>NC_140492.1:110422878-110602878 GCF_964271855.1 Acomys minous | reverse complement strand
AGACCAGCCAAGTTGTTCCAGTTTTAGTATCTGTCATTTTTTTCTTAGCTCATTTGAGCTTTGTGTCTGCTATTTGTCTAGTAAAGATGATTTCTAGTTAGTGTCATGTTGTTATTTGGGATTCTCCTTGTCGTCATCCTTGGAATTTTCTCTCGTATTGGAAGAGCCTGCGTTTCTCCTTCAGCATATTTATCTACAACATCTTGAAGAAAATTATCTTGGTATAAGAACAGTTTTGTAAGTTTTTCATGTTTGAAAATATCTTTACCCGTCTCTTTTGGTGCTCAGATGGGTACAGCCCCTAGGGGGGAAGTGATTTTCCCCACGTGTGGAGAAGGCGTTGGCCCATTGCTTCCTAGCTTCTTCCTGGCTTTGCCATTGAGAAGTCTGAGGCCATCCTCATGGCTGAATTTTCCCTTTTTTCCTGTTTATCTGATACCTAAATATCTTTCTTTTGTACTTGAGGATGGATTTATTTTTATTAGTTATACCTGATACAGTGGGAGCTTTCAACTTAGCCAGCAGTGCTCTTCAATTTGGGGGAATTGAGATTTTTCTCATGATTTCTCCCTGTTACTTCTCTCTTCTGGAACCAGTTATATAGTCAGATGCTTGTTACACTTCATCCCTTTGTTTTTTCTTCTGTTTTGTGGAACACTGCCAACTAAGATTTCACTTCCCATGTGTTTAATGTCTAAGGGGTCTTAATCTCCAAGCATGGCCTTTCCTTAGCATATTATTATTTTATAGGTATGGCCTTTTTCTTTTTTCTTTATTTTTGAGGGCTTCAGTAATAAATTTATAACTAAAAATACTTTGCTTCATACACTACATCTCTTTCCACTTATTTTCGTGCA
Source organism: Acomys minous (assembly GCF_964271855.1). NCBI lineage: Eukaryota > Metazoa > Chordata > Mammalia > Rodentia > Muridae > Acomys > Acomys minous. The sequence continues at coordinate 110,602,021 of NC_140492.1, read as the reverse complement.
ACTGTTGTGGGGAAAATGGAGTCAATTTAGCTTTGTGGAGTTTGGAAAAAATTATAGTATATTTTTCTGCAGATTTTCAACCAATATTTCACATCTACATTTCCCTGAAAGTCAGCTGTCATTATTTCTGAGAGTTTTGTTCTAAAGAAAACACTGAATTAGCCAATGCTGAGCCATTCTCCCTGGAGAGTGCAGGGCTGGGTTCCTCTGGGCCTCTGTTCAGCTTTGTGCTTCCGTGTGGATTTGTTTTCACTTACTGTGCTAGGGACAGCGAGACCTTTCAATCGGCAACAAATGTTCTCCAATTCTGGGAATTATTTTAGTTTTCACATGGTATTTCCATCACCTAATAATGAATGCATAACCTAATTCTGAGTGTGTTCCCCTTAACAACACCTTGTTTGTAGTGTATTGTTGATTTATCAACATTGAACTCAACTCATGGCTAAACACTGTAATTCATGCCTGGATGAAGCTTTGTCTAACATTTATTTGCTTATAAAGCACATCCCATAGAATGGTACCTAACACTCTATGGATGGGGCCATTTGAATTAGTGTAGTTGGTAAAAATTGGTACAAAAAACAAAAAGAAAAAGGCCACTAAATGGACTGTGACAAGGACACTTGTGTTCTCTGAGTGCAGATTAGAAGGCAGCCTTGTTTGGCTTCAACTAGAAGTTTCTACGTCAGACAACTTCATTTTTCTGATACTGTATGCCTATTAATTGTATGACCAATCCTATATTAATTTGAGAGTTTACAAATGTTAGTAAGTAAGCAAGTTTTCAAATAAAAGCCATGAAAAATGAAGGTCACTTGTACCAACTCATATCTCAAATTCCTGAACCATGTGTGAGTCTATGACATAATTATACCCATTTCCTGTTGACATTCTTTAGGTACCTTTAGGCCTCAACTTTCTTATTTACCATTATTTTCACTTCCCACTTTTGGAAAAAAATATATTTCAGCATTTTAATTAAAATATATTTGCTTCACTTTTCCTCTTCCCTGTCCTCCCTCCATTCCCTCCCATGTCCCTTCTCTGAAAGTCCTTCCGTGCCGTCCACTCCCTCTAAATTATATGGCCTTGTTTTGATTAGTGTTGTTACATATGACATAAATGCATAAATGCAGGCTGGTGAATCCATTCAGTGCTGCTTGTGTGTATATAACTTCAGGGCTGCTCACTTTGTACTAGGTAACCAATGAGGTGCTCATCCCTGGGAGCGACTGCCTCTCAGGGATCAGCATGTTCTTGATCAGGGGTCAGCACCCTATGGAATGCCCTCCTTCCCTGTAAATATGTCTATTGATACTATCGCTTGTTCAGGTCTTGTTTAGTCAGCCATACTGTTGATGTCACTTCTGGGAGACACAATTCCCAGAGCAGACTTCCCGGTCCTCTGGCTCTTACAATCTTTCTGCCTCCTCTTCTGGGATGTTCCCTGAGCCTTAGGTACAGGGCTTGTGTTCAGGATACATCTGGTGTAACTGGACTCCACATAATCTGTTGATGTTGACATTATAATATGTTGTGGTTTTCTGTAATGGTCTGCAGTGAGGGGCGAGAGCTTCACTTGTTTGTGGATATAAGGATACATTTTAGAATGTGGTTAGGATTGGGCTGGCCTATTCACGTGGTGGTAATAGGTGCTCTCCCTTGGCAGTTTGCATAGTGCTGCATTTTCTGCCATTATGAAAGCTTGACCACAGAAAGGAGGACTTCAGGTTAGAGCCAGCCAGCATTTGAGTTCTGTGTCCAAAGTGTGCACTGTCTTCAGTAATAGGAACTTAACCTTCAACCTCCAAGAGGCAGCCAAGGGCAACAGCAAAAGCCTGTATCGTTTTGGTAGTCATTTGAACTACTCTGATCAACAGTTCAAATGGAGGGTTCTCATGCTTGGTACTTGGCGTCTCTTACTGTATTGCTCTTGTAGGGAGCATTGTCAGTCCGTGTGTGTGTGTGTGTGTGTGTGTGTGTGTGTGTGTGTGTGTGTGTACACATACATAGCTATATGTGTTATGCATAATCTTAGGTAAACATAAAATAATATGATTCCTTGCAGCTTTATCAAACATCCTTGGTGTTATTTGAACTCACTCCCTCCTCTTCATCTATTTTAACTTCCCTGCAAATCCTACTTTCAAAAAAAAAATCATTTCTTATATGTCATCTCTTTTCTCATTTATTTTGTTTGTGGCTCTATAGTTTCCTGAGAGTGAAGGAGGATGCCTTCAATTGGCCATGCCTTACTAGAATCCCCTTTGTACATGCTTCTAGGCAGGTGCTACACCTACATTAGGGGATAAGTTTGGTTGTATAAAGAAGTGCTTTGTCTGCTATTATTTAGCTTTCCTGTATAGTACATTGCAACAAGACTTTATCTTATTTATGTTTACTGTGTAAACAGCTAGGTCTGCCTCTCCCCTGGGCTTCTGCTGATTTCTTCTAAATTAGCCTAAAGACCATGGAGGAGTGGGTTTTAAAAAAAGCTGCCAGTGTAGCAAACTTAGCTTGTCTTAAAACTTAGACTGTATTTCTTCCCTGTTGTATCACAACCTCTTCTCTGGGCTTTTAATTTTTCTGTGTTGATGATTTTATTAGCCAGTTTTAAAAGGTTGCAAAAGTGTGGTACGCAAAGAGATTCCCCCAAATAATCTAATTTGACCTTGGTATAAAGGAAACAACACTAGGTGGCCTTGGTTTAGTTCTTGGTTTCTCTCTTAGTCAATTTTCTACTGCTGTATTAAAAGCACCATAACCAAAGCATTTATGAAGGAAAGGGTTTATTTGCTTATCCTGAATCATGGTCCTTTGAGCGAAGTCAGACAGCATCTCAAAGAGGGCAGGAACCTGGAAGCAGGAGCCGATGCAGAAGCCGTGAAGGATTGCTGCTTACTGGCTTGCTCCTTGTGCCTTGTTTAGACTACTTTCCTATAGAATCTGGGGCCACCGGTCCAGGGATGGCACCGCCCACAATAAAGTAGGCCCTTCCCCAAAATCACTAGTTAAGAAGATGCCCTACAGGGTTGCCTGCAGACATTTATAGAGGCACATAGTGTTTGTATTCAGCATTAGTGTTGGCAACTAAGCTGGGCTTCTGCTCCGTTCATGTATTGGTGCAAAGTTCAGCTTAGATAGAAAGAAGTATCATAAACTTCTTTTCAAAGTTACTGCCATAAGATCTTTTCTCTCCTTCCTACTTATACATAATGTCATGGCTGCATACTTCTTTTTTTTTTTTTTCTTTTTCTTTTTCTTTTTCTTTTTTGAGTTGAAAATTTGCTCAATGTTTCACATCCACTGCCACATTTGTCAGGACTTACTGAATATAAACTTGAAAATTGAGTAAATTTCTTGAGTTGTTTATGGTTATCGGATGGTGCTTCCTTTAAAGTTGAGTGGTCTAACAGAAACAGATGATTATTTATTTAATTGGACTATTACACTAAATGCAGCCCATTTCCCAGCAGAAGTGGGTAAGCGCTAGCCTGGGCTGGGCTGGATTGGAAAGGCAAAGGAAAGCCCTCAGATAAGCAAAGGCGAGCATCTCTCCCTGAGGCTGAAGTGCCTGTCACCCTGTAGGTCCTGAGTTGTCCATAGCATTGGCACCATTTGAACCAGCTGGACATTACAGGGTACCACCTAGTCAGGAAGGTAAGGATTCATTTGATAATCAAAGCTCCTTTTTTCTACTGTGTATGAGTTTGTTTGCTGAAATGATGGGTCAGAACCCTCACATGGCTTCCTCCTTAGACAGTTGTTGATAGTTACAGTAGACTCTTTTGGAAGATCATGTTTTTAAAAGCTTTTGGGGATCGAGAGGAAGAGGTTGTGGAAATTTTCTGGAAAATGTAGATTTAAACTATAGTCTAGAGAAAACTAGACCTGGGTGAATTGTAGCGAGATCCCTGTAGGTAGTAGAGTTTTGAAGCAGAAGAGACGAGGGAGAATCAGTCACTGAGTGTAGCTTAGAGCGGCCACTTAGCTTTACTGGAGAACCTGTACTGGGGAGCTGGGATTTGTTTTCCCCCCTCATAAACTGTGTTTTTGAAGTGAGTACAGCTCTAATGTTGGGCTTGCTTATCTATGAATTGGAGATGATAACATCTCCACAGGGATCTGTAGTTGAGGGTGCAGTTAATGGAATGTAATTAGCACCCAGTAGGCTCCTACTGTTAACACTGGTTGTGTGCTTGCCAGTCTAGCTGAGTTAGCCATCTAGAACATTCTTCCTTGGAAGCAGCTCACTTCCCAAATGGGCTGACTGACTTTGGGACTGAAGGCAGGGAGGTATCTCTTCATTTCATCCTGGGGAAGCATTTGATGTCCTAATATAAAAAGCAAGGGGACCATTGTTTGTTGTTTAAATTGCTAAAATTTGGCTGAGTTTGATTGACGAAAATAGCAATTTCACATAACTTAGTGTAAAATATAATAGATAAAATATATTTACACATTTAAAATATATAAATATGAAATATAAGTTACATACCTCATTTTCTTCAAAGACCTAAGTAAAAAATACCTGTGTAAGCGCTGCAAACTGAGACCATTGTTACTACTTCAGGATCTAAACCAGCATTTAAGAGAGTGAGAGGGGCTCTAGAGATGACTCAGATGATAACGTGCTTGCCACACAAGTGTAAGCACCTGAGCTCAGGCCCCTGGAACCCACAGAAAGAAGCTGGGCACAGCAGCGCACAGCTGTAATCCTAGCACTGGGGAGGCAGAGATGGGACGATCTCTGGGACTCTGCCCAACCAGAGTAGCCGACTCATGAGCACTAGATCAGTGAGAGACCTTGCCTCACTGACATGGAAGGGGTCAGGAGATGGAACAACATGCCTCATTTTCAAGAGAAAACAGGTTTCAGTCTAGTTCCCAGCACCTACATGGTGGCTCACAGCTGTCTGTAACTCCAGTCCCATGGCATCTAATGCCCACTTGTAGCCTCTGCAGGCATCAGGTGTGTATGTGATATATAGACATATGTACAGAAAAATAGCCAAACTTTTTTTTAAAGGTGGAGACTTTGTTGTTGAGCACTGGCGTCTTCACATGCGCTCTCACAGGAACCTGTACACACAACAACAAAGAACGAGAATGGGGACTCTTCTCTTTAAGCAAAAGAAAAAAAACTGTACACCAGATTCTGTGAGGAATTCTGAGGTACTCTTGTCAGTACTGTATTCAACCCTCCAGGGCTGGGCAGCTTGTTGCTTTGTAAAGACTGGGGAAACAAGTGGGCGTGGCCATAAAGGTCCAGCACTTTAAACTTAATTCAGGGGGTGATAAAGCCATCAAGCAAGCTGCCCTGCCTCACTCAGTCCCTCAGAACCTCTCACAAACAGAGAGGGCTGGGTTGATAGCGCGACTCTACTGTGCCTGGCTCAGAATGGGTATTGACAAATAGTTGGATGAGTGGTGAAGGGCTAACTGAATGAAAGAAAGTAAAAGTGGAACCGACAAGCATCTAGGACCCAACCTTGGTTGAGAATGGAACTGCCAAAGGTGTCATGTGGAGTGGAAGGTTGCTAGGGAGTAGAGCAGCCACCCCTCATGGCCTTTCACTTTGTGCCATGTGATAGGATATGGGGAGGCAGAGACAAATTAACATCTTCAGGTCTATAGTATCTGCTGCCAGAGGCAAGAGACACCCACTTTTCTCCTTGCTTTATCCTGGCCTCTGGTTGTCACCAGAAGGAATTTTTGGAGCTGTTGGCTTATCCTTGACAGCCACTGCTGTGGGAGAGGTAGAGAAGGCATCTAGCGTCCACTGTGGCACATTCATTCTACTGTTTGGAAAATCTGTGCCTCTACCAAATAATCCATTCAAGTGAGTTTCCTCTGAGTGAGAATGCCAGTTTCTAGGAAGGGGTCTTTCTCTGAAGACCAGTTACTACCCACGGCTGCTCTGTTTCTAAGTGAAGGCTTAGTGACCCAGGGTCAGGAGATGTTGGTGGTTCTCTCTGGGAGCACAGCAAACTCTGTGAATTTCCCATAGCAGACTTGAGGGGGAGTGATTCACCTCACTTAAGCCTATAAGAGACCCATGAGGGATGGTCTGTTTAAGACAGGAAGTCCCACATCCCTCGTCCTGGCCTCTATAATCAGAAAAGGCTTCGCTGATTCTGAGCAGTGAAAGGAGACTTGGTTTGGGGTATCTTTCACAAAGCAGCGATGTGGTCTTGTGGCCTCCCCGTCATAATCTATCATTCTGCTGACAGAACGTTTGGTAATTTACCCCAGTAAATGGTACTAGATAAAAACTGCCGTGTGTGTGTGTGTATGTGTGTGTGTGTGTGTGTGTGTGTATGTGTGTGTATAGCATTCCAGCCCACAAGTGCATGTGAAGGCCCCTTGCCAGCCTGCTTTGTCTGCCTCAGTCCCTTAAGACACTAAACCTGGAGCTGTGTTGGCTGCCCCAAACCCCAGTGATCACCCACCACTGAACTTTGGTTACAAGCATAGTGTTACCATGCCTGGTTTTTTTTATGGGTTCGGGGGATTTGAACTCAGGTCCTTGTGCTTGTACAGCAAATGCTTTTTCCCAGTGAGCCACTTCCCCATTCTGACTTCTGTCTTTTTGAGGCAGGGTTTCTCTTGTAGTCCTGGCTGTCCTGGACTTGCTTTGTAGACCAGGCTGGTCTCGAAACTTCTGTCTTTTTTAACCATCAATGTTTTACCTTCTAAGATGACTTCCTTACAAGGACACATATCCCCTCTACCCTCACTGCCTGTGGGGGTCGGGGACGGCTTGGGGAGTGGGGGGGGTATGGAGCCACAGGATGTTAAGAATGAAACTGAAGACAAGCCATCTTTGCAGGCACTGGGTTGGAGTCTTCCAGAGACTGACCTCATGGTTTACTTTTCTTCCGCATTTAAACTTGTGACCTGTGACCTCTGACCTTTACAAATAAGAATGAATTCTGTTGGCTGATAAACAGAGTTGAGGGCTAGGGCCTAGAGGAAGGATCTGCGGTAGAGTCCATAGGTGGAGGGTGCACCACCGCACTCTTTCATAAGGCTGTGTCCTACTCGCTGCAGGATTAGGGCCTAATGCAATGCTCAGGAGTTGAGGGTTTCAGGTGGAGGCTGCTCCGAATTCTATAGCAAAGGCTCACTGGGTCACGCGGGTTGACTGACCACTTTTCACGCTGGCGTTTCAGGTGACTTAGACATCATTCATTTCCTTTGTTTGAAGAAAACAGGTTCGTGTGATTGACAGTCTGGTTTCTTCAATGCCTATGTTAAACTGTGCTTCCTACAACTCCTCCATCACCCTCAATGTCTTCTTTTTCTTTCTTTCTTTCTTTCTTTCTTTCTTTCTTTCTTTCTTTCTTTCTTTCTTTCTTTCTTTCTTTCTTTCTACCTGTTGAGTAGGTTCCTGTGAAGTGTCTTAAGAAAAGCCAGATTGTGGTTGCCCCATCACATCTCCCTGTGGGAGCCATATTTTCCTATGAACAAATGGCTTCTCACCTCACTCCTGGCCTGCTTCAGGTATGATGCCATTGAAGCCTTCTCACTTTAAGAACCCTACTGTTGGTGGAGCACACCTTTAATCCCAGCACTCAGGAGGCAGAGGCAGGTGGATCTCTAGGAGTTCGAGGCCAGCCTGGTCTACAAGGCAAGTCCTGGATAGCCAAAGCTACACAGAGAGACCTTGCCTCAAACAATCAAAAGAAAGAAAGAAAAAATAACCTACTGTCCTTTGTCTTGGCACCAGGAGTTTTTCCTAGCCACGACCCTGCTCGTGGTCAGGAGCCTAGAGGACTCAACATACTCTTTAAAATTGGCTTAATATAGCACAGTGATCTGTTACTTTATCCTGTGGATTAGTTCACCAGCAGTCCAGCACAAAGATTGTCCATATCTGACTCTGAGAGGTGATACATGGGTCCTTGCCTGACATTTTCAGTGAACCTCAGCTCTTCAATTTACCAGTTGGAATCCCTAAATGAGCCTGTTTCTGAGCCACTGGGAGAGTCCTCGTGTCTAATAACAGGTAGAACTGATAGGCAGCTTTATTTATTTATTTATTTATTTATTTATTTATTTATTTAACTTTTTAAAATATTTTATTTATTCATATTACATCTCAATTGTTATCCCATCCTGTGTATCCTCCCATTTCTCCCTCCTTCCTGCTTTCCTCCTACTCCCCTCCCCTATGACTGTGACTGAGGGGAACCTCCTTGCTCATAGGGTATCAAGTCTCTTCTTGGTAGCCTGCTATCCTTCCTCTGAGTGCCATCAGGCCTTCCCATCCAGGGGACGTGGTCAAGTATGGGGCACCAGAGTTCGTGTGAAAGTCAGTCCCCACTCTCCACTCAATTGGCTAGATTGGGTAGGGGTTCAAAGTTTACTGCATGTATTATCCTTGGCTGGTGCCATAGTTTGAGCAGGACCCTTGGGCCCAGATCTGCCCCTCATCATGTTCTTCTTGTAGGTTTTAGGACCCTCTGGATCCTTCTGTTTCCCCATTCTCCCATAGTTCTCTCACCTAAAGTCCCAATAGGATGTCCTCCCCTCTGTCCCATTTTCCTGGTAAGTGAAGGCTTTCGTGGGACATGCCCCCTGGGCTAGTGTCCAGATATAAGTGAGTATATACCATGTGAGTCTTTCTGCTTCTGGGTGAACTCACTCATTATGATCATTTCTAGTTCAATCCATTTGTCCACAAATTTTGGGAATTCCTTGTTTTTAATAGCTGAGTAGTATTCCATAGTGTAAATGTACCACAGCTATTCCACTCCTTGGAATATACCCAGAAAATGTTCCACCACACAACAGGGACATATGCTCAACCATGTTCATAGCAGCCTTTTTCATAATAGCCAGAACATGGAAACAGCCTCAGTATAAGAACGGATAAAGATAGGCAGCTCGTTCTGCCATGGTGCTTACTGTGAGAACCACAAGCAGAACTGTCCCTGGAGGGCAAACACGCACATTAGAATGGGGGCCCCCCGTCCTGAAGGCAGCAGCTTTTGTCGGCTTTGCACAGTCATTACTTCATTTCTCTTCTTAGCTGCTCTGTGTCCTCCCTGCATAGTTACAGTCACAGTCCATTCTCTGACTCTACAAGGAAACCCAAGACTTGGACCCATTTTGTGCTCAGGCTCCCTGGAGGAATTATATCATGATAACCATCAGTCATAAGAACTGCTCGCTCTGGCATCGGTAGCTTGAAAAAACAACTGCCCTGCTGTCCTCCCTTCATCCCTTATTAAGAAGCCACGATCTGCCTCTTGGGAGTCAAAGCTGGCCTCTTCTACACTCAGTGCACAAGGCTGAAGGAATCCAAGAAATCCAGCTGCTGCTGTCTCTAAGTGTCCAGAAAGCCGCTCTCCTCAACCGCGCGGTCTTCGGCTCTGCTTCCGGGTGTGACCGTGCCCTGAACTGTTTAAAGCTTCTTTTTAAACGTTCACAAGAAACAGGTAAGTGTTCTCATAATAAAGGAATGAAGTGCTGATTGGCGCTAATTAAAAAATATTGCATGTTAAATTTTATTTGACATGAAATAGCCCTAGATTTAAAAGTGAAAAATAACTCATTGTTAACAATGTTAGCTTTATTATGCAGATAGTTATTAATTGACTTAATTATTGGGCTGATGACATCTGTTTTTATAGAATTTTCACATCTGGATTTCCCTCCCATTCTAATAGTGCTTTTTGAACATGTAAGTAAGTAAGAGCGAAGTCTAAAAGACCTGTTTTTCCCTAAAACTAGGAACAGAATAATACAAATTTCTAATGAGAAACAGAAGAATGTTATTGTGCAACGATTAAATTTTTTGTTTCTTTTTAAGCTTTTTATTTTTACCTTGATAAAAAAATTTTATTTTGTGTGTGTGTACCTGTGTGTGAATATCCCAGTGTACCTGTGGAGTTCAGAGGACAAGTTGGCCGGAATTAATTCTCTCCCATGATGTGAAACCCGGCACCAGGTACCTTTACCCACTAAGCCATCTTGCTGGTCCATATGACAAAATTTTAAAGACATGTTCTTTGTTGAAAAATTAAATATTCCCATTGAAGTTTTATATTCCCTTATATCCCAGTGGCTACACTGTCAGTAAAGAAGTTCTCTAGAGTGATGTTAGTTATTAGCTGCTGCTGCTGTTGTGCAACCAGACGCCCAGTTGTTCACTGATGACCTTTCTGTTCTTCTTACTTTTTTGTTGGTGTTGTGAATTGAGCTTGTCTGTAGCTTAAATTGTCCCCAAACTTGGTATGACAAGTAGGTTGGTCCTGAACTCACACTTGAACTTGGGCCTCAGCCTCCTCCCTGCTGGGATTACAAGCACGTGTTAGCACTCCTGACCACTTTTGTTGCTGTAGATCCTGGCTCCCATTCTGCCTTATAGCTTTAGGTACTTTCATCCAGCAGGCATTTTATTTGGCGTATGCGTAAGAGGCTTTCATCCCTGTAGCTTTCTCCAGAAATCTGTTTCATTTGTCTTATTTAAAACTTCCCCTTTCCACACATCCACGCTCCGTCTCAGGAAATGAAAACATCATCTATTTCTTCCTGGAATGAGTTACGCTGTTACATTTGCCTCACCCGTAGCTTCTCCTAGCCCAGAGCTAGCGTTCATTTTATTCCTTATTAGCAGGTAATGCTACATGAGCAGGTACTGAGTGTCTACCATGTAAAGGCACCGCATTGAGGAAGCTTCATTCTCCCAAAGCTGCCAGAGTGAGGGCAAGGCAGGCCGTATTTTGCTAAGCACCATTCATGCAGCTCTATAGGTAAGGCTCAAAGGAAGGCTCAGTGCGTGCCCAGGGAGGGCATCCTACCATAGACTGGCCTTGGCATGAGCTTGGGAAAGTGATTAATGTGCTGGGAATAAGGATGTGGTGGGCAAAACAGAATGTCTTGATTTCTTCAACTGTTACACCACAGTCATCACAAATTTCTAGTAGCAGATGGGTGGGGATTTCTCACATAGCAAACGATTGATTCTGTAGCACCGGATGCCAGATACGTGTCCTCTGATCCAATTCAGTTCTGATGCCATATGCCCAGATATAACATCACACCCCTCAGATCAGAGGCACAAACCCAAGACTGCCTCAGCTGGTAGTTCCAAGCCTTGGGTGGTTTTATTTGTACATTTAACCAACTGACTATAAATCATTATTATTAGGACTTCCTCTTTGAGTTTGGCTATTTTGCCTGAACCATTCACTGAACTCAGAGAAGCAGGCTTATCGGGTTATTATAAAAGGAAAGTAGAGAACATACAGATACAGATGCATAGCAGAAGGGGTGGGGTAGAGGTGTGGAGCTTCTACAATGCTCCAGAAGTTTCTACATGTTTATCTGTCTGAGAGCTCCTGGAACCCTGCCCATTGGTTGGTTGGTTTGTTTTTCCATTGTATAGGCTTAATTGCTAGTAAATTGGTGGAAAAACCCAGCAAGTCTGTGTGTAAAGACTTTCTTCCTCTAAAAAATGGAGCGGGCTCCCTCTGTAACAACTTTTATGACTGTTGATCCTACAGGAGAAGAACAGATAGGAGTGCTCATATACGCCCAGTAGCAAGACAGAAAGGCAGGAGAAGCTAGTATGGTGATGCATTCCTGGAATCCTAGCACTTACAGGAAGATTGCTCCCTTGAGTTCAAGGTCAGCCTTAGCCACATGCAGCTCTTGGCTAACCTTAGTTACAGTGTGAAACCCTGTCTCAGCAAAGAAAGCAAGGAAGAAAGGAAGGAAGAGAGGGGGGGGGAGTTAGAGAAAAAAGAGGAGATAGAGGAAAGAAAGGCAGGGACAATTAGAATTTCTGTTAGAGTTCCTATGACTCATCTCAGGAAAGGAAAAGTTTGGTTTCGATGGCCTGCCTTGGGGAAGGAGCTATGAGCCAAGAACCAGGTACAGAACCAAAACATCATGTATCATAATTTTATAATGGGAAGGGGCCCTGGCAGGCAGGCACAGTCTGGAGACATGAAGTAGAATGGTGTTTCTGGGAAGCGAGGGCCTAGTCCATTTGGCCCAGTGCTCAGTAACTGAGGCAAAGGCTACAAGCTGGCCGTAGATCTGTACGGATTCTTAGTACCTTCAGCCTGTCTCACCCTGCGCTTAGTGGCCGTTCGCTGTGGGTATCGCAGAGTGATACCTGGTGCCAGTACACATCTCTAAGATGGGGACAGGGTTGAGGTAATAGACGAGGTCTGTGTTGGGCTAGACAGCCAGCAGGATACGATGGGATGGACATAAAGCTCCCCGTGCTGCCTAAGTGTCTAGAGCCTGTCACTGGCATAATGTTGTCAGAGAGACAGGAAGCAGCCGCTCACTTGACTGATGACATTTTGAGCTCTCTCTCCAGCCTCTGCTGTGAATTCTGGAACAATGTGGACCTTGGCACTATGGGTGTTCCCTCTGCTCTGCAAATTCAGCCTGGCAGGTAGGTTAACTTTTCATAGCTCGTGTAATTCATATGTTTTTGGGCAAGAATTTTTAACTCTGGAACAAAGGGATTCTGAATATCCATAGATGGACAATAGTAGAATCTTTGACATTTTGTGTGTGTGTGTGTGTGTGTGGCCATGCATGGGCACAGCTTGAATGTGTGTGCCCACAATAGAAAATGAGGACTCGTACATGGGTAAACTTGGCGAGATGATCTGTCACGTTATTAAAGGAAGAGATGACCTCCTAAAGATGAAGAGCATTCAGACATGTCCAACATGTGGTCCATGGGCTGCCGACGTCCCAGGATGGCTGTGAATGAGACCCAACACAGCTCTAGATCACGGCCTCGCGCCGCAGAGTCTAAGGTCATCATGCTACAGTGCCAAAGGAGTGGGCAGCTGAGAGTACAGCCTGACATGAAAGTGTGAGCTTGCTTTATGAGACTGAATTTTTAACTCAATTATGTGGTTCTCAAGAATGAACTTTGTAGACCACAGTTTCTTGTGCCAACGTCAAAAAGTTGATCACACCTAAACCATGTCAACCTATGAACAATTCATTTTATCACAACCTATTTTTTTTTTTTAAGAATAAGATTGAAAAAAAAAAAACCACAGTGGGCTGAATATTGAAAGCCTGGGTGGTGCAATTTACGAGCAATTGTTTCTTGCTTGCCAAATGGTCAGGGCACGCCCCATGGCCATTCCTAGCCTTATAGTCAGCCTGTGTGTTCCGGAAAAAGAGGTACTGATGCTGAAGGGCCGTTTAATTTACCTGAGGTTTCTTCTGTAATATCATATCAGATGTCTTGTGTATGGCGAGCAGCAGGCTCTGAACTAAAGTAGCCCCACCCGAACAGCCCCAATTGAGTGGAAAATTGTTTTTTGGAACCATTTTCTTTTCTCCTGACACCTCATAACATTTTTATTTCTGGAAAGTAGATATGTGATTCCTTCTGCTTATGGATTTTAATACATATTAGCCAAAGCTGTTTCTCTGTCTTTGAAAATCAGCTTTAATGAGACAAAATCCACATATCCTACAGTTACCTTGCAAACTTAAAATCCAGAGGCTCTCGGATGTGACCATCCCTCTAGCCAGGTTTGGGGCTTGAGAGGTGATGGCTCAGCAATTAAGAATGCCTGCTGTTCTTAAAGAGGACTATAGTTCAGTTTCTAGCAGCGTACAACCACCAGTAACCCCAGCTCCAGGGCATCCCAGGCCCTGCTGTGCCCTCTGCAGGTCCTGGCACCTACATGGACTGTGCCTAGTAAAAGGCAATACAGATAACATTGTTCAGGCACTGCAGAGGAGTAGAATACCCTTATTTTCTGTGATTATGCTAAATCAAACAGAGCCCCCTGTCCACTGCAAGAAAGTCAGGCAGGAACTGAGAACAGAGGAGGGCTGAGCAGCCTTAACTCCATTAGCCTTATCTGACTTTCCTCTGGTTTGCGGTGACTTTGGGGTAACCCCGTCCTTCTGGGATAAAACCTTCTACTTCCAAAACTCGCTGCTATTCCCTTGCTCTCCTTCTCATGGTGTCTGAGCATTAGAGCCGGACACCAGTGTCTTTCAGAATGGGCCCTTATGCTCCACTGTGGTCTTCTCTGGGCTAGCTGGCATTGCCCCGTCTGTCGTCTGTTAGGCACTGGGTCAGCTAGCTTTACCTGAGCACTTGGGCATCATGTTTGAATCTACACCAAATCTCTCTGTGTTTACAAACCTCTTCAGCCCAACCTAGGCCTAGTTTAGTCTTGCAGATCTATCCTGAGCCCACTCCCAGGCCTGAAGCACAGGAAAGGCTGAGTCTCCAGTGTCATGCTCACCTACTGGCCGCTCACCGGAAGCGTTGCCCTCGGCCTCCCCTCGGCTGGAGTTGGTGCTGAGTATAGAAACCTGGCTTCTTCTGTCTTCTCTTTCCTACCTTCTCATGCTGAGCCCTGCAAAACAGGGTGTTTGCCTGTTCATCCTGCTGTGCCTTCTTGTCACTCCCACCTCTTTGTCTTTGGATGCTCCTTGCTAGAAGGGATGAAATCCATGGCCACCTGCTACGGCTGATGAGCCCACTTCTTCCAATAATATGTGTAGATGCAAAAGAAAAACACCCACCCAAAACAACACAATATAAGATTACATAGGAATCCATACATGCTAGATATCAAATTTCCAAAAAAGGAAATTTATGATACTTCTTCTAAATAGTAAGATCTAACGATTGACTTGTGCCCAGTAATAATCAGATGTAATCGTTACCTTAACCTAGAAATTGTGACATTGGTATTTTGTATTTCATGCTATCTACAACTGAAATAAGTTGTAAAAATTCATAAGTCAAAGGTAATTATTCTGTTTCCACAGTTTATCCACTACATTTATGATGAAAGAAAATTCTAAATTTCACATACGTTAGTGAAAAACTCAGATGTAGAGTCATCACTGTAGATAGAGGCCTTGGGCCCTGGGAGAAGGGAGCCAGTAAGGGAGGTGGACTGAAGGCTCATGCAATAGCCAGCTTCGTTCAGAGCACCAGACGATTTATATTCTGAGGGTTAAGAAGAGTCACACGAATGAAGAGCACAGTCACAGGGACAAGCCACACGTGGCAAAAGCAGGTTTTTCCACAGAGGCATGTTAAAAAATAACAATAATCAGTTGCAATGGATAATCTGAAAGAAACTCAGTCCTATCCGCCACTCCTGGGAGGGGCACAAAACGCAGTCCAAGAGACAGGTCACGAGACTCTTGTTTTCTTGGAGTGTCCTCAGGACTCTCCTCAGACAACTCCATTCTTGATCATATTCTGACACTGTGATCTGTTCCCACCACTGTTTGTGAATATGTAAATCCTACTACTTGGGGACCCTTTTAGGCCGCTAGACCTCTGTTCTGGATGAGACAGTACATGCTCTTCCTGTCTTGTGGGGACTTTCAGGATCATCAGCTGCAGATGTGCAAGCATCATCCACAAAGCTGTAGCGAACATCAGCACTTTTGAATTTTTCTTATATCATAACCTAGTTATTCAGAGCAATTCATCTGATGCCTTATTATTTTACCCACATCCAGTGTTTACATTAAAAAGCTTTTGCTTCTAAGTGCTAATTTTTATTAGCACTGCAAAAAAAAATTTTTTTTAAAGTAGACCTATCTCTTCAAAGGGAATAACTGAAGTAACAGACTTTTTTGTTGCTGTTGTTTCTGTGTTAATTGTGAAGTAACACTTTATGAGTCTGATCAAGACTATGGTCCTCAACCTTTCACAAGGTCACTACCCCTTTCACAAGGGTTGCTTCAGGTGTCCTACATATCAGATATTTATATTACAATTCATAACAGTAGCAACATCGCAGTTATGAAGTAGTAATGAAATAATTTTGTGGTTTGGGGTCACCACAACCTGAGGATCTATATTAGGGGGTCACAGCGTTAGGAAGTTTGCGACCCACTGGGTTAGGAGAATCTCCTCGACCTAGCGAATGGCGTCAGGAAGGCAGTGGTTCTTGTGTACTGAGTTGTGTTTCTGTGATTTCCCCTAGTCCCGCCAGCTAAGCCAGAGAACATTTCCTGCATCTTATACTTTGACAGAAATATGACTTGCACTTGGAGTCCAGAGCAGGAAAACAGTGGCACCAACTACACCGTGAGGATGACTTAGTAAGTACAGGAACTGTGTGTGTGTGTGTGTGTGTGTCTGTGCGCGTGTGCGTGCGCATGTGCGCGTGTGCGCTCTCAGCAGGAGGCAGGGGCCTCCTGAGTCATCCCGCAGTCAAGTCACTTAGGAATGACACTTAGGACAATGACAACCTGTGGGTGACAGCTGCATCTGTTAAGTGTCTGGGTGTCATCCCAGTTCCTTGCAGATAAGCAGACAGGATTGAAGCTACACAGGAGGACTGTAGACTTTATGGTGACCTGCCATTGGAGATGCCAGAGTGGCTGACAGTGGCCTCCAGGGAGGGGCATAGTGGGGAGTCTTCATTTACCACAAGTGCTCGCGCTCCTTTCTAGAGAGAGCTATGCAGCTGTTTTCCTTCATGAATCCAGATGTAGTGTGACTGGCCTAGAGCTAAGAGGACTTGCTTCTGTCTGCACTGTTAGTTTGGTGGTTACTGATTTTTTCCTCACTGCCTCAAGCATCCCTTTTGGTTACATTTCCATTAGAACAAAAGCTTTTATCATTTAAAAATTACAATTCTAGCCATAAGCTAAGTGTTTTGGCATGTTCAAGTTTTAAAAAAAGCGAAGGCATTTGGGCTGGAGACCATAGAGGCCAATTGTTACAAGGTTGTGTGGCTGTGCTGAAAGGGAATTCTCCCCCCTGGGGAAGAGAGAGGACGTGAGGGCAGACTGACAGCAGGTTGTTTTTAAGTTGAGATTTCAAAGAGATCTGGAGGTGAGGAAAGAAGAGAAAGGGTGCCGGTCAAAGGCCGTGGCACGAATACCTGCACACATTAAGCACAGCCCCAGAACCCATCGCAGCCCACACTTCCTGTAGGGTACTCTGTGTAGCTTGACTTATTTCACCCTATACACACCTGTGCCTGTGACCACGACGTCACTCTACCCCAGGAGTCCGCATCAGAAACCCTCCAGGTCCTTTCTGCTCCTGCCTCGCACAGCTTGCAAGCTGAGCCTCCTATTCAGTTCTGCTCCATGTCCACAACCTCAGGACCACATAGGCGTTGGCTGTGTCCACCTCGCATTGCTCTAGAGGCGCCGCACCTGGGAGAATGGAGCTGATAAGTGAGGCGGGCTAAAGTCTCCTGCAGCTTTATCCAGAGTTCTTATGAGGTCTGGCTCTATACAATGACAAGAGCAAGCCACATAGGGCAAAAACATGTTTTTCCATAGAGGCGAATGAAAGATAGTTTAAACATTTAATTGAATAACACCAGCAAGCAATAATGAGTAATCTGAAGTAAACCCACTCCCATCCGCCACACCTGGGAGGGGCACAAAAAACAGGTTCCAAGAACAAGTCTGTGTTTTGAAGAAACTGAGGTCACAAGACTCTTGCCTTATTGGAGTGTCCCACCCGTGCTCAGAACTCTCGGCACCTGTGTCCATTCCTGGACACCCACCCACCTGGTTCCTGTTAATGACGTGAGCCGAACAGCATGAGAAGTCCTATCCATCAACCATGGATAATTATCTATTTTCTCCTGTCTTAGTCACTGTTCTAGTGCTGTGAAGAGACACCATGACCAAGCAACTCTTACAAAAGAAAACATTTAATTGGGAGCCTGCTTACATTTTCAGAGGGTCAGCCCATTATCATCCTGCTGGGAAGCAGACAGGCACAGCACTGGAGCGGTGCTGAGGGGTTTACATCCTGGTCCACACGTGCAGCAAGCAGAGAAGGAAGGGGAGGTGGGAGGGGTGAGGGGGAGGGGGGCAGAGGTGGGGGGGGAGACAGACAGACAGACAGACAGAGACAGGGGAGAGAGGAACATGTACACACATAGACTGGGCCTCAAACAAGGCACCTACTGGGTACGAAGCATGCAGTTATATGAACCTGTGGGAGGTCGCTTTCATTCAGATCAACACATCCACCTGTCCTCTATCGTTCATCTGTTTATCATCTCTCTAATCTAACTTTTATCTGTTATCTGTGTGCATAGCTATCTATCTAAATGAGTTTTTTAACTATATATAAATGATAAAAATTCTGCTTGAAACATACAAATTTTGAATTGCATCATCAAAAGACAATTATTTAAGTATTTCTATTAACAACTTTCCAAGCATCTCTGACAAATCACATAAATACATGTTTTTATAAAATGGTGATGATTCTGTACATGACATGTAACCCAAATTAGGAGATGGGGTATTTTAAATATTATTTATATTTATAATAACTTAATTTAGCAAATTCTCTGATGTTTTGAAAGAATACATTTTTTTTTTGAGACAGGGTTTCTCTGTGTAGTGCTGTCTTATAACTTACTCTGTAGACCAGGCTGGCCTTGAATTCACAGAGATTTGCCTGCCTCTGCCTCTTGAGTGTGGGAACTAAAGGCACAAGCCACCGCTGACTGGCTTGAAAGGACAAATCCTTCAGGCTCTACCTTCAGTATTCTTGGTTCTAGTCTGGAATTTGAACAATCTGTTGATTATCCCTTAAATTAGGGATGCATTGCATGTAGTCTACAGGGTTGACAGTCATCTGGACTTTGACCAATCTGTTCATCGCCTTTTCCAGTAAGAATGCACTGTGTCATATGGTCTGCGAGGTTTCCAGGATGTCTGTGTGGCTCACAGCATCTCAGGCAGGCAGGAAGCTGGTGCCCTTGGCAGATGCAGCAAATCCCCACACAGTTCCCCAGAGAAACCCATAGCAAAAATGGCAACTGCTGCTTAATCCATGTGTGATTTGTTTACAAGCTTCCGTACTGGAACTCAACGCTGAATTCCTTTTCCTTCCAAAGCTCCTATGGGAAACAGAATTGCACTGCTTATGCCACAACAGCTTCCTGTTCTTTCCTGCGCGAGTGTACAATAATACCCCCAGACAACTGCAGTGTTGAGGTAGAAGCTCAGAATGCAGGTGGTAAAGTGAAATCCGACGTCACGTTTTGGTATTTAGACTCCATAGGTAAGTGGCTGACACTGACTGAATAATTCTCTCCCGCTTCCCTCCCTAGTGGAGGCGTCTTTAGATGCACTGCAGCCTCAGAGTTTGAGGGACTAATAGGAATATGCTGTAGGTATGTGGTATTAAATAAGGAGGGGAGGAGGGAGGAAGGAAGGACAGAGGAAGGAAGAGGGAGGAAGGAATTAATGAGGGGAAGAAGCATGATGGCAAGGGGCGTCTTTCTGGGCACTGGTGTCTTTTGCGGCACGTGACATAGATGGTTCTCAGAGAGATGAGTGTGGCTCTTCTCCAGCGTGTCATGGCTGCTCAGGAAGGAAAAGAGGAGTTCTTTTTTTAAGTGTCACCAATTGTGCTCTTTCAAACTTTTTTGAAAAGTCTTTTTTTTTTTTACCACATAATTGAAAGTAACTGCTTTATTTAAATACAATTAATATACTATAAATTCTAAACTCTATAGTATGCAGTCAGTGAGTTTATTTTAGGCAGAAAGTTGTACAAATATCACCAGTAATTCAATAATAGGATCAAGTTCAATGTAGTTAAGAAAATACATATTTATCAGTAGCAAGTCCCCAACCATGTATTTACTTTTCCCCCCAATATCTAGCCGTTTCAGACCTGTTTTGTTTTGTTTTGTTTTGCTTTTATCCTTATGGATTTGCTTCTTAGGAACATTTCATATAAGTAGAATCATATAATAATGTGGTTTAAAAAAATCTGGCTTTTATAATGTTTTCAATGTCTGTCATGCATTAGGACTCTGTTGCATTTTTATGGTTGAATTGTATCCCATGAGACGGATATATATATATATTATGTTTATCCATTTGTCAGTTAAGGTAAATTTAGGTGGTTTCTATTTTTTATTAGTATGAATAGTACATCTGTGAATATTTGTGTAAACTTTTGCTTGAAAATATGTTAAATTCTCTTAGATCTACTCCTTTTTTGCTGTGTCATGCGATAACTCAGTTTTACTTCTTGAAGACTTACCAAACTTTCAAAGTGGCCGTGGCGTTTACATCCTCACTGGCTGTTTATGAGACTCCTGTCTCCCTAGTTATCTTCTGGGATACATTTTGTCCCTTTTTCCAGTTGTCCTGGTGAGAGTGAAGGGATACCTCACTGTGGTCCTGCTTCACATTGTGACATCCGCAATGACTAGTATTTCATTTAAAATTTTTGCCCATTTTTATTGTCTTTTGTCATTGTGTTACTGTTTTTTCAAGGCTGGGCTTCTCTGTGTAGCCCTGGCTGTCTCTGAGTTCATTCACTCTATAGACCAGGCTGGCCTCGAACTCACAGCGATCCCCCTGCCTCTGCCTCCTGAGTGCTGGGACTAAAGGCGTGCACCACCACGCCCAGCCATTGCTGTATTTTCTTTTAAGGTTTGTGAATTGCTATACTTCGATAGTTGGTTCATCCTCAGTAACTGTTCTGTTTGGTTTTAGTGTTTTGGAACAGGTCAGCCTCACATTGTACAGCAGGACTGACCCCGGTCTCATGACCTCCACCTCTCAGTGCTAGGGTTATAGGCGTTGCCACCATGCCTGGCTTAGAGAGCTTACTTTTTAAAAGGTGCCTTTTTATCATTTGAATTATGTGTAGTTGTATGCTCATGAGTACATCTGCTTATGGAGGCCAGAGAGGGTGAAAGCTCCTGGAGCTGGAGCTAAAGGTGCCTGTGAGCTGCCTAGTGTGGGTGCCAGGAACCGAACCTGGGTCCTCTGCATGGCACTCCACACCCCCCTAACCACTAAGCCATGTCTCTCTAGCCTCCTGAGTTAGGTTTTTCATGTGGTGTCAACTGTGTCAGTCAGCTTTATGTTACTCTAACACGTTTCTGGACAGTTTATAAAGAGAAAAGGTTTGTTTTCCCTCACAGTTTTAGAGGTCATGCCAACCAGCCCCATTGCTTCAGTGCTGTTATTTCACGGCTGGAGAACAAAATAGAAGAGAGAGGAAGGGGTCTGGACTCTGTTGTCCTCTTCAAAGGTAAATGCCCAGTGACCTCCAGATCTCCTCCTAGGCCCCCAAACCTTAAAAGGTCCCCAGCCTTCCAGCAGCCACAGGTGAGAACCAACTTTTAAATGCAGGGACTTAGGAAGAAACTGGTTGACTTTTTTTTTTTTCAAACTAAAAAAAAACTTTTTTTTTTCTTTAGGATTTTTAAAGAAAATTGTATTTATTTAGTTAAGTAGAGCTCTTGCTTTGTATCATCTAGAAGTTGTTTCAGTCTTCTGGCCTTAGTCTCTCAGTTTCTGGTTTATAAATGTGAACCACGAAGCTTCACAAAAATACATATTTTCAAGAAAAGAAATGTGGAGCTGTGATGTTTGCAGTGTGCGAGGAAAGCGGGCAGCATTTGCTGGTGGCCATTCTGCATCGCAGGCCTGCTAGACGGTTATACACTCTCTTCATAAACAATTCAGTTGTAGTTTATTCTGTAAGCCACATTTTGCTTACAATTGCATCATCATTAAACACATTTCATGTTTTGCCATCATGATCCTGGCATTGAATAAGGGGCTGATTCACAGTGAAATCACAGGAGCAACCTTCCTTTTGCTGGACATGCTCTTTCCACTGGTCCAGCGCCTAGGGAGAGTGTCATCCTCTCTCCACTGCTGTGCTAATGCATCTGTGGGCAGTGGACCCCACAGAGTACGGCCTGTCCCTGGCTCTCTCGGCTTAGGGGTGGATATTGTGAGCATCTTCTCCGCTGCTATAAATATGAAGATTGTATGCTGGTTTGTTTTTGTTTTTTTTTGTTTTTTGCAGTGAAAACTGAACCACCTGTGATTTTAAGTGTGAATCCAATTTCAAATCGAATGCTCCAGATACAGTGGGAACCCCGTGAAAGGCTTCGTTTTTATTATTTTAAGTGCACACTTCGGTTCAGGACTGTCAACAGTACCCACTGGGTAAGTTGCACCATTATGGTATTTCTACTAGAGACCGAAGGAAGGGCCTTATTGACAACTTTTGTTCATCTGGAATTGTATTTTTACATGGAAAAGTTGTTGAACCTGTAACGGGATTAGAAATGAGTAGCTCAATTTTGAATCTCTCTGGAGGCACTAGATCCAGAGACGTTTGGAGCTTCAGTAAAGCAGAGTCCTTGTTTCACTAATGACAAAATGACACTAGGAGAAGGGAGTGGACTTGTAGACCTCCATCTTCCCAAGAGAGTGAATTTGTACATCTAGGCTGCCAAGATTTTTTTCGCAGCTTGGACGGTCATCCAAAGAGCAACAGTTAGAAATGGAAGACTTGGCTAAAAAAGTCTAAAAGAAATGTGTCTTCTGCTGATCGCAGCTGTTGAGGTTGTCTGAGCCACTTAACTATGACAGGTTAACCCTGATGCCACGTTAGTCCTTGTTCCCCTGCTCCAGGTTCTATGAGGCTGGATTTCTGGGTGTCAGAATCACCTGGAGTTTAAGCCAAAAGACCGTGGCTCTGCAGCTTTCACGTCCAAGAGCGGTGGATCCTGAGTCTCTGTCCCACAGACTTCCAAATAGGAAATGAGGAGTAGGACGGTGATTCCGGGTGTGATCCGTGTCAGCAAGAAAGCACTGTGGCCGAAGCTCTCCCTGTTTTCGCTCAGAGCCCATATTCTATCTTACAGACAGAAGTCCGTTTCGAGAGTCGTGACTGGGTCTACAACCTCACAGGGCTTCAGGCTTTCACAGACTACGCCATAGCCCTGCAGTTCAGGACCAACAAGTCCAGATACTGGAGCAACTGGAGTGAAGAAGGAACCGGAAGGACTATGGAGGAAGGCAAGCCACGCCCTCCCTGCTCTTCCTCACCTGCTTATTCTAGTGTGGGCTCCCTGGGTCTAGCCTTGGTAGGTTCTGACACATGCCGGCCTTGAACTCGTGGCTGCTTGGGAAACCTGGTCCTGGAATATCATCTGTAGGTCTCCTCTCCACAAGTCTGCTAAGCCCCGGGGAGTGAGCTGCGCATTTCAGATGCCTTAGTTACTATAGCAGCGTTGTGTTCCCAGAGGTACAGGACCTCATCGGTCGTACCCTTAGGAGACTCTTACACTCCAAAAGACATCTCGTGATAAGTTGGAGAGAGGCATCTCAAATCTTAAGAATGGCTACTAACTATATGAAAGTAGAGGGAATACAAGAAAATACATCACATTTTTAAAGGCAGCAGTTTAACAAATTGGGCTGCACATAGTCAACTCCCACACTGGTCTTTGGAATCAACTTCTGTAGTCCTGGCCCAGGAATGTTTTCTTCCCATTCCTGCTGGAGTTCCCATGAGAGCAACTTGGAACGACCAGATATTTGACTTACCTAGCCTATTGGCTAAGCCAGGACCCATCCTATACCTTCTAAGTTTGTATGCTCCACTGGAGGCAGCCCCACTTAGGCTGATTTCACTTCACGGATGGAGCTTCATGCATTGTTTCGGCAGTTGGAGCACTTAGTGCCTGGGCACCCTTCTCATCCAAGATGCAGTTCTTACGTGCCATGCTCTCATACTGTGTCGAAGAGATCACAGAAAAATCCCACATCACACGCTTAAGTGTTAGAACTCGGCCAAACACAGTGATGGCAATATAAATGAAATAAAATAAAAATTTTAAATTAAAATTGTATGCATTTTGACATACAGTCTGTATCATCTCTAACTGCTTAAGCAGCACTAGTGTCTACGGGTATAAAACATGAAATGTGCGGTAAGAAATGGCCAAATGGTGCTGAACTAGTCAGTGCTGTGGCTGAGGTGAGCACCCCCTGTGCAAACACCAAAATGAACCTCACAGCCTTGCTCAAACTGTCCTCCTCAGCTGCACCTTGCACCAGACAGTTTGGGGATTCAGTAATACCTGGAGTGTCGATGTGGCTTGTTCAGATCTCCTTGCTGTGGCTATAGCCTGCTTCTCAGTCCAGTATGTCCTCAACTTATTTTGCTGTCAGTATTATAATTTATCCTTTCTTCTGATTACTAGTTCAGCCACCTGCCATTTGCTGACTAAATCACATCAGCACTTAACATATCACTTCTAGAGAACTTTTGCACTCAGCATTTCCTCTGCTATTTTTTTAAAAAAAGATTTGTTATTATGTATACAGTGCTCTGGCTGCACGTACACCTGCAGGCCAGAAGAGGGCATCAGATCACATCATAGATGGTTGTGAGCCACCATGTGGTTGCTGGGAATTGAACTCAGGACCTCTGGAAGAGCAGTCAGTGCTCTTAACCTATGAGCCAGCTCTCCAGCCTCTGCTCTTATTTGTCTTCATTCTTTTCCAGGATCTGAGATGGGTGGATAGAAGTATGACCTAAACCCCAGAAATTCCTACGTTTTTGTTTTCCAATTCATAAACCGTCTACTCCCTATTTCCTAGTGGAATGCTAGCTGGTCTAATTCATATCAACTCAAACACTGTAATTATTTTAAAAGCTCTAAGCCAAATTGAAGTACTGCTTTTTTTCTTTCAACCTGCATTTAAGTGTTTAAATATCTACTCATATGGTACATATATACTTAGATTTAAATCCTGGCTGTACTGCTTAAAAGCTTGTATCATTGAGGATAGTAATGTCACATCCCCACAGTGCTAGGCCTGTAGCAATTGAATGAGCTCATTCAGGTAAAAAACACTTAATGCAGTGCTACTTGCTAGAAATTAGGTATTGTCGCCATTGGTCATCATTAGTACTCCTAGTATGTGTCTGATTGCAAATGGAAGGGCTATTGTATTAATGTACACAGGTATCAACTCTCAGAGGATGTAAGATGGCACATTTCCATCCAACTTCAGGTGCGCGGTGTATTCCAGTGGACTATATTTTACTTCCTTCACCCCTGATGTTATTATCGAGTTATCACCCCAACGGCGCTTTTATTTTGAAATGTGGTTGATTCCAGTCCTTCTACCACAAAATGGAGACCTTGTTGGACATTGCAAGACTGACTTCCCCTCTCTGCAAACGTCCTCCTTGCCTAAGGCAGGGTGCCCAGTGGCCAGTGCATCGCCATCTCCTGCTGCAGCCGCCTGCTGGCAGTCATGAGCTTCCTCTTGTTCTTTCAGTTCCACATGGCCTGGACCTGTGGAGAGTCCTGGGACCAGCAGACGTGAACGGAAACAGGAAAGTGCTGTTGCTGTGGCAGGTGACCGCTCTTTGTCTGTCTTAACCCTACCCTCTGGCCGAAACCTTTGGTCTCTTCCCCTCAACACGTGGTGGTTCTTGGTGTTTCACCTCCCAGCTTTTCCTTCCCATGGGGCTTTGTGTTGCCTCAAAGCTCCCAGTTGTTGTGCAGGTCAGAAACTCCCCATAGGTTACCCTGTAGGGGGCTCAAGTACACAATACAGGCCCGGGCTGCTTTCTTTGGTCTGGGGCAGTTACAGAGTACAGCAGTGGGAGGCTCTGTGGCCTTCCAGAGGGAGCTCCGTCTGGCTGCCATCCCCTAGAATACAGTGTGAGACTCTGCTGCCTCATCCTTACACCCAAGAGGAGCATTGGCTGTGGTCATCAGCGTACTTGGGGCAGGTCATCTGCTATTACCAACACACTGGCTATTACGTGTGTCCCTTTAAGTACTAGGATGGTGTGGTGTTCAACGGCATGAGAGTGGTGAAGACATGACCCTAAGGGAAGAGGAGAAGGTGGTAGGTGATGTGGGGAAGAGGGGAAGAAGAGAGAGAAGAAAGGAGGAGGATGAGGGAAGAAGAGAGGAGGAGGAGGAGGAGGCGGCGGCCGCAGTGGCAAGGCTCCTGAAAGGAGAGCAAAGTGGTAAATGGGAATGGAAGGGGCAATTAGAAGAAAGCCTATAGGGAACAGAAGAGACTCCTAGGAACTCTTTACTTTGTCTCCAGAGCTATCAGGAAATAATCTGTTTCCTAAAATTCAGCAACTTAGGCATTTGCGTGGAGATAAGTGACATCCCAAAGCCAAGTACTGCAGGGTTGACATTGCCTTGGTCCATCTCAGAGGCGTGGACACAGGAAAGCACAGCCAGGGAGGTGGAGATTATTCATCTCACATGTGGTGAAACGTGGGAAGAGGTGACCCCGCTGAAGTGTTTTGGGGAGGAGAATGAACAACAATGAAACCCATGCAGGGTTTTAACTACATTGTGGGAGGAGTCCAGTAGGCCACCTGGGAAGTAAGTGACCAGACTTTCCTGCCTGCCTCCTCCTCCCTCTTGCTAGAGGACTAGTTTTCTCTGTGCCTCAGTGTTTTTTTAAAGGAGATTTCTCTGTGTAGCCCTGGTTGTCCCAGAACTGTAGACCAGACTGGCCTTGAACTCAGAGATCCACCTGCCTCTGCCTCTTGAATACTGGGATTACAGGCATGTGCCACCACCACCCTGGCTAAGTTTCCTAAGAATTCAAGTTATATAGCTAAGTATGCACTTAAAAACTCAAACGTTTGATGGTGGTAAAGGATGTGAGATATTATGACTGTCTTGAAAATCACTGACTTATACACATTTAAGTAGTGAATTTGACAGGTTCAGTGGTAGGGTGCTTGCCTAGCTAGCATTGCTAAGGCTGTGGGCATTTCCAGCACTGAAAATGAACAGACCAATAAAACCCTGCAGTTTTTTAAATGTGAACTACATGTCAGCAAAGGATAAGGGGAGAGATACGGATTCATCTTGAGACAAAAGAAGCTGTAGTTTAGACCTTATAGAGGTTCTAGCTGGTCTCTCATTGCTGTGGTCAGTCAGGGAGAGAGCCCTGGTCTAGGATGACTCTGGGTCAGAGTGAATTAAAGCTCTCTCTGACCACGCATCCACTCACTCTGTTCCATGTATGTTTGTAATCGGTAGTAAGCATCGAAAACCCGGGAGTCCCCATAGCTCCCTCGGCATGCTTACCCCAGGGGAACGTGTGGTCAGTGGGTCTGAGTACACGACGAGAAGTAAGGCTTGGGTCAGGGCTCCCAGGGTTCCACTCAGGGCTTCCTGCTACGGGGACAGGCAGGGGAGCCCTGAGTATTTTGGTCATTTTAGCTGGATTACCTAGCTGGACATCGTGCCCAGGACACAGCTATCTCTCTCTTTAGAGGGGAACTATGGGAGTAAAGGACAAAGGCACAGCTACCTACCACCTTTGATGACTTCTGAGCTTGATTTGGGCCCAGAAGGGAATGCCTCGAGTCTAGCTTTTATACCTCCGCTCATACGAGATTGAATGAAAGACACGGAAGAAACTAGAGGTGGCTTGATCAAACCAGCTTGGACCTATGAAACTGTGTGTTAAGAGTTTCATACCAAGGTACCATTTGGAAGATGATCTCTTCTGGCACTTGAAGGGTTGACATCACCACACAGCAAATGCTGCTCACCTGTTCACAGCTTAGCTCTGAAGGCTGACAGGAATGCTCTGCCTTTATCATTGTTACTGCCCCTGTCTCTTTCTGGTGTTGACAATAACTTGTGTTTTCTTTGGGTGCAGAAAGCAAGAGGAGCCCCAGTCTTGGAGAAAACACTTGGCTACAACATACAGTACTTTCCAGAAAACAGCACTAACCTCACGGAGATAAACAACATCACCACCCTGCAGTATGAGCTGCTTCTGAGGGGCCAGGCACACTGTGTGTCCGTGACTGCTTTTAATTCTCTTGGGGAGTCCCGAGAGGCTGTCCTGAGGATCCCGGCTGTTGATGAGGAGGGTAGGTACCTCAGGGCAGCTGTTCCTCTTGGATCAAATTGAAGAGGGAAGGAACAGGGGCGCCCTAGGATTTTGTGGGGGAACAATCTGTTTAGCAAGCCTTTCTACCTGAAGTAGTTCTTCTGGAACAAAGCTTGTGTAAGAGCTAGAGACCGAGTCACACGGCACAATCCAAGCCTAGAAGCGCTGTGTGCTGCTTCAGTTGCTTCTGGTCCAGCGGTTGAATGCTGGGTTGGGCCACGTAAAATCGTCATATTTGACACCGACTCCTCAGATCCGTGTCCTCTCCTGAACTGTCCTCTCCCCAGATGGCGCCATGTCCCAGCTGTGGTTTACTGTTCACTGTCCTGGTTTCTCTCCTCCCCTTCCATTTGGCCGCCCAGCTAAGGAAGAGGGCTTATGATGTGTATATAGACTTGCCAATAAATTGCTTGTTAAAATTTTTTTGAGAGAAAGATCTCTCTCGGTAGCTGGCCTGTAACTCTCAGAGAGTTCTGCTTCAGCTTCCTGAGGCGGGAGATGCTGAGGTCAGCCGCCCTGCCTGCCTTGATAGACTGATGAGGTCATTCTGGACACTCTACTGAACCCAGGCAAAGGGCAAAGTCTTGTTTTCAGTTTTGGAATAAAAAAACCTTGGATTGTGTGTGAGTGCCGTGCTGTGTGTGTGTGTGTGTGTGTGTGTGTGTGTGTGTGTGTGTATGTGTATGTGTGTGTATGAGTGCTGTGCCATGTATGTGTGTGTAAGTATGTGTGTGAGTGCCATGCCATGTGTTTATGTGTATAAATGCTGTACCATGTATGAGTGTGTATGTGTGTGAGTGCTGTGTCATGTTTGCGCGCATGTGTGTGTATACCACTGTGGAGCCCAGAGCTTGATACCAGATGTCTTCCTCTCTGGCTCTGTACCTTTTAGGATGGGGTCTCTCACTGAACAGAGAGCTCGGTGAGGGAGTGGCTGACTGAATTGCCTGGCAGGAAGCTCCCTGGGCTCTCCTGCTTCCCTCCCAGTGCTGTGAGTGCAGGATGTGGTGGCATGCCTGGATGTTTACATGTGTGCTTATGCATGTGCAGCAAGCACTCCAGCCACTGAGATTTCAGCCTCCGCTCTCTTCATTTGTTTAAAACTCAGAAACAGTAAATGGGAATCTGACGTCTACACAGTCTCATCTTCAGTCTGTTTGTTGCCTCTCTGTCTCTGTCTGTCTTTCTTTCTCTCTGTGTATATGTCTCTGTCTGTCTGTCTCTCTGTGTATACGTCTCTCTCTCTGTATATATGTCTCTGTCTCTTTGTCTCTGTCACCGTCTCTGTCTCTCTCCCTCCCTCCTTCCTTCTCTCAACTTTTCTCCTCCAAGAGGATGCATATTTCATGAGGGCAGTGATTTTTAAAAATAATGATTTTATTAATTCTTGATTCATACAATTGATACAGTGTATTTCGAACATCTTCATCTCTGTCTCCTAACTCCTCCCAGGTCCACCCTCCCTTTCTTCCCCACCCAAATTAGTTTTCTTCTTCTTCTGCCCTTCCCCCAAGAGTCTAGTCTGTGTTGCCCAACTACTCTGAGAGTGGGCCCAGAGTACAAGCTTTTGTTTGCTTGCTTGCCGTAAGATATACTTTAACTAAAATTGTGCTAAATCCACTTAAAAAAATTTTTTTTTAGATTTTTGTATTGAAACTATTATATATAATTGTCCTAGACAAGGCAGGGGCCAAATCTAGCCCAACACACTTTTTTTGTTTTCAGCAAATGAAGTGTTTGAAATATTGTGATACATGCACACACACACACACACTCACACACACACTTTTATGTGCTCGGTGGCTTCTCTGCACAACAGTTGTGCATTGAGTAATTGTGATAGAGACTGTGTAGCCTGTGCACACTAAAATGCTTGCTGTTTAACTCTTTAGAGAAGAAATTTGAAGAACTCTGTCTTAGAAGAGCTTAGGTCATCCTCTTTCCCTGTCAGTGATGGCAGACGAGAGCAGGTATTTGATGCACTACACATGTGTGTCAAAGGCATAATCTGTGCATATTAGTGGAGACACAGGAAAAGATAATGTCTGTCACACCTCTGACTATGCTTTCACTGTTTATCATAATTTGTCACAGAAAAAGGAGACCACAGAATTTTGTTTAATAAAATAAAATCATCTGAGAAAGAGTTAAATAATAATAATGATGGTTTTTATAAATGGAATTAATAGGATCATCACATGCTGTGTATTAGGATGTGTCAGGCATGTTGACAAGGTGGCATAGGTTATCTCAGCTTTGAAATGACCCGTGAGGCAGATTCTTTTAAATCTATCTTCTGCATAATGCAAAGATCCAGGAAAGTTTTGTAACTCGCTCAAGATTTTTCCAATGCAATTGCAGCCCAGGTCTGCACGAGCTAAACTGGAGTAATGAATCTGAGAGTTAGTGATCGTGGTGTGACTCGGAGTGCTGGTCACAGAGACTGTACGAGCCAAGATGGTGATTTGCCTCTGTAGGCCTCAGGTTCAAAGGATTTGCAGAGATAACCCTTCAGGGTCCTGCTAATAGAACTTCTTGAACTTTCTGTGTCTTCAATCATAGGCAGCAGTGGTCTGATACCAGATGAGGAAAAGCTATTCTTGTTTGCTGAGTTGGCCTGAGGGGCAGTGAGGACCGCATCAGGGAGAGAGTTGGGGGTGAAGGGGAAGTGCCCTGGGGACACATTTGCTGGACCTCGGCTGTCTGTCTTCACCGACGTTCACAGTCAGACCTCTCCCCTGCTTCCAGGGCTGGTCCTGCTCCCCTTACCCCTGAGAGGTCTTCTCTATTAGCCGCAATGCTCACCGAGTCCTTGGAGAAGAGTGGCGACTGGTCTTTAGTCAGAAGGGTGGTTAGAGACCTCACACTCCTTCAGGCATGGCTGCCTCAGTTTCTGGACTCCTTTCTGACCTCCCCAGGAGCTTCTTCCCAGCCCCCATAGCGCACCTGGCACTTTAGGCCCGGCTCTGCTGATCTCTCCGAGCTCCCCAGGATTGCTGAGCAGGAGGAGTGTGGGGTTTGTAAGCTGTGCTCTGTCATCTTAGGGCAGAGTCCTTGCCAGGTCACTTGTTAGGAAAGTGCCTCCAGGAGACCAGAGGAGGAAGTGGATGGCTCAGGTCAGAGGCTAACTAAGCCAAGGGATTATTAGTCCTGAGGCTGCTGTGGTGAAGTGCCACAAACTGGGTGGCTTAAAACAACAAAAACAGGTCGCCCTGTGGTTCTGGAGGTTAAAGGTATAAGAAAGCAAGTTGTGGGCTGGGCCTCCAGAGGACAACCTTCTTCAATCTCCCTGTGCTTCTCGGGTCCCTAGGCCCTGGCGTGGGGCAGCTCCAGTGTCTTCAATTTCTTCCTGCCTCCTCCCTCCCCCACTCTCTCTTCTTTTCCTTTTGTGTGTATTCTTGCACTTGTTAACTTGTACACGTGTAGAAGCCGGACATCAGTTGTCTTTTTAAATTGCTCTCTACTTTATTTTTTAGGTGTGTGTGTGTGTGTGTGTGTATGTGTGTGTGTATGTGTGTGTGTGTGTGTGTGTGTGTGTGTTTAGATGGTCTCCATGTCACCCTGGCTGTATTGGAACTTGTTGTGTAGATCAAACTGGCCTCAGTGATGTTCTTCCTGCTCCTAGTTCCCAGATGCTGGGATTAAAGACATGCATCACCTCACCCTTCTGGATCTATCCTTAGTATTTTTAAGTGTGTGTGTGTGTGTGTGTGTGTGTGTGTGTGTGTGTGTGTGTGTTCCTGTGCATGGGTGTGTGCATGTAATAGGTGCCCGTGAAGACCAGAAGTGTTGGACCCCTGGAGCTGAAGTCACAGGCACTTGTGAAAACCCAGTGTGGCTGCTGGGAGCCCCGCTCCAGTCTTCTGCTGCAAGAGTGACATACTCTCTTTACTGCTGAGCCATCAGACTCACTGATCTTGGAGCTGACTAGTTTGGATAGACCAGCTAATCAAGGAGCTTTGGGGATCCTCCTGTCTTTGCCTCTCCAGTCCACTGAACTCAGCGGTGGGGATGTTAGGGACCAAATTCCTCCTGCTTGTGTCTTAAGCACTTTACTGACTGAGCCGTCTTCCCAGCCTTGCCCTCCCCTAATTTCCCTTTCTTATAAGGCCATCAGTTACATTAAATGCAGCGCCCACCGTCCACACGACATCTACGGTGGTCCCATTGCCACATAAAGCCATTGTCTTTTGCACAGGGGATACTCAACCCATAACAGCTATGGGCAGGGGAAGGCGGGGGAGAAGAGGCAGGACCCCAGGAAAGAGGCAGCAGTGACCCCAGGGTCTGTGCTTCTCACCCAGGCTCTGCCCCTGCCTCGGCTTCACCTTCTTCAAGCCTTAGTTTTTTCAGAGCTACCTTTTCAGGTTGACTATTAACTGGCTTAGCTTCCAGGAGTAACACTTCGGGTCTCAGATACAGGGCCAGTTTGAGAAAGGAACCTTTTGGCTGAACTTTTGGGGATAAAATCAGTTTCTACTCCTGCTTGTGGAATTAGGCTTGCAGAGAATGCATAGGATATAAATCCTTTCTGGTACTAGATTGCTAGTGAGATCCGTTTCTGGAAACCGGTTAGTTTGGGGGAGGTTAGAGCAGATTAAGAAGGCTTTTAATCTCGTCAGAGATATTCGATGAGGGAAAAGGAAAGTGTAAAACCTACAATGGAGATCTTGAACTTTGACCTTCTACAATTTGGCAGTGGCTGGATGCCAGTGGAGCTGGAACATCTAGGCTGAGCGGGTCAGCTGTGAATCTGTCCTTTTCCCCCACTCTTCAGCCTTCCGGTGCATCGAGGACGTACAGGCCCGCGTTGCTGAGTCCCTGCTGGTGGTGGAGTGGCACAGCTTCAGTCCCGAGGTGGACACGTGGGTGGTGGAGTGGCTTCCGGAAACAGCAGACTCCAAGTTCCCCACTCGTTCCTGGCAATCCGTGTCTCAGGCCACGAACTGGACCATTGAGCAAGGTAGCTGGCCACAGAGCCTGCAGGCTCTCTTGGTACGGGATTCGGTTTCATTTAAATCAGCTTTGGAGGCCGTGAGGCCAACACTGTTCTGAGAAGTTTAGCAGTTGTTACGGTTCTCAGCGTTTCCCAGGTGAAGCTGGCACAGAAGGCCTGGCCCAGGCGGGAAGTAAACATAACATTATCTACACATGTTAACGGAGACACAGGGAATAATAATGTTCAGCAGCTACTGTACTGGTGCTAATCGTAATTTAACAGAGAAAAGTAAGGCTTTTAAAAATCGTATTTTAATTGAGTCTGACAGTTTCATATAAACATATGATGTATTTTGTCCATATCTACCCTAACTCCTTCCAGATTACTCCCCATTTCCCCACCCCTGCCTACTTTCTGTCCCTCCTTTTTTTTTTTTTTTAATAACCCACTGGGTTTAATTAGTGCTGCCCATACAGGACATCCACTGGGTAGCGGTTGACCTACTGGGGAGCTGCGGGGGGGGGGGGGCGGCGGGGAACCTGTTAAAGAAAACTGACTCTCCCCCCAAGCCGTCCATCAGCTGTCTATAGCTGCAGGTGGGTTTAAGGAATTCCTCCCCGCTTCATCCTGGGATGTTGACTGATTTGATCCTGTGCAGGCAACCATGCTGCTGTGAATCCGTGAGTGTAGTGGTCCTCTCATGTGCAAAAGAAACATAATCTTGATTAGCACCTACCTGAGGAGAGTCCCGATTATCCTGGGTGACACCAGAGTTTTGGTCCCATTTGTTCTGCCTCAGAAACCCTCTTCTATTCCAGTGGCCTGTTGAAGAGCTAGGCCCCTTCCTTGGTGACTGATTTTACTTCAGATTAAGTCCATTTCCCATGTAAGATATAAATTAAGCTTTGCCTTCTAACTCTCATCACTCCAGCTGTTTCCAAATACTTAATGGCATCTGTATTAAGAAATATACCAGCCAGGCATGTTGGTATGTATCCATAATCCCAGCCCTCTGGAGGAAACTGAGGCAAGTGAAGGACCTCAAGTTTAGGGCTAACCTGGGCTATCTCACAAGACTGTCTCCCAAAACAAAACAATTCAAAAGAAAACACAAAGAATTAAGGAGGGTTGCAGGCAAATGGAGGAGCTAGAACGCAGGGTATTTGAGTATACACTGTGTCAGAAGGGTTAAATTTTATCAAGTATGTCTCCAAATCTTATGATAAAATCAGTGCTGAAGGGAGTGGCTCCTCATCCCCCATACACACTCTTGCATGATGGAGCTGTAATTTTATTAACTTGCCCTCAGTTTAGTTCTGTAATTTCGTCAGAACACTTGAGAACAAGAGCAAACATTAGAGACCATGGCACCTAGAAAGCAGAATATCTCCTGTCACTCTCAGGTCACAGCTCAGGCCTTCAATTTTTTGTACTCTGCCATTATGTGTACTTACATCTCTCTCTCTCTCTCTCTCTCTCTCTCTCTCTCTCTCTCTCTCTCTCTCTCTCTCTCCCTCTCTCTCCCCCTCCCTCCCTCTCTCTCTCTCTCTCCCCCTCCCTCTCTCTCTCTCTCTCTCCTCTCAAGACAAATTAAAACCTTTCTTATGCTATAACATATCAGTGTATCCAGTATCAGGACACCATGTGGGAGAGCCATATTCAATCCAAGCTTATGCCAAAGAAAAAGGTAAGTGTGCGCCAGCCTTGGGGAAGGGAAACAGGCATTTACAAATTCAGATGCAGGGCTGTTTAAGGCCTATTTCTACCACACTTTCATCTTCATCTTCAACTGTGTGTGTTTGGCACACTTAGACCCAGGGTACAGAGTCACTAAATTTCAAAGGTGGGTAGATGTAGTCCAGTCACAGCTGGGCATGGTAGCACATGCCTGTAATCCCAGCACTCAGGAGGCAGAGGCAGGCAGATCTCTGTGAGTTGGAGGCCAGCCAGGTCTACAGAGTGAGTCCAGGACAGCCAAGGCTACACAGAGAAACTTTGTTTTTTTGGGAGAAAAAGTTCAACAAGTCCAGTCACTTTACAAATGGGAAATTGAGGTTCATGGAGGTGAAACGTGAAACTCCTTGCTTAATATCACAACAAAATAGCAACTGGGGCTGTAACAAAAGTTAACATTAATTAATATCAATTCAGGAAACCTACCAACTTTACCATACACATGTTAAAAATGGGCATATGCGCGTGTTCATCTTGGTCATTTGTGTTTTGGTGCACATGTATTGAGGCTGGCAGTCAACCTTACTTGTCATCCCTCAGAAGCCAAAACTTTGTTCATGTTTTGAGGTTGTCTCCCTGGGACCTGGGGCTTAGTCTAGGCTGGCTCCTGTGACCGGCCTCACTCCACTTCTGCAAGTCTTACACAAGTCTTATAAGCATAGGCCACCCTGGCCAGCTTTTTACCTGGACTTTACACTTGATGCTCACATGGCAAGTGCCTCCAGATGACTTTTCTGAAACAATAAGCAAGGACTTTACTGGCACTTTACTCAGACTGTATTATCATTTTGGAAATGAGCATCTTCTAGATTGAACACTGGAAACGATCTCCTGCTGTTCAGAGATAAACCAGGGAAGTCAGTGTTCAGCTGATCAGCTACACTTCACAGACAGGAATGAAGCCTGGGTGCTCATTGCAATGGGGGACCTATAAGAAAGTACGTTTCCTTGGGGCTTTGAAATTCCATGTCACATTATATAAGATGCCTGACTGCAAGCCAACGTCTACAAACACGGCTATTCTTCAGTTCTCCCACCCACAGCGTTGTGGGTTTTGCCTGAACCATGGCAGCAGCTCTGCGGCAGGGGGTTGATGTTTACACGTGGGATTCAGCCTTGTTTTCCGTTTTTTAATCTCTCTGTCCTCTGAAGCTCCATTTAGTGGCCCTGAGACCAGGGTGGAGAGCATTGGTCTGAAGACAGCCACGATTGCATGGAAAGAGATTCCCAAGGGCTTTAGAAATGGATTCATCAACAATTACACGATATTTTGCCAAGCTGAAGGTGAAAAAGAATTCTGTAAGTGTGCACGTGGCCGAGCTGAGCAAAGTGAACCCGCCCCTCCCCACAGACGATGTACATAGTCCTGACACAGGGTGACTCCCAGGGCTGTGACCTGTACATTTATGCAAATACTTAGCTTCTTTGTACCTGTCTTAAAGTAGTCAAGGGCACCACCTCACGATTGAAAAAGGTTAAAGGAGTTCTGAAGAGAACCGGGAGGAGCCGGTGAAATCTCTCCTGTTCAGTCATGGGATGAGTTGGCCCTGTCCCTCAGACTTTCGGTCCCTTCATGCTTGAGTCTACAGTATCTCCTGACATCCTAAGCTCTGGGCTGTGCTTGGCTTCCTGTTGAGACTAAATCTGATTTCATTACGGTGTGGCATATATAATGTAAAATTTGGCAGTAAACATTTGAAGGTGTATAGTTCAGCAGTCCTGAGAGCACTCACTCTACTGTGTAATCATCACCGCCCTCTGTCCCCTCTTCATGTATGCTTTTAACCCGTTGCTCCCCTAACCCTCTCCCACACCCATTCAGATGGCTTCAAGTAGGTAATCAGGGCTGAGGGGGCAGCTCAGAGGCCAAGCACCAGGCTTCGAGTCAACTGCAAGATAAAACTGGTTACTCTGTCAGCATGTGTTTTCCCAAGGGGTACCTCATCTAGGAATGACCCCCAGTCACTAGTGATAGCGAGCACCCCTTTGTGTGGTTGTTGGTCATCTGCGTATCTTCTCCAGAGAAATGTCCTCTTCTTCATCCATTTTAGCATTGGGGGTCTTTGTGGTTTGAGATTATGAGTTTATTTGTGTTGAGAGTGTAAGCTTCTTATCAGATGTGGGGCTCACATTCTCTTCAATTTTGTAGACAGTCATTTCAGTCTTGATGCAGTCTTTTGATGAACAAAAGCTTTTTTAACTTTGGTAAAGTTCAGTTTAATATTGTTGTAAGTAGTTGCATGTGCTTTGGGTATCATATTTAAATAACAATTCAAAGTTGTGGTTTATTTTATTTTGGCTTTTGAAGCGTTTTAATACTTTTAGCTCTTACGTTTAGATCTTTGGTCCATCACGATGGACTTGTTTTAAGCAGAAGTTGAGAAGCTAGCATCACAGGTCACATCTCTCAAGGTCAGTAACTAACACGCTTTTTCAGTTTGGCTTCTGTTTTTCTCTTCAGCCGTGACAGTTAACTCCCGCGTCCTGCAGTATGACCTGGAATCTCTGACGCGGAGGACCTCTTACACTGTCTGGGTCATGGCCAGCACCAGAGCTGGGGGGACCAATGGGAAGACAATAAACTTCCAGACCTCGTCAGTCAGTGAGTACTAAGTTCAGGCCTTGGCGTTTGGAGTTTGTTTACCTTGGGTTAGGAATGCCATTCGGCAAGAGCAAGGGAAGCCAGCAGAGGGCAGCAGGGTGCGCGGCCTGTGCTCGCTCTGGTGCTCTCACCTCCTGGAAGGTGAGTGAGGAGTTGCTGAGGAGCAGGCGCACTGGGGGCTGACTTGGACTTCTGGCCATTTTGCTCCGTTTGCTCCGTTCTGATAGGTGGCCTCAAATAACATTAAGAAGGAGCAGTCGCCATCAGGTTGGTCCTCAGCCACGGCGAAGGCTACCGCCCTACCCCACACTCGCCAGTTTCTAAATGTCAGGAGTTGTGCAATAGGACCGTGGAAGGAAAAACTGGTTGATGAAAGGCCACTGACAAACAAGAGACTTGATGCTACCATATATGGTGTTCTTTTTTTATTATTTGTTTTGTTCTTGTTTTATTATTTGTTTGAAAATGTGGAGAACAAGAAGAATTTGATAGATGTAACAAATAATGTAAAATGTAATCGTTTCATATGGTGGTTGGTTAAGGAAGATATTTACTGGGAAAGCAGAGGCTAAATAATAGACAAAGGAAAAAGAAGAGGAAAGCTAGCCTGGTCTACATTGTGAGTTCCAGGACAGCCAGAGCTACACAGAAGGACCTTGTTTCAACAAAGTAGGGAAAAAAATCAAGTGACACTGTCAAGTTTTGCAATAATTAGTATAAGCCAAAAACACATCTCCTTGATGCATCTCAAAAGCCTCTTATTTATATTCCTGAAGAATAAAGCAGACTTGTGGCTCTGGGAACCATGACCAGAACATACGCCTTCACACAGAAAGAATGTTCTCCTCTGCTGGCTAAGGATGCCTTCTTGGAATTCTTTTTGATGCTACTTTTAAAAAATCGTTTAGACATCATGTTGTATTTCCAGAACACTAGGTACAAGTCGTGTCAGCTCATGAGACTTTCTCACAGGATCAAAGTGAAAGCAAGACCCTGTGCTGGAGCCTAGAATCTGTCCCCTCGGCCTGTAGATGAGACTGCTCCACTTCCATCCAGGGTCCTCTACAGTCCACCCTCTTTTCTAGAAGATTATTATTATTATTATTATTATTATTATTATTATTATTATTATTATTATTTGTGTGTGTGTGAGAGAGAGAGAGACAGAGGGTGGGTGGGGGGGAACATGTGGGCACTACATGCCTGCACAGGTTAGAAGACTTTTACATGACTTGGCACTGGAGTCACAGGCAGTTGCGAGCAGCCAGGTGGGTGCTGAGAGCTGGAGCTGCATCCTCTGCAGGAGCAGCCAGTGCTCTAGACTCTCTCCCGGCCCTCGTAACCCACTCAGACACAGCAGACACAGTGTAAAGCTGTGGCTCCCTGTTGACAGCTCACCAGCCGCAGCTTCATGTTTTAAACAAAATACACGCTGTCTGCCCCTTCTTACCTCATTTCCTACCATTTCCTCACGCCGCTGTTTCTCTAACTCGCTTCCTCTCTCAAGCTTTCGCATCTCCTCGACTGCTTTTCTCTGTGATTTGGGGCAGGCTCTTTCTGGGAGTCAGATCTAGCCAGGCGAGGTGCACTCAGCCTCAGCACTCAGGAGGCAGAGGCGTGAAAAGCTAAAACGTGAGGCTAGCTCGGCCTACGTGGTGAGTTCAAGACAGTTTGAGCTACACAATGAGACCCTGTCTGGAAAATGAAATTGTTAACTTCCCTCCATTTTAGCCTAGATCCTCTATTTGATGATTCTGTTTCCTTTGAAGTACTCTCCTGTTTTTCTATCACTTAGGGTCCTCTAAGAGAACAGGACTGATAGGATTTAAGTGACTGGAGGCTGGGCTTTCCAGCAGTGGCATTCATCCTAGTTAGGATCTTGAGGACAGGAGTCGGGTAACGGCGCAGTCCCCATGTAGAGCTGGAGCCTGCAGGCTCTCTGGAGAGTTGCTAGAGCGGGTCCGGATCCAAAGGCTGGCTTGGCTGAAGTCTAAGATCGGTGGGCAGTGGCCGCAGCCATGAGTGTTCGTGCTCAGGAGCTGACTGTCCTCTTCTCCCACGGGTAGCCCATCTGGGCCCCAGCCTGTCGACGGCACTGCCTACACTCATGGTGGGTCTTTCTCTGAGTTGTTCTCCCATGTCAGTCCCCTGGACACACACTCAAGGACTCACAGAAGCAAGTGTTACTGTTCTGTAGGCGTCTCTCAGTCCAGTCCAGCCAACGATCAAAGATGAACTGTTTTACTCTGCGAGTTTTTCTACCCCAGTACATAAGAGCCGTGTGCGTAAGGATCTGATATTTCTTGCTTGTCTGCTTGCTTTATTTCTCAGGATGATGTCTGGCTCAGTAAGAACTGACTAAATGAATGGAGTTAGATGATGATCCTGGCAAACATGCATCTATCAGTGTATAAAGTTATGATGTATAGTATTTGGAGACATCAATGGAGTTCATTATTTTGTATAGTGATATATACTAATATAAAAGAAAATATATCAGTATTTATCAGGTTGTCTAGGGAGAAGACAGCTAGATGGGGAACCAAAGTGTCAGTGGCTCTAATAGAAATAAGTTGAATTTAAATAGAAAATGTTACTGAAGCTAAAAATAAAAAGTTAATATTTGATTTTTGTTAAGGAGTCAGGGAACTTTACTGACAATGGTATTTTGTTCTCTTTGTCACAAAGGTATCTTTGAAATTATCCTTCTAACATCTCTAGTCGGAGGAGGCCTTCTTCTGCTTAGCATCAAAACAGTGACTTTTGGTCTCAAAAAGCCAAAGTGAGTTCATACTTGACAGCGAATGCCATAAAAAATCAGCCGCAGAAAGCAGTGGGTGGCATCACGGCACGTGGTGTGAGAGGCTGGCCCACCCCAGGGGGCTTTATTCATGCACTTGGTTGCTATTTGTGGAGATGATTAAAGACCACACCCTCAGGCTCATGAGGATTGAGAAACAAGACTCGTTTGTTCAGGTCTGTACACCAAGTGTAGATTCTTCTGAGGCCAAGGGAGTACCAGCTGCCCCATAGGCTCTGTCTGCCAGTGTCTAGCACCTGAGGCTGAAGCAGGTCCGAGCCCGAGCCCTGGAATTAGGGTGTTAGGCAGCCGGGTGAGAGCACAGACCTATTCTGTGTTTGTGGTGCAGAGTTGGAGGGCTGGCTGCCCTTGTCCTGCCGGCTCTTGCCAGTGTGGGGCAAAAAGTTTATCTTCAGCACATCGTGTTTCTCCCTGCAGGGGGCTCCTCCTTGGCAGGGTGCTCTACACTGGCCCTGTCAGCTCTCCCCACCAGGCAGCTGTGCCTCACTCTTCGTTAACTCCCAACAGTCTGCTGCAGCCAAGTCACAGACAAGTCTTTGTACATCATGCGCTTAAAGCAATCATCTTCAGTCTGGCGCATGTCAGGTCCTGCCCCAAGGGTTTCTGACTCGAGTTCTGGGATAAAGACTGGGAATCTGTATTTTGGTTAGCTGGTGATACTGGTGCTGAAGCCGGGAACCCCTGTGCACCAGTGTGGGTGGTTAGTGCACTAACTGCTCCTTAGAGCACATTTGCCAAAGCGACTGTAATGCAGTTTCCAGCATCAGGAGCAGGGTAGGGATACAGGAGTGGTGGAGAAAGGAAGGTAAGGATGTAACTACATGGGGGAAGCATGTGCCTCCTTTTGTGTTGTCCCACAGGCAGCAGCGCCATGTCTCCTGTCAGGAGTGTGGGAACTTACTGAATAGGGAGATGTATAGTTACCTTCTGTCTTGGTTATTTTCTATGGCTGCGATGAGGCATCATGATCAAGG
This sequence comes from Acomys minous, assembly GCF_964271855.1. Taxonomy (NCBI): domain Eukaryota; kingdom Metazoa; phylum Chordata; class Mammalia; order Rodentia; family Muridae; genus Acomys; species Acomys minous. The sequence continues at coordinate 110,561,246 of NC_140492.1, read as the reverse complement.
CAGCTTACAGAGTTTTTATTTGAGGCTTATAGTTTGAGACGGTTAGAGGCCGTGGCCATTATGGTAAGGAGCATGGCAGCAAGGAGGCTGACTCGGCGATGGAGTAGTAGCTGAGAGCCCCATCCTGAGACACACAAAGCCATGAGACAGAGAGCGCTAGCTGGGAATGGTGACACACCTCCTCCTACAAAGCCACACCTCCTAATCCTTCTCAAACAGTTCCACCAACTGAGTGCGGGAGTGGGGGCGGTGGGGGTGGAGGGGGGCAGTGAGGGTGGGTTGGAGGGGCAGGAGGTGGTCAGCGGTGGGGCCTTAGTATTCAAGCATAGAAGCCTGCAGGGGCCATACTCATTCAAGCCAGCCACACACCCTTCCTGAGTAGGGAGTCACATAGTTGTCTTTAGTCAACCTTGCCCTGAGCTCAGCCACACACCACACATGGACCATGTCCTAAATTCACTTCTCTCTTAAAATCTCATCTTTTAATAGCCGCCTGACTCGTCTTTGTTGTCCTGACGTTCCCAACCCTGCTGAAAGTAGTTTAGCCGCATGGCTTGGAGGTGATTTCAAGGTACACATTGCTTGTTTTTGTCCAGGAGATTGTGCAGGCTGGCTGGGGGGGTGGGGGTGGGGGCTGGGGGGGTGGACTGGGTAGATGGGAATGGGAGAGGCTTTCCCCAGGGCTCATAGAGAAAGAACTGGAAGTATGAAAGACCCAGGGAACAGCTGAGTGGGTAGATGGAATAAGCCTTCCTACTGTGACTCTCACCATCCACCCTGGACTGGAGGAAAGGCCCTCACCAGTGCCTGAGGTGTTCCCGACATAGAACTGATCCTGTGAGGATGCCACAGAAGAAGGACTGTTCCACTGACTTGGCTCGGATGGGGAGTCTGACTATTATCTCCGTGGACATTTAAAAAGCAGCCACAAACAGAGTAATCTGGAGACACAGGAAGACTGGGGAGATAGCAATCCAAAGGCAGCTTTGAGTCGCATCCCTCCAATGGCCAGTATTATTAATTAATTAGCAGTAGGGCCTCCTAGTGTATTTTTCCAAGTAAAAAATCCTTTAAAGCATATTTTTAAATAGGAAACTTGAAAAATATCTGAGCTATGATTTCCTCCTGAGTGGAAATGCAGCTCTTAAATCCCTTCCTATTGAAAGTCCTTTCCCAGGTGGCCTTGGTGCAAGAATTTAAAACATCAGTCTTTTTTTTTTTAACTTAGAAAAATTGTTTAAACATGGACATCTCTGTAATCACGAGTGCTATTTTTGCTCCATCCTTGTCTTCACTTGTGTCGGCCTCTTTGCTCTCCTGTTTATTAAGTGATGAGACATGCCTTGCGTAGTCTGCGGGCCAGTCCTCTATAGCATGTTCTGTTTAATTGCAAACTGTATGCCAGGCCCTGGGGCTGGTCAGCAGGAGACAAAGATGACAGGGACCCTGCCCTGTTGTAAGGCCGCCTTAGAGTTTCTCCTGGTATCTTTTCCAGTGCCTTTATGTTTTTTCCCTAAGAGTTCTCACCTCAGCCGGGCGAGGTGGCCCATGCCTGAAATCCTAGCACTCTGGGAGGCAGGGGCAGACAGATCTCTGTGAGTTCGAGACCAGCCTGGTCTACAAAGTGAATCCAAGACAGCCAAGGCTACATAGAGAAACCCTGTCTCCAAAAACAAAACTAAACAAAACAACAAAAGAGTTTTCATCTCACCTGGAGTTTTGTAAATATGGTATGGAAAATAGCCTTGAGCTCTCTAGAAGCACTGTGGGGCTAGTGGGTGCTGTTCCTCTGCAAGTGGAACGCTGTCGCCAAGCTCCGAGGAAGTGGCTGGTCACTGTCTGGACCAGGGAGGGATGTGGGAGCTAAGTGAGGGGAAGGGCTTCTGGGCCCCAAATCTATGATTCCACTCTGTCATTTGTAGTCCTTACATGACCCCTGGGGTGTCCTCCTTTTTTTGTAGGGCAAGTCAAGTCTGAAGGAGTCCAAAAACTCTGGGAACACAGAAGGCAGGGTCCTAAAACCATGCTCTGTCCCCGCTGACCTCATTGACAAGCTGGTAGTCAACTTTGAGAATTTTCTGCAAGTAGTTCCCACAGAGGAAGCTGGAAAGGGTCAGGAGGACATTTTGGGAGGAGTGAATGAGTACGTGACCTCCCCGTCGAGGCCCGACTGTCCCCCGGAGGAGACAACTTTTAAGGAGCCCTCCGTTTTAACCGACGTTGCTTCTGGAGACTCCCACAGCCATTGTTTAGAAACGGAGGAAGAGACATACTCAAAATCTGACAAGCGACTTCCGTTTTCTGATCAGAGCCTGGAACAAGAGCCTTCCTGTGAGGAGCAAGCTCTGACTCCATACCTGAAAAATTCACTGTCAACCAGGGAGTTTCTTGTGCATGAACATGTCCCAGAGCACAACAAGGAGAGATCTAAGTGCCCTGTGGTGTGAGGACCTCGGAGATTGAACGGACCACCCCCTCGTAGAGACTGAGCCTTCCAGAAGCCTCCTTCGGCCCCTCCCTATTCATTTTGCTGCTCAGCTGCCAGGAACTTTGTGACACAGACGTTGACTTAGGCCAGGAAGAACAGAGTTACTTTCCTCTGAGCACTCTGACTGAGGCGCCTTGAGATGATGCTTTCAAGAGAAGGACCAAGCTTAGTGGACCCCTGGGTGAACACAACTGATCTCATCATCCCGGCCATTGCTGAAGCTGCCCTCGGGCTCCAGGACGGTTTTCTGTTGGCACTGGGCTCTGGTGGGAACCTGCTCTCGACTATTCCCTGCCCTGTCCCTGTTCCCGCAGAGGCCAGGAAGTGGAGGGGATTCCTAACCGTACGCCAGGCTCCTCAGTTCTTGCTCCATCTCAAGGGTCTTCAGCAATGCCCTTCCTGGGACTCTTCATCCTCACTTCATTTCCTCTTCTTCTTCTCCTCCTCCTCCTCCTCCTCCTCCTCCTCCTCCTCCTTTTTTACTTTGCAACATTGGGGGTTGAACCCAAGGACTTGTTTATGCTAGGCAAGTGCTCTACCCAGCCCTTTCACCCCAAGTTTATCACACCTTGACTGCTGGTGAATCAGGAAATCTGAGAAGCCTCCAGGAGGGCTGCCATGGACTGCGGGCCAGGTATCAGGTCTGCCTGCTTTGTCGGCCTTTCTCAGCTCTTGCCGCGCCTGCCCTGTGCTGTTCCAGGTAGTAGAGAACACCAGGCGCTGCGGGCGCCTTCATTCAAAGACGCTGACCCTCAGCTGGCACGGAGCCCGGGAATGCTTACTGAGAAGACCTTAAAGGCCTTCTTCCCAGCCACCAGAGCTGGGCCTGGTGACCACTGCTGTATCAGGAGGACCTCTGCTCCTCTGCTACAGCCAAGCACAGAGCTTGTGACAAGACGGAGCCCTCGGCAGAAGTGCCAGTCACAGACTGTTTGCCCACATCTTGGGAACTGTGTGACTGCGGTCCAGGTCCCTAGGAACCTGGTGAAGTCACCGCGGGTGGGGCAGTGGGTGAGCAGCTACAGGTCCTATGAGTCATAGGCAGCCAGGAGGCCTGGTGGTTTGCGTAGGCGGTACTTGGGTTGCAGACAGTCTTCAGAAGCCACCAGTTCAGGTGTACAAAAACATCACTTTACATTCCTCTGACTAGAATTAATTGGTATTATTTCACAATAATGTCAGAGTAATTTTCATGTCAAGATTTGACCTCTCTTGAGGGTGTTCAAGAGGGTGGCAGCTGCAAGGCTGGGCGGGCCAGTAGTCTTTTCTAAAGTCATTTGTCCAGTCACGGATTGGCCAGGGGTCTCACCTGTGTACCTATACCTCCATCTGCCACTGTTTTTTGGTTGCAACCTTACTGTGGCCACAGGAGGGTGTGACTGGCCCATGAAGTCCCTTCTCCCTCCACCTGCCATTTAAGTAGGAGTCCCACCTTGTGTCTCAGTGGCTGTGCCTCCCCAATCCTGCTCTTTGTCCCTAGTTCATACAGTGACTATTCATAGATCAGGAAACTAGGGAGAGACGTGGAGGAACAGAGCTCTCGCTTTGGAGATCACCCTCCTCTCAAGCCTGGGAAGTGACATAACGAAGGGCTCTTTGATCCCAGGGCTGCCCCAAGCTGGTTCTATGCTTTTCTCCCTGGTGTCCCTGGGCTCTGGCCCACCAGCCTTCTGTCTTGGTCTGAGGAGAGACATCCACCGGCACTCCCACACCTCCAGCCAGGGCACTCTCAGCTCCAGGGGAGCTTAGTGGAGGTGGCAAGAGCCTCAGGAGGATCTTGGAAGAAAGATCCGTGATGCGGCTTTGGAATCTAAAGTCTTTGAACAGTGTGGGGAGAGAGGGAGAGGAGAACAGAGCCACCCTCCCTGGTACACACACACAGTGGGCTCCCAGCGCTGAAGACGCCGCCCCCTGCTGATGGAGAACAGGGCCGCCCTCCTTGCAGGCTCATCTCTCCACCTCCCTGTTTGTTTTCACTTCTTTCTTCCCTTCTCAGCCTTCCTGTGTGGACCTTTGCTACCTTTGATGGGTAGGATTGTTGAGAGTCCTGTGTTGTGCCTGGTGGACTTTGGGGTGGTCTCAGCTTTAGGAACAGTTGGTTTTCCCCTTCACACCAAGCTCTCCAGGTGGACTCACAGGAGGCAGGCTCAGGGGCCGTGATCCAGTCACCACATTTCCCCTTGGGCGTTGCCTCTGTGGATGAAGAAGGCCATCTGTGTTTTCTCTCTTCCCTGTCAAAGAAAAGGGGCATTGGGAGGACTCAGGAAGTCAGCAAGGGATGATGAAATTCCTGATAAAGAGCATTCTGGGCCCCTGGGAACCATGAAAACAGCTGGATTAATTCCATCAATGGCCTTTCATTTTCATCAATAGAAAAAACAAAGAACAGTGGAGAATCCAGTATGTTTTTAAAAACAGAAAAATAGACCAAAAAGCAGTGCTTTTCTTCCGGCACCCCAGGAGGACAGGGTCTTGAGGAACCCTGCAGTACTAGACCCTACAAGGGGTTTGGTGGGTGTATGGGGAGAAAGGAATTGCAGTGAGGACGCCCTCAGTGTGCCCGACCACTGGCTCCAACCCACGTCCTTTCCATCCAGCTCTAGGTTCCCTGCAGCCCAGGAGCCTCAGGCGGCGCCTCTCCTCAAACCAGTCTTCGCGTTCTCTCTGTAGAGCTAAGAGCAAATAATGGTATTGGCATTTTCAATGGTCAAAACCAAAAACCAATGGAAGAATTAATATTTTGTGATGTGAAAAATGCGTACAATTTCAGTGCTTGCAAATAGAGCTTAATGGGAGCAGGCTCACCGTACCTCACTTACTTACCATCTGTGGCCGATTCAATCCCACCCACCCAAAAGCAACTTCAGTGACTGTGGCAGAGACTCAGAACTGCAGAGCCTGCGGTACCTCCCACCTGGCCCCTTGCAGAGGGTTTGTGCATATCTGTTCCTCTGTGAGGCTCAGACAGCATTGCTTTAACTCAGAATGAAGAAGAAGAAGAGGAGGAGGAAGAGGAAGAGGAAGGAAGAAGATAGGTGGTGGCAGCAGCGCACGCCTTTAATCCCAATACTCCGGAGGCGGAGGCAGGTGGATCTCCATGAGTTTGAGGCCAGCCTGGTCTATAAAGGGAGTTCAGGACATTCAAGGCTACACAGAGAAACACTGTCTCAAAAATAAATAAATAAATAAATAAAACCAAGGCACTCGGAGGTGGTGGCTTAGCAGGTAAGAGTGTTTACTGAGCAAGTACGAGAACCTGAGTTCAAATCCCCAGTTCCCACATAAAAAGGTAGGTATCACCCTGTGTGCCTGGAACCTCAGGGCTGTGGGGTCTAGAGACAGGAGGATTGCTGAGCTTGCTAATCTCGAGCCTGCCTTGGGCACACATACCTGCACACATGTGGACATACATCACACATGCGCACACACACACACATGCTTTCTAGCTCAGTACACTCAGGACTCCCCAGCCCCTGGCCTCCCCCCCCACCCCCCCCACCCCCCCCCACCCCCGTGGAGAGTAGGTGTCTATTTCTCACTTGTACTGGTTGTCTCAACCAGGTGCCAGGGTACATTTTCCCTCCCAATGCCTGGTGATGCCTTGACTGTCATGGCTGGCAGGGGTGCCTCTGGCATCTAGAGGGCAGCAGCCAACAAAGCTGAACTCTACCCTACAGCACACAGCCAGCCGCACAGCTGAGACTTCCAGGTCTGGCACGTTGTGGTCTGTCAGACACTGCTTTAGTCAGTAGGGTTGTGCTGAGCATCTGTTTATGTCCCATTTACTTGGGGCTGTTTACAAAACTGAATTTGCTGAAGGTCTCATGATCTCATCTTGCCTGATAGAGCCTCAAAAGGCCACAGCCCTTCAGTGTTACCAGAGATGCCTGAGGGATAGCTGGCCCCTTTCCACTGACAGTCGGCTGCTCACTGCCGTGTGCTTGATTTTGCTTCTGCTAATGGTTAAATGTGAATGTTAGCTGTCTTAATGCCTATCCATAATCAGCCGCGGGGAGGTGTTGGCGTCCTGCACTCTTGTGGTGGGAGTCTGAGGATGGAGCCTAGCAGAAGATGGTGTCCCCGCTCCCCGCACACCGCAGGCAGTGGGGAGTTTTTCCGCAGGTGCACAGACAGCCCCAGCCAGTGCTGGAACAGCCCAGAGGCCACAACCGCCGCTCTGTATTGAGTTCTGTGTGCGCAGTCCTGGCTAAGGCGCCTGCCCTGAGCTGCTGAGGTGGGTGTAGAGCTGGAAGAGCTTGGGAGGACCACAGCCGCGCCGCCAGGGCCTCCCAAGCATCCTTCAGCGGATGCATATGCTACCAATCTCCCAAATCCAGTCTGTGTATGGATGGGGTAAGATGGCAGAGAACTGTCCTGAAGCCTAGACTTGAAATGGAAATAAAAAAGCACACCAACCAGGAAGGCACAGAGTTCCAAATGATGACAGCAGCAGGGAACAGCAGGCCTGTGTCCCCCGAGGCTGGGCATGTTCAGCTCTCCACAGATTTATTATGTGTCTGGGTTAATATATGACATGACTGGGGACTCTGTGTTGCAGAGTAGGGATGACAGCATGGTGACTGTTGCAATGGGAGGCGCTTTCCAGATACTTTTTTTGTCAACAAGTTTGTTTTTTGGCCACCCATATAATAAAGCCATAAAACCACCTTTATAGTGTTCTGTACTTCTAAGGTTTTGCCTACTTTATTCCTCCCCCTAACATAATACCTTGATTATTTGGGAGTTTGACATCATGTACGTCACAGTCACTCCCCAGTACTCCCAGGCCTGCCTACCCCACCCACAAAACAGGTAGAAAATACAAAAACATGTCCAATTTGTGTTGCCCACATACTCACTAGAGTATGGTTTAATTCCCAGTAGCCAGCCCCTTAAAGACAACTGAGTCATTCCCCACTTCACCCCAGCCAGAAGCCATCAGTTGTAGAGAGCTACGTTTCAGTACCCTTATCACACTTTAAAGAGCTCTCTCTCTCTGATGGCTTCCTGTCCGGGCTGTTACTTTGGGGGTGTGGTGGGAGTAGGAATTGTCTCTGCAGTCATCAGCACCACTGCAGACGTAGCTCCCTTGCCCTGGACACTCAGTGGGAACATGGACCACAGACATCCACATGGTCTCTGGCATCAGCACCTCAGCATGGTCTCTGGTGGCAGGACAGACTGTGGACGTCAGCGTGGTTTCAGGTGACAGCACAGACCATGGGCACCTGCCTGGCCTGGGTTGCAGCACAGGCCACTCTCATCAACATGGCCCCCTGTGGCAGTGCGGCCCACAGACACTAACATGGACTCCTGATGTCCACCTGGCCTCCAGTGGTAGAAGGGGGCCATGGACATCTCGTTGTCAGTGCTGGCCACCAGGCACGACCTTTGTGTTTGCAGCTTGCTGGCTAAGATGCAGTAGCCCAAGGATATAGACTCCTCATTGTCAGCTGATCGCAGCTCTCTGCTGCCATCTTTCTAAGTTTCTGAGTTCATTTTTTAAAAGCATCTCCCCATAAGACCTGCTTGTTTTTCTCCTTAGTTTTTCTGGAGCTGTTGCAGGTTCTGCAGACCCCCTTTCTGCCATTGCGTCACCTTTCTGAGCCTCCCTGGGTCTCTCAGACTCCTTGGAGCCCCTGGACAGCTGCTGTCATCTTTGTTGTGTCCGCCTAGGCTGTCGTTCTTTAATCTGTAATTCTGGCCAGGTGTGATGATGCCTGTCACTGATCCCAGTACTGGGGCAGGGGTGGGAGGGTTGGGCAGAGGCAGGAGGATTGCTTCAAATTTGAAGCCAGCCTGGTCTACACGGAAAGCCATGATTCTAGAGCGTGGGGACACAGAATAAACAGAGATCAGGGCTGTGGTGTCAAGAGAAAGGATTGCAGCTGACCAGGACTTTTCTAGGTCATCGCATCCTTGGTTTCTCCTGCCAGGAATCCCATCTGTTCCAAAGTCTCTGTTCTGTTTCGTCTCCATCTGTCTCTGTCTCCTCGCTGTCTGTGTCTGTGTCTGTGTCTGTGTCTGTGTCTGTGTCTGTGTCTGTGTCTGTCTGTCTGTCTGTCTGTCTGTCTGTCTGTCTGTCTGTCTCTCTCTCTCTCTCTCTCTCTCTCTCTCTGTCTTCCCTTCGTTCTCCCCTCCTCTCTTTTTTTCCCCCAGCAGAATCTTCAAATTTCTTCTATTTCCCCGGTTGCCCTGTAGGCCTCATTTTTCTGGGCCCGGCAGATGACGGGGTACTCATATTTCTGACTTTGGGCCACCAGCCCATCTCTTCCATTCTGTCAGATGAAGTTCCGGGGAGAGTCTCAGGGTGACAAGTGAGTGACTCTACTTCTTCCTGGAGCTCTGGCCCCGCCTCCAGTCTGCAGGTTAGTCTCTTGCTGGTGGTTCCTTCCCTCAGCCTTTAAACTTGCTTGCTCAGGTCTCTGCCATCTTAAAGAGACGAGCTAGCTCTGAGATCTTCACCTGCAGAGGCCAGGCTGATGCTTAAAGTACACTTTGCCCTGTGCAGCAGGTTCTCGGTATCTGGAAAGGTGTGTTTGTGTGTGAGTGTGTGTGTGCATGTGTGTGTGTGTTGTTTTGTGTTTGTTTTGAAAATGAATTACTTTGCTGGAACTTTCTAGATGGCGGAGACCTTGTGAACAGATAGTTTGAGGACAAGGACGTAAGAACAGACTGATAACCCAAATACGAGGCAATCCAGCCATTTTTTCAAGAGTAACAAGTCACACACTACACACAGCAATTCCACTGTAACTTCTGCCCACATTCTGTCATTACTTTGTGATAGAGATTAACTTGACAGCAGTTATTTTTTGCGAGGCTCCGTGCTGGGGTTGTGTACATCTCTCTGGAAACCTTCTCAAGCCCTTGTTGTGAGGCACAAAGCACTATTGTTACAGATGCCAAGCTCTGAGAGGTTGAGGGGTGTGGCCTGGATTCTGTGGTGAATGGGAGCCCGGGCCTCTGACTGCCTTTGCTGTATTCCACTTTGGGCTAATAATGCATTTGATGGTAGGCTATTTCAGGTCCATAGTGGGAGAAATTTTGAATATTCCCAAAATACAAAAATATTTAAATGTCTGAGGCGATATGCTAAATATACCATCTGATCATCGCACATTGCATACACAGAAATGTGCTTCTATGCAGTTTCTAAGAAATTCTATTAGAAGGAAAGAGGAAGGGGGGAAAAGAGGAGGCAACAGCTTGGTGCCAGAGAGATAGAGAGGGAGGGGTGTGGCACGTGGGGAGGGAGAGAGGCTCATGGGTAGGTTCTTTAGTGCAGTAGTTCTCGCCCTTCCTAATGCTGCGGCCTTGTAATAAGTTCCTCATGTTGTGGTGATCCCCACCCCAAACCATAAAACTTATCTGTTGCTACCTCATAACTGTGATTTTGCTACTGTTATGAATCTAATGTAAATATCTGATATGCAGGATGCCTGAAATGTGACCCCTGTGAGGGGGGTCATTTGACCCCAAAGGGGTCGTGACCCATGGGATCAGGGTCTCCTTGTGATTGGATGTTGAGCTCCCTTCCCCTTGGTGCCTTCCGGGACTCTGTGCTTAGAGCCAGCTGACTCTGAGAGCGATGCTTCTAGAAGGAGAGGCGATGGAGTGGGAGGACCATGTCCATGTTCACACAGCACAGGGATGGTGAGAGAGGACCCAGAGGACCCGAGGCGTTAGGATGGGCTGTAGCAAGAAGTCTTGTGGCAGCATCAGTTTTGTGAGCGTCTGACTTGGGTAGGCAGTGGAAGTCTAGTAGGATGAGCTTCAGCATGATGGTGAGGCTGACAGAAGCTGCAGGCCACTCGCCAGCCCCTCCTCCTCTTCCTGCTCCTTTCCAGCCCCCAGGCCCTTCAGATCTCTTCTCAATTCTCTTCACTTTTCCTAATCAGCCTTTGGTTCTCTATTTCTGTCTTCCCTTGGCTAGCCTACCCTCGATCCCAGGAGTCCTTTGTGATCACAGCCCTGGTCACATGCTCATGTCACAGGTTCTCCGTCTTCCACATCTGGGCGCTGGAAGCATATGTGGAAGCCACCCCCAGATTCAACCTCCTTTCCCTTCTGAGCCCAGCACCCACATTTTTAGCTGCTCCTGGGAATCCCCCCTGGAAATGAATGTTGTCAAGTACAAACTGTGTGTACCCCAGCTTTCCCCCTTCCTCTCCACAGTACCTCATTCTCACCACTTCTTGCCCCCCTTTTCTGAAAAACCTTCCTCCCCATTGGTCCTAAGGTTCACCTTCCCCAGTCCCATGGCAGTGGCGGCCTTCAGCACCTCACAGAAGAGCTCGTCCCTGCTCCTGAGCTGCTGCTTTGGTGGATAGCTCCAGCTCCAGCTGCTGCAGCCTCTCAGCCCCCCTTAACTTATTGGTAAAGAATGAATGACTTAATGTGAGAAGAAGTGAAATTTCTTCTAAATTAGTGCCTCAAGGAATGTGCCTTCAAATAACTAAGTCCAAGAGTATCTTTTGGGGGGGGGGAGAAACTACTACTATTACATATGTGTGTGCATAATATGTGGGTGTGGGTGTCACGGCACACATGTGGAGCTCAGCAGACAACATGGAATCCATTCTGTCCTTTTTACCTTCACGAGGGTTCAGAGGATCCAACTCAGGATGCTAGGCTCGTATGGTAAGCCCTTTATCTGCTGAGCCATTTCATTACTGTAGCACATTGTTGTAAAATTTAATTAAATAGCATAAATTAATTCCTTTAGGGTTGTGCAGGTTGGGTCTCTAAACTGTGCTTTGTTCTGGAAAAGCACCGTGGCCCTTTCTAGCTCCTAGCATGTGTCATCCTCCTGTGGCTGTGGCCTCTCCCGCCCTGTACCAAGTCATCAGGGCTCTGCTCCCTTGCTTCCCCACAGTCAGGTCCTGCTCAGCCTGCTGGGCCTGCATGTACTTTGAGGCTTGGAGTTCATCTTATTGTTGGCACCCTGCCTAGAAAACCTACACTAGAATTTGGCCACTAAAACTCCTGAGTTTGCACCAGGTCACAGGCCCAGCTGGACTTTTGTAGTTCTGTTTTGCAGAGACAGCCCTTCAACCTTACTGTGGCACAGAGCAGGTGAGTGCACACCAGCCACTAGTCAGGCTCCAAAACCAAAGGAGTGCCGGAGGGGTGCGGCTCCAAGGGCAGGCCTAAGCACTTTCATCTCAAGTCACAATTCCAGATGGGCCACAGGACACAGGTGCACCTCAACTAATGGAACGTTCGGAGCACTAGGAGGGCTGAAACCAAAAGAGGGTAAGATGTGGTGCTGCACCCCAGGAATACCAGCGTAGCACGTGGGAGACAGGTAAGGAGAGTTCGAAGCTAACCTAGGATATATAGTGGACCTGTCTCAAAACAACAAAATCCAACCAACAAATCATCCACCCATCCATCCATCCATCCATCCAACCAACCAACCAACTAACCAACCAACCACAGCTAGACACGTGGACATCTCCATTTTCTGTGCTTCAAAATGGCCTTTATAGGAAGCAGCTCAGAAGAGTACACTCAGTACTGCAACCAGCTTTTCAAAACCAACAGTTTACTCAGACACTAGGTCACACATTTCTCCCTGTATCAGCATGTGCTAAAGGGTCAGTCCCGCCCCTCCCAGGGTATGTTTATCTGCCAGGCTGTGTTGTCCTCCAGGAAATAAAGAGGAGTTCCAGGAAAAGTGACAAGACTTGCTGGCTGTTGATTTCTACACAACCCTGGCAACAGCCTTTTCGCTGACGAGTCAGGACATCTTGTGGACGGGCTCCGAGGAGCATTCTTTTATTCCTTCATGGGTGGGCGGCATGTTCCACCCAAAGGCAAGTGCTCTCAAACAATATTTCCTTCTCCTTTTCTAGAATAGAGGGCCTCACCAGTCCTCCCCAACCCCAAATTAAAACCAGAAACAGTAACAACAAAACCCAATTACCCCCCCCCCCAAAGTACACTAACTAGAGCGACAGGGATTCCTGCTCCTGGGTGTTCTGTGAAAGCCCCTTGATGTCCTTGGCTGGGAAAGCCAAGGGGATGAGGCCAGGACTGTCCCTTGGGCAAGCTTTGCGGTACCTGAGGCCCATTGCTACATAGCAGTATGGATGCTTAGGGTCACACTTGGGCACTGTCCCCACAAAAGCTGAATGGTAAGTCTGAGGCAAGACTTAGCTAATTTCATGGGTGGGAAGAAAGGCAAGATTGTGGAGCGGATCTCGCTTGCTTATTCATAGTGCAGTATGTGAGTTTGGGACCAGACCTCAGAAAAGGACAGAGGGAGGGGGGTGAGAGGTGCTAAAGCCTTGGAGACGTTTACATACCTTGGTCGTTACGATCCCAGGCCACGCCATCATCAGATTATGGGCCCAATGACAAACCAACAATGACTCTTTGCCTGCAACACTCTATATAACCCAAGGGACGAACCCTTCCTTTATAGCCCCGCCCCTATCCCCTAGGGCAAAGAGTGACAACAGTGACTTTCGAGCTCCTGGAAGCTTTACAGCTAGAACTATGCAGTCTATCAAAGGGTGGAAGGGGTTCAGGTGATCCCCACTGCCCCCTACTCTGGAGGAAGGGAGATCTTATGGGGTTGAGATGGTTCTGGCAGCTTCCCTAGAGGATGACCAAGGCTGCCCACAGGTAAAGACCACACAGGGTGACTGGTGACCTCACGTTGTGTTGTGGACTTATTGGTCTCTTACCAAGTACAGACTATCTGGACTTGGGTAGATCTGGGCGGCAAGTGTGCCTTGGCTCCTGTAACATCCAGAACAGTGGGTGTGGAGACAGACAGTGATATAAAGGACTAAGCTTATATCAAGGGTGGGCAATCACTGCTCCCTCCCCCAAGTATGGGCGGAGCTGGCTTAGCATGGTCTAAAGGTGGGTCCTCTGAGTGCTGTCCTGTGCTTGAGGGGTCCACATATTATGAAAAAACACTTAGGTTAATGGGCTTGATGGTCTGTGCCTGTAATCCCAGCACTTAGGAGGCAGAGGTAGGTGGATCTCTGTGAGTTTGAGGCTAGCCTGGCTACATAAAAAGTTCCAGGACAGCTGAGGCTATGTAGAGAGGCTGTCTCAAAAAACAAAACGAACAAACAAATAAACGGAAACATGGAGCTTTGCTCACTTCATGCTAACTATATATCTTTTTGGCTATAACTTTTTAAAATTGTCAACAAACAAAATTTTTACAAAAGATTTATTTATAAAAAAAGATTTACTTATTGCATATGAGTGCTTTATCTGCAGAAGAGGGCATCAGATTACATTATAGGTGGTTGTGAGCCACCATGTGGTTGCTGGGAATTGAACTCAGAACCTCTGGAAGAGCAGGTGGTGCTCTTAACCACTGAGCCATCTCTCCAGCCCCCAAAATTTATTAGTAAAAGAGCAAATACATGTGTTGTATTTTAAAATCAGGATCTCATAAAATTACTGAGATCAATTTTCTATTTTCCTGTTGGTTTCTGAAATACTGTGTACTTTTTTTCCTTCACTCCTGAGCAAATATGAGCTCTTATGAGCTCTGATTTTTAATGTAAATAAAAGCCATCAAAAGTGAGAGTGAAGATTCTACCACTTGAACTATTTGTAGGGGAAAAAAAGCTTTACTTGTAATAATCTCAGAAGCACTTTAGTGTTGGAAAAAAATGTATTACATCTTCCAATGTCATAACAAGGGCCACACAAGTTCTAATTAAGAAAGATAGACACATTCTGTAAGGGTTTTAATGTGTTTTTGAAAGCATTGGGTGAGTCTGTAAGTAGGAAAAGTTGCAAGTATTCATGAGTTCTTAGGGATTACTCACTTTTAAAACATTTTTTGGAGTCAGTTCATGCTGTTGAACTCACCATGAACTTGCTATCTTCTGACATTTGTGTCCCAAATCCTGTGACTTACAGGTATGTACCACGAAACTGGCTTAGTAATCCTATTAACCGAACAAAATAGTCATCAATTCTAATCACATTTGTAAATGTTTTATAGATGAGTAACATTTTATAAATTCCAGGAAAATTATGCTGACATGTCTTATTACACATTTAATGAAACATTTCAATTTCATAATTTTCTTCTTGCCTTGCTGGCAATAGCCCTTTTATTCAGGTTAAGAATATATTTTTAGCTGGGCAGGGGTGGCACACACCTTTAATCCCAGCACTTGGGAGGCAGAGGCAGGTGGATTGCTGTGAGTTTGAGGCCAGCCTGGCCTACAAAGTGAGTCTAGGACAGTCAAGGCTACACCCTGTCTCTAAAAACAAACAAACAAACAAAATAATATTTTTTTGGTCCCTGAAGAACTCAATAGCTTTGGATCTGGCCTATTGTGCCAAATATATAGATGAGAGCTGAGTATTAAAATGGACACACCCAACTAATAGTTAATCAGAAATCACTTTGGTGGCTGCCATCACTTAGACATGGCCTATGATGCACAAAGGGGGATTGCTATTCCCTTGGAGGCAGGTAATTTTAGGTGAAAGGCATGGGTTAGTTGTGGAAGCAGGACGTTAGCTGCCAGGCCGACAGGATCTGGACAGTTTTCCGAGTGGAGCCCAGTGGCCTGCTGGGTGATAACTGTGGCACCTGGACAGGTCATCCCGTTAGCCTTGGAAGTCTGATGAACCGGGGCTCAGTGACTCTGACACTTTGGATGACTCCACAACTAACCATCACCTGGTCCCCTCCCTTGCTCACTAGGCCACTGTCACCCCACATAGAGGACTGTGCCTACTCGGTGGCAATTTGGAAGGCTGCTTTTGTACGGAAGTGAGGTCGGGAATGGTCTTAGTTCCCCAGAAACAAATCAGGAGACCAATTCAGGTTCAGTGATTTAAGGGCCTGCCCCGGCTCGAACTGACAAGGAAGGAGGGTGGAAAGTGGTGGGGTGGGAAGACCCTTGAGGAGGGGCAGCTCCTGCCTCATCCATGGAAGACCCTGAAAGTGTTTCCTCAAGCATCCACCGTAGTCGACAGGCAGGACTCTGATACCCCCAAACTGCTCGGCCACTGTGGAGACCATCCCCACGGGACTTGTAAGCTCCAGCCAGCTTTTCAACTCTGCTGGAGGAAGCTGAGTAGAAGCACTGGGGCAGGGCTGCCAGGCTCAATGGAGTGCGTTCTCAGAGTCTTTGCCCCAGCTCTGGAAGGGCGCTCCCCAGTATTTAAGGCAGAATGTAGCTGCTTGGAGCAAGAGTGTTGAGGTTTTTACCCATTAGCCTCTGATTGGCTGCTTACTCACCTATGGCTTCATGATTTCCTAAACTGTGTTCAATCCGTAGAGGGGGAAACAGAATCGCCCTTAGAGGAACTGCGAGATTAAATCCAGTGTTGACAGTGCAGTGCGGGGCCTGGCACCTAGCAGCTGGTCTGTGAAGAGCAACAGCTTTTTCTGTTGTCATCTCAAGTGGGTGAGTGTCTGAGAGGTTGTAACAAGTCTACAGGCCTTCCAACACCCCAACTCTTTCTAAACTTGGCTCTGTACTGTTTTTGGCTTCAGGGTAGATCTCTGATTAGAAAGGGCTGAACTCAAGGAGGGTGTGGACCAGTCATTACTGAGAAGACATATGTTCCTGTCCCACTTTTCCCTGACACCGTCTATACATGGAATGAGGGACTGTTCAAGTTGGAGGGACACAGAACTTCAGAGGCCCAGAGGCTGGGAAGAAGGTAGGTGTGTGTGTGTGTGTGTGTGTGTGTGTGTGTGTGTGTGTGTGTGTGTGTGTGTGTGTGTGTGTGTTGGGGGGAGGAAAGAGGGAGGGAAGGAGGAGGAGGGAGAAGAGACTATAATTGGAAGTGGGCTGTTTCTCAGCTCCTTGTCATCAGTGCTGAGTGAAGACACCCTGGCCAGAGTGCATACTGTGGTCCTTGCTGTTGGCTCCACCCTCTTAGGCAGCCTTGGTGGCTCTGGCCTGGGCCCCTGACACCAAGACCTCCCTGGGTGCTGCCCTAGGAATGAGGCTGGGTTTCCTGGACCCAGAGACCGGGCCTCCATAGTGGTCCATGGGAGAGCTGTTTAGAGCTGTCCACGGCCTCACGACTCTTTTGTCACACCGCACAGCTGGTCGCCTTTCCTTTTTCAGGAGTCTTGGTCTGACTGGTCAGTCATGCTGCCTGACATCTTCGCTCTCCCACTTTTTCATTGCTCTCAGCCCCTTTCAGACTTTACCCAGGATCAAAGAAACAGCCCCAAATGGTTCCCAATCTGACTTTATCTCTTTTGGTCTATTTCTCTCTCAAATGCTAGAATACCTCTTCAGAGTCAACCAGAGAAGCCAGAACGTCTCCCACTCTACTGTGGTGACAATCTCACCTTTACTGACCCCTGTGCATGGAAGAGCACACGTGTAGTTTGTGGAAGAAGTTTTATATATTCCTCTAAGAAAACACATGGGAAGTTAAGCATCCTCAGTAAGATAGTCATTGCCCTTGAAGGGAACAGAATGGTCATCATCTAGAAGGCAGGAAGAAGTTACCTATGCACACAGTGGGATTGGCTGAGACACGGTACATAAGAAGGCAAGCTATGCCTCTAAGACCTGCAGTGGATGTGGGACTTAAACAAATACTCCAAAGTGAGGAGGTTTGTATAAATTTCAATATAGATTAAGTGTAGAGGATGTAAACATGTTTTTGATGGGTGAAATGTACTACTTGACCTGGTTTGTAGGGTTTCTGTTGTTGCTGTTTTGCTTTTGTTTTTTGTTTTCAGATGAAACCTAAGTAGTTGGGATCTTTGCTTAACTTGCTAAGTTAGCTTCATGAGAGGCAAGCGTGCAGACTACAGCAGCACAGATGCAGACCAGCCACAAGGTGGCGCAGCACCTCTAGATTTGGTCCCTGAGTAAATACATAAGGGATCATCCACTGGGAGGGAAGATGCTGGAATTCCATGGTTTATAAGTGGATCTGAGAACTCTGACTGTCATGTCTTCTGTGTATCAGCTTATTCTAATTCCTACTTCACCATGCCAAAAAAGCATTGAAAAGGTCAGAGCATCATCTAAACCAGTATTAACCACCACCCAGTCCTGATAAATACCAAAGCATTAGGCATAATGACAGATGGTGACCACACACAAAAAGGACAGCAATTTTTTTCTTAAATTTACTTAAAGGATTAGAGCGCATATAATAAGACATTTGTGGTAGAGTCAACATGAAAATGATAACTTTGGTTATACTCAGCACGTGCAACTCACTACAGAGGTACACACCCACAAGCTCTCCAATGCAGCTACATGGCGGGGGCGGGGTAAACAGTAGGGTAAACGGGGTGGGGATGGGGGTGGGGTAAACGGGAGAACTGTGCTCATGCAAAGCACAGCTAAGAGCAAAGACGCAGAAAGGAGCTGCCGCACCGGGCTGGCTCTTCGAGCCTATTACGCACAAACATCAAGGCCACAGTCTGCAGACTCTCCCCGCTGCAGCGTGCCTTTGCTTCCGACATCATATCTTTCTATTCGTGTAACAGCATTTGCAGCCTGTCGTCACCAGTCTAAGCTGGTGCTCACAGGACTGAGACTCCCCACGCAAGCAGCCTGGCGCATTTCCATCCCAACTCACCAACAGTATTGACAACTCGTTAGCTAAACAGACAACAGCACCCACAACAACAGCAACAAACTGACCAGTTTGCGGGAGCTCACAGGAAGGCAAAAGCCTTGAAAAGGTAGAGTGACACAGGAGCTCACCTGGAGCACTCATCTTTTTATCTTAACACAGTGAGCATATGCTGACCTACGCGTGACAGGAAAACAGACCACGAATCCAAGAGATAGTACACCTGGCTTGAGAAAATTTTGTCTTGACAATGAATTGTTTAAGAATAACCTGAAATGCAAATGGTGCTCAGGCCCCAGAGTGGGTTAATAGTTTATACCTTGGACACCTGTGGTACCCCATTTTATGCTAGCCCTAAATAGCTAGCCATTCCAAGGCCAAGTATTTTCTAATTTATAGGAAGGCACATTAAAAAAAAAACTAATACTTCCCCCAGCACACTAATCTAACACTAATACCTACTGTGGAAAGCTAGCCCAAGGGGTTAATTTTAATAACTGACCTTTTCTTTTCTCATTACAAACCTTACTAAAACACTCAGTGACATGAGACAGAAGAATGAGCAGCGAAAGTCCCCTGATGTGCATACTTGGTTATGACAAACACTGTATTTACTAGGTCTAAATAAACTGGTTTTACTAATTGTGCGGGTAGAAAGAAAGACAGCTTTAAAAACACAAAACAAAGAAAGAACTAAGCGGAATTTTGCAGGAACTCAGGGAGCTGAGTAGACGGGAGAAGCACATGGGGCCGGCACCTCACTCTCCTTGCTTCTGCTGGTCTGTTCCTGAGGGCTGACTCATGCTCTTATAAGGGCTAAGAGTTTATGTTTGAGTGGGTAAAGACTACAATTCTACAGCTTTCTTATAGTGATTGAGCATCAGACGTCCCTTTTCTCCGAGTCCTAAAGAAGCAACTGCATCAGAACTAGTTTTGGCCACAAGAGAGGCTGTTTTCTGATGCACCTTATTTTAAACTGTACTTTACACGTGGACAGAATTACAGAGTAACTGCACAGCTAGCTAGCTTTTTATTAGGCTGGTTTTACATAAAGACCCCAGATTAGCTTCTCTGCCTGCCTACCTAAAATGCAAGGCACATGCAGCAGCAGGCACATGCACCCAGAGTGCCCGAAGACATGCTGTAGCAAAGTGTGTCCTTTAAGATGAGTTTTATGACTTTCTCTCTCCATCACACAGTTCCTGAGTGAGTTTCCGTGCATCAGCCCTGCACCGTCTCCGCTGGTGGAGGCACTGGCTCCCTGGACACTTTCCATATGGGAGTCAACATCCAGACTTGCTCCCATGAGGCTCCTTCACTGACCTCCCATGCACGTTTGTGAACTCACACGGGGTAAGGACTCGCAGTGTCGACGTCACACTGCAGTGTTCACAGCTCCACTCTTTGATATGAGGAAGGTCACAGCTAAACATGAATGCAGTCACATAACTAGACTACTTACTGGGAGAAAATAAGAAAGTTAGCAAGTGTTAATTTCCTGACAGATACGTAACAGACATCTCAGCCCTGACCTGGGCCAGGCTTTGATGTCCAACTTGAACGGAGAGGATGCCGTTACCTTGTAGTGTGAATTCTGGCCGCTCTGACCCTTATCTGACCTCTCTGTCATTTTACCAATTTCAGGTTAGTTTTGCCAAGAGGGCAACTGAATATATGAGAACAAAGCATCTACTGTGTCAGGGTCATACATGTGAAAGAACTCAGGAAAGTATTAGCTATTATAAAATGTAAATGATACATATATCAACAAGTCTTAATATAAACAAATTCTGAGAGGCACAGGTAAGACTGCATCCAACTAAGTGAGTATCGGTTCTTCTTAGCCATGCGTTTGGTAGGCTCTGTAAACGATTTTAAGTGTGTCCATGTCTGAAAGGCTTAACACTTTTCCTGTGGGCACAGTTAGTGGTATCAGCCACTAACAGAGCTCAGCCACTTCTTGTCCACTCAGCGTTTACTTTTAGTCCCTGCCTCCATGTCACTCTGGGAACTTAGGCACAAAAATACATTAATGGCTTTAGTGCTAACCCTGGATGCTTGGACTGTTCCTTAACAAAGCAACTAGAAGGAATAGGTTTAAGATATTCCTAAATCATGTGTAAAAGTCTACCTCCGAAACGGCAGATATTAAAAATACCATCTTTTTCTAGGTGTGCCAGCATACACCTAAAGTCCCAGATACTCAGGAAGCCGGGACAGGAGGATCACTTGAGCCTAAACAACATAATGAGATGTGTGAATGGGTAGCTCAGGGGTAGAGTGGGCGTCTAACATGTACAAGGCCATGGGTTCAAATCCCTAGCCAGCAAACTAACAAAACCCTTGTGGCTTTATCAGCTCTGTACGAGGACCTCTGACACTGGTGGTCGCTGAGATCACTCAGCTTGTGGCTATGGGAGTACCACCCTTCACTATTCTTGAAAATAAAAACAAGGTGGAGCCAAGTAAAAAAGTTTAAAGCTGAAGGCTTTCTATATGAAGCACTTCCTGAACTGATACGTGGTCATCTGTCCCTGGCATGTTTATCTATATTCAGGAAAGTATCAACAACTTAAGACTTTAAAAATAGCTTTTTTTTTTTAAAGCTGGGCAATAGTGGCTCACACCTTTAATCCAGCACTCAGGAGGCAGAGGCAGGTGGATCTCTGTTAGTGTGAGCTCAGACTGTCTACTAAATGATTCCAGGACAGCCCGGGCTCCATTACACACGGCGGGAAAAACCAAGCAAGTTTTCAAATGCTTCAGATAGTCTGCAGTGTTCGGTGTAGCCCTGTCAGTGCCCTCTGTGGGGTTGGTGAGATTCACTTTGAAGGAGGTCATCAATAAAAAGCAGACTTTTGTGAGGTTTTGGGTAATATTAAGAAAATGGGTACTTCTATTTTGCTTGCCTTTAAAATTCATCCCTTTCTTCAGTAACAATTGGCAGCATTGATACCAACAGCAAGGAGCAAACCAATATCTCTGATTGGTAGAACCAGAAATGAACCTGCCCCCACTATTTCTTTTGCCAGATGACAAACCCTGGACAGCCTGGTTCTTGGCACTTTTCAGTGATGCTGTGGACGAGGAGGGCTTCTGCTCCTGGCATCTGGATGCCCGGTCGCATTAAATCCAGCACAGCTGTGCTATGCCACAGCACATTTAAACTCCCTGTGTTCTAGGTAGCAAACCAAAAAGCTCTGTAACTCTCAGACACTTTGATTTCGGCAGTGCAAACAGCCTGAAGCGGCACAAAGTCCTTCAGCTATTCAGAGTATCGAGTCAGTTCATGTAGTGCTTGAAGGAGGACCCAGAAACCGTGCGGTGGAGACGGCCCAGATGTGACTCTGTCCTTGGGGGCAATGACTATCTTCTGGAAATGAAGACCAGTTTTCATCGGGAGTCACAGAAAAGCATTTTAGCTTTTTTTCCCCAGGTGTGACTCTGTCCTTGGGGGCAATGACTATCTTCTGGAAATGAAGACCAGTTTTCATCGGGAGTCACAGACAAGCTTTTCTTCCTGGGTCCTGCTGAAGTTGTACAGGAGCCAGACTTTCACTGTGGCATGTAGCCGCCTTGTCTCACAGTCTGTGGCAAGTAGCTTTTAGGAATTTCTTCGTCAATCGCTGTCTCTATTCCAACCGCTTCAAACCTCTCCACTTGTCCCCCAGTCTCTGTGCCGAGAGCATGTGCTGCAGAACTTTCCTGAAACACGCTCCGCTGCTCGGCCCCACGGGACTGTGAGCTGGGATCCGAACCCTGCTGCTGCTTCAGTCTCACCAGACCCTCCTCGCTGCCCGACAACGCTTGGTTTGACCTTTCAAAATGTGAGCTCTCTGGGCTGCCTTCAGGCTGACTGCAGTGCTGTTTGAAGTACTGCTGCCTGGGCAAGACCTCCTCGCCGCTGTCCACATGGTCCAGCAGCTGCAGGTCTTCTGGCCGCTCCTCGGAGTCCAGCAGGGGCTGGGTGGACTCAGACCTGGAGAACACCTGCACTGCCGGGACCTGGTGCCTGTAGCCGCTGTGCACCACCGTGGAGTACTGCACAGTGCTGGCCGTGCTCTGCGCACACTCGGCCTCCTCGTTGCTAGAGATGCTGGGCCTGGAAGATGACATGCATGAAGACCCCCCGATGCCACTGCTGTGGCCTTCCATACTTATTTTCTCCTTCTTGAACAGGTCCAGTGACTTCAGGTCATCTGGACAAGGCTTCTTGTTGTTTGCTTCTATTTCCACAACACTTACGTCAGTGAAATTGCCGTCTGAATACAGCTGATCTTTGGAGTTAAAATTGTGCTGGAAAGAGAGAAAAATGAATGATGACTCTGGGCATATTCCAACTTTTTTTTAACCACTGAGCTGGGCTCTATATTATGACCTTTTAAAACTAAGCCTTCCAAGAGCGGATGCATCCTTGGGACTTTAGTGACTGTCAGGGTTCGGGACCATCCATTTCCATCTCGGGGGTTCTTTGTAACCAGCCAAATTGCCGATAAAGTAAACTAAGAAGTCTGAATCAGTCTGTATTTTCAGTTTCCATATTAATTTCACTGTATCAAGTAGGCTATAAACAGTAGTACTGAATAGGCAGTCTTTGGAAACATTAGACTCAAACTCACATTAGACTCAAACTCAAATAACTGAGGTTTCATAGACTATAACATTAATTTGTTAAGCTCAGGGCCACTAGGGTAACAGAAGGATTTCTCTGCTAGGGTATGCTGAGTGTGAAGAGTCTGGTACGGTTCCCAGAATGCATCTGCTCAGTGTGAAGATGACGGAACACTAGCCAGGACTTAACACCCGGTCAGAACCCTGTGTAGCAGTCTCAGTTTCCATTTACAACAAAGTACTGTTGTGTTTACTGAACACATGAGGAAGGTCGGCACAGCCATGCTACAATAAACCCTGTGCCAGAATGAAGAGGGTTTACTATTTTGACAACTGTCATTTATGTACTATTTTATTTTCATTGAGTCTGAATATCTTTGGCTAAACTATATAAATCCTAATAATTAAGCCTGTATATTAAAAACAATAAGAAGACATTATCTTACCCTTGGGGGAGTGTGAGGTGACCATTGGGCAATATGACTCTTTGAAGGATCTGGAACATTAGGCCAGATATGTTTTTTAATTCTGAAAAGACAAGAAGCAAGGCATATGTAGAGCCATATGTAACAATGAAAGGACATTTAACTTTCAATTAAAAGTATTCAGTCAGAAAATTAGATAAAAATGGTATACTGATAAAAGTAAAATACAATAAACTTGTCCCCCCCCCCCAAAGAAGAGAAGACACTGTGGAACGGATACCAACGTGAACGTAGTAGCACATTCGTGTAAACCCAACACTCAGAAGGCAGACACAGCAAGAACAGGCGCTCAAGACCAGCCTGGGCTATACGAAACCCAAGCTCAAAAATTAAAAATTAAGAAAGAATAAACATAGTTTGAGGAAAACAAAATCCGAGTCTAGAAGTAGGTATGGGCTTACAGGAACAAACGTATCTACTTGAAGAGAGCTATTTTCAAAGTCAGCAGAACTGGATGGAGCGTGGGGCAGACACCTGACTGATCTGTGTCATGTGCCAAAATTAATTCAGAATGGATTACAGATGTTAAAGCTACATATGACCCTAGGTTAGACAGATTTCTTTAAAACGTTACAAAATGCAAGAACCAGAGGAAAAGCCTGGGAAAAGGAACTTTAAATTTTAAAACTTCCGCTTCCCCAAAGTCATAGTTAAGAAAACGAAATACACAACCTGGGACAAAATTTGCAAAACCTGTATTTTTTGTTCTCAAATAAAAAGAACATTTACAACTCAATATTAGCAAAAGACCCCAACTTCAAATTGGACAAGAGACGTCTCTAGACACAGCATAATGGAGCTAAGTGACTCATGACGCGGGCACAGTGACCGGGAACAGGGAGGTAGTGCAGTGAGCGCTGTTCCCACGGCGACGCCTCAGCACCACCTGCGAATGCCAGGAACACTGCAAGGCGGTAGAGACACTGAGAAAGCTTGGGGTTACTGCTTGCTTCTTTTCCTGGTGCTGGGAATGGAGCCTAGAGCCCTGCACACGGCATTGGATGCTCTACCACAGAACCACACGCCTGGTTCTATTGGCTTCTTACAAAGTTAACATAACTATCTGAGAGCCATGAAAACATGTCCCCATACAGTTTGGAATGTGACGTGATATTCATAGCAGAATTAGAAACCTGTTCAGTCTCCTACACATCCACACTGCAGAGCATGATTCAGTAGCATGAAGGGGAAAGAAGTCTGCAAGCCTGATTCATGCACATGAAATTCTAGGTAAGACAAAGCTCCACCAGCTGAGAGCAGGCTGTGTGGGGCAGGGGCTGAGAGAGGACAGCCTAGACATGAAGGAGGATGCTTTGTAGGCGTGGGAATGAATGTGGGTGGTGGCTAAGCATCAGTGCACAACCAGGGCTCAACCACCAGTGTTAAACACCGTCACGTGAACTGCAACTTACAGGTCTCGCTTGTTAAAGCAGAACAAGACTCCCAGCAGAGTTGTCAAGAGGAACGCTAAGCACACAGGCACGACTATGGCTTCTATTTCTCCTTGAGCTAAAAATCAAAGGGTACAATGAGAAAAAGCTGTGAGCACACACAAACAGAGGAGAATCCACCATGTCCTCATTGCAAGCTGCTTGCTTTCTTTGCTTTTGGAGTCAGTGTCCTACAACGTATCCAGGCTGGGCTGGCCTGGTCGCTGTGGCGCCCACCCAGGCTCTCCTGTCTAAAGTCTTTTGGGACAAAACTCCTACACCATTAGAGAAAGCTGTAGTCTAAACTGCAGATAGGTAACAACAATAAAAAAATCAAATTATGAAATAGTCTTAGTATAACTGACCCATTTAAAAATGTAAATAGAGAAGAGACATTGTAAATTATATTTGAGAATGGAATTTGAACAAATTTATATTCCTCTTTACAATGTATTGTCAAAGTTTCTTAGACTTATTTTTCTAGTTTTTGTTTCAGTATTAACTGTTATGGATCTATTAACATGTCATCACATGAGAACTTATTCCAGAAACAACATTGATTTTCCCTTGTAAGAAAGACCAGGATTTTATGTAATTATACTCATATGTTATCTTTACATTCAACAATGAACATGGATGGACACTACTACAGACCACTCCCCGGTGGCCTTTAGGGAATTACAAATACAGTTTCAATTAAATAAGAAAAAATCTACAATGATTCAAAACAGAACGTACTGTAAGTCTGCAGGGAGGCTACAGAAAAGCCACCAAGACCGTAAGGATGCTAATGATGACTTTCCCGTTAGAAAGACGGGACAGGGGAGAGGAAGCAATGCGCAAACAGCCGAAGGCAAGCTTAGATTATGCAAGGGAAGATTACACAGCCATTTATTGCAATTACAATTAAACGTCTGGTTTTCGCACATTATTGTTGCTGGCTGTAGGAAGAGGGCATCTGGGGCTGTGTAGGGAGTCTGCGTGGGCACAGAAGGAAAACGGGCTGATGCAGCGCTCTGCAGAGCACAGAACCTGTGAGCGTGCAGTGCAAGCAGGAAAACAAGAGTGTGGCTGTGAAAACCAGGGGTCCCAGGGTTAACAGAGTCTGTGCTGGAGATTAGGGGGAAAGGATTAAAATCCAGCCCTGGACAGGACTTGGGCCCTTAATGAGTGACACATGGCAGCTTCCCCAGGAGAGGTAGGGCTGGGAACGGACTTCAGCAGGACAGCGAATGAGCCAGACTAGTTTCTCAAGCAACGGACTGTAGACAGGACCAAGGGCAGGAAGGGTCCAAGTGGAGAAGGGCCCTGTGCGAAAGGAACCTCAAAGCAACGTCAGTAAGCTCTTAGTCCACAGCAGAGGTGAACCCAGTGGCACAGCTGAGCAGGCTCCAGAAAGACACCAGTGTCCTAACATGTACCCTCACTCTAGCTAATGTGCACCCCACTCTAGCTAACGCGCACCCCACTCTAGCTAACATGCACCCTCACTCTAGCTAACGTGCACCCTCACTCTAGCTAACGTGCACCCCACTCTAGCTAACGTGTACCCTCACTCTAGCTAACGTGCACCCCACTCTAGCTAACGTGCACCCCACTCTAGCTAACGTGCACCCTCACTCTAGCTACCGTGCACCCCCACTCTAGCTAACGCGCACCCCCACTCTAGCTAACGCGCACCCCACTCTAGCTAACGTGCACCCCACTCTAGCTAACGTGCACCCCACTCTAGCTAACGTGCACCCCACTCTAGCTAACGTGCACCCCACTCTAGCTAACGTGCACCCCACTCTAGCTAACGTGCACCCCCACTCTAGCTAACGTGCACCCCCACTCTAGCTAACGTGCACCCCCACTCTAGCTACCGTGCACCCCCACTCTAGCTACCGTGCACCCCACTCTAGCTACCGTGCACCCCCACTCTAGCTACCGTGCACCCCCACTCTAGCTAACGTGCACCCCCACTCTAGCTAACGTGCACCCCCACTCTAGCTACCGTGCACCCCACTCTAGCTAACGTGCACCCCACTCTAGCTAACGTGCACCCTCACTCTAGCGAACGTGCACCCTCACTCTAGCGAACGTGCACCCCCACTCTAGCGAACGTGCACCCCACTCTAGCGAACGTGCACCCTCACTCTAGCGAACGTGCACCCTCACTCTAGCGAACGTGCACCCCCACTCTAGCGAACGTGCACCCCACTCTAGCGAACGTGCACCCCACTCTAGCGAACGTGCACCCCCACTCTAGCGAACGTGCACCCCACTCTAGCTAACGTGCACCCCCACTCTAGCTAACGTGCACCCCCACTCTAGCTAACGTGCACCCCCACTCTAGCTAACGTGCACCCCCACTCTAGCTAACGTGCACCCCCACTCTAGCTAACGTGCACCCCCACTCTAGCTAACGTGCACCCCCACTCTAGCTAACGTGCACCCCCACTCTAGCTAACGTGCACCCCCACTCTAGCTAACGCGCACCCCCACTCTAGCTAACGCGCACCCCCACTCTAGCTAACGCGCACCCTCACTCTAGCTAACGTGCACCCTCACTCTAGCTAACGTGCACCCTCACTCTAGCTAACGTGCACCCCCACTCTAGGAGACCACCTGCCCCAAGTCCCACTGCAGCCGGAGCCAGGGCTTTGGTGCTAGAGAGTGAGCTACCGGTCAGGTGCCACCGTCCCCCAATGGTGCACTTTTAAATAACATCTTAGCACAGCAAATCCATTTCTAGTCAAATTAAACTTAAAATAGATAAAACTTGACGCTTTCTTACCAAACTTTGATGTTGTAAAAGTGAATTCCGGACCGTTTTTCCCACCTTCATCGGTGTATGCTGCCATTTGTACCATGTACAGCGTATCACTGCTCAAAGAGGACAATGTATATTCTGTGTGGGACGAGTCCACATTCACAACTGGAAGGAAGACAGTGTCTCTTTTACACAGTGGTTTGATTTATCTGCCCTATATTTGGCACTATGGAATATTAAAAATACTTTGCCAGCAAACACTTATCACTTAAAATTCTTTAAGGACAAAACAACATATATTTAAAGCTTAAAGTCTTTGTAAAATCATGTTTATTTACTCTGCATGTGAACGAGACTGTGTGTGTGTGTGTGTGTGTGTGCGCGCGCGCGTGCGTGCGCATGCACATGTGTGTAGGTCAGAGGACTTTTGGGAACCAGTTTTCACTTTGCTCCATTCTCCCTTCAGCACGCGAGGCCCAGGCATTGAACTGAGGTCATTAGGCTCGGTGGCAAGTGCTTTTACCTGCTGAGCCATATTGCCAGCCCACAACGCAACAGTTCGCAAAATAGAGTCATAAACGTAACTATAAGAGACGTTCACAAGTATATACTACAAGACACATTATATGAGAAACTAGTATTTAAAAACAGGAAAAGGCTCTAGTGACACATCCTTAGCAGTCGCCACAGTTTCATTACCCATTGCATTCCCGTCAATGGTTCTGTAAGAGATAGAGTAGTTCCTAATGAATCCATTCTGGACATCAACAGGAAGCTGGTCCCACTCTAAGACAGCTTCGTTTTTCCCCACTTTCTTCGTGCGAACAGTAGGTCCTCTAGAAGGTGCTGGAAGACAGTAAATGTATTTGGTAACTGGTAACACTCAGGGCTTTTACGATGACAAATGAGGACTCTGTTAGTTTTTAAGACGAGGTTTCCCGTGTGTTCCAGTTTGTCCTGGAACTCACAGAGATGCACCTGCAGCTGTCTCCCCAGTACTGGGACTAAAGGCGTGCGACACCACTGCCCGTCGAGGATTCTTATTTAAAAGTGATAAAATACTCCTGTGAATGTTAGAAGCATTTTTCAGAGCAAGTGAGGTGGACCCACCGGCTTGCTTGAGGTATGCCTTTATGGCCTCCGGCCGTCCCGGCTCACTCACGAACACTGGGGTCACCGTGATTAGATAGCACTTACTCTCCAGCAGCCTGCCTGCAACAAGAGCAGAGAATGTTACGACTACTTAGTTCTCCTTTCTTCTAACCTGCAGCTTTATATATAAAATTGTCTTTTGTATGCCAGACACAGATTTAATATAGTCAAAGGTTGGCTGTGTATTCTAGCATCAGATGGCTGAGGTGGGGAGAGGTAGTGAGTGAGCTGGAAGCTGCACCGTGAGGTCAAGGTGATGATGAGCTATAGGTGACAACAAAACTAAAGGGTTAATTTTATTGTCGATACAGTGAACCAAAAAGCATAGAAAGTATTTATATTGTTAACAGAAGGAGTGACTACCCTTATGTTTAGATTAGTAAAATGATTCAAATTATTCTGGGGCAGCTTGGACATCTGTGGTAGTTGGAAAGAAAATGACCCCCATTGGCCAGTAGGGAGCAGTAGGGAGCAGCATTAGTAGGAGGTGTGGCCTTGCGGGAGGAAGTGTGCTCTATGGTTGTGGTTAGTGAAGGGAGTTGGAGAAAACAATAGAAAGGCTGCTTCACCCTCAATTTTAAAAAGAAAACAATCTTAAATGTGGTACTTTATTTCTAACCCATCCAAATTATTAAAGTAGGCTAGCAGATAACTAAAGTATGTTTTAGCACACAACAGTTAAAAGTGGTCTTTTATAAATTATGTATCATACTTACTAAAAAATAAGGTGGTTATTGCACCATTTATACCTTCACCATGAATTTCTATTTCTCTCACTAACATTCATAAAATTATATGCACCTTTTGTCTTTCTAAAATGAGCAATTTTACTTTTTCTTGATACCTATTATCAGAGAGTAAGCTCCTCAGGTGGCTGCTCCCAGCTCCTCAGCTTGTATCTGGTAAAGCTGACAAAGGAGACATCCAAGTTTATTAACACTGAACAGCAGGCTGGTGAGAGCCCAACGTGCCATTTTATGAGTAAAGCACCAGCGCTTTACAGCAGCCACACCTGCCTGGGGTGCCCTCCCTGCCCACAGCTCAGCTCTAATGATTCCCCTTATGACACATTCGTGGAGTGGCTGTGTTTTCTTTCAAGCTTATACGACTTTGCTCCCTCATAGCGGTCAGCAGCAGCTACAGACATTCGGAAGAGTGATTTGAACCCTGCAGTATCATTGCCATCTGCATTAGAACTTGAAGTGCTAAGGAGACCTAGGCTCTGGTGGGGTTCGACAGCCTGAGGTTAAACTCAGGCACCATTTTACATCCAGAAGACGACAGAGCTGAGTTGAGCACACATAACAACTACCAACTGGTTGTAAAGGGGGGACTTGATTCTCTATTATAGTTTTGTGAGTGTCCTGTTATGAATAAAATAACACAAGATTTTTTATTTTTATTTTAGAAAAGCGCTAGCCCTTCTCACCATACGTAGACCCCGAGGTTCAGAGAGGCTAAATGTAACTTGCTGAGAGTCACACATCTAGTCACTAGTGAGGCCGTGAGTCTTTTTAGTGGCTCACAATACCCAGGAAACAGAACAGAAAACAGAAACAGAAAGCGTGCAGAGGGAGCTCTGTCTGGGAGTCAGGCAGATGCATCTGCTGTGGCTAGGCAGGTGTACCTCTTAAGCAGGTTTTGTTCTTGGGGCCATCTTCTTGCTGCCAGTCTAGGACACAGGGTGACGTGTCTGACAGCACACACCACTCCACGATGTATTTGATCACAGACTTAGGTGGAGGAGTCCACTCTAGGCAGAGCTCGTTCCCTCTTGGGAATGCTTTAAGATCCACTACAGGGTGAGAAGCTTTAAAACAAAGTTTAGTGCAGATAAAATTAGTCAAAATTCACAAATCCGGTATTTCAATATTTTACAGTCATATCCAAAGCATGTGGCTTATAAAGCTCCAAAATAAAAAGTACTTATACACAGGTAGTCAATTATTTTTAAGCTCAAATTCTCACCTTCCCCAATCTCCAAAGGTTTTATGTATTTATATTATATAATATATATATAGTGTTATAGTTTATAACTGCGTCTTTGTCCTTAATAGCTAGAGATAAACAACATATTTATGTCACATGCAAACAAAGCTCTGAGAACCTTGAAAAGGTATTTCAAAAAACTAATTAAACTACCAGGAAGCACTTAAATGAATTAGTAGGCTAGCTGAAGAGTTTAAATGCACCACCCAGGGCTGAGGTACTTCCTAAGTGCTGGCGGAAGGAGCCTCCTGATCACAGTCATGTCCACCGTACCGTGATGACAACCATGACCCACCCTGCTTGCCGGGACTCTGCCCACACACAACCCTGGCGCCCGCAAGCAAGGCGCTGCCTTACCACAACACACCTTTGAAGTGGGCTCTGGGGATGGTGAGGACGGTTGCATCTGATTTGCCAATCTTAGTCCTGGCTGTTAGAGATGCTATGTAGCGATTGTTGGTGAGATTTACTGTCAGTTCTGTACCATTAACTGTGTAATTTTGTGGGAGTGATTTCCACTGTGTAAGAACCACTTCATAATCCAGGATGTTTCCATTGGCTTCAGAAACAGGTAACGCCTATAAGAAAAGTTTATCAAACATTATTTCATGAACTTAATAATCAACCTTTCATGAAAACAAATTCTGCCAGTATGTCAAACCTGTAAATATTTAATTGGAAGGAAAAGGCAAACTCACTTAAAAAGAAACCATTTATTTTTATGTATATTAGTGTTTTGCCTACAGGTCTGTAACTGAACTGTGTGTGGGCACTGGAGGCCAGAAGGGAGTGCTAGATCCCGGAATCTGGAGTCACCATGTGGCACTGGAGGCCAGAAGGGAGTGCTAGATCCCGGAATCTGGAGTCACCATGTGGCACTGGAGGCCAGAAGGGAGTGCTAGATCCCAGAATCTGGAGTCACCATGTGGCACTGGAGGCCAGAAGGGAGTGCTAGATCCCGGAATCTGGAGTCACCATGTGGCACTGGAGGCCAGAAGGGAGTGCTAGATCCCGGAATCTGGAGTCACTATGTGGCACTGGAGGCCAGAAGGGAGTGCCCATGTGGCACTGGAGGCCAGAAGGGAGTGCTAGATCCCGGAATCTAGAGTCACCATGTGGCACTGGAGGCCAGAAGGGAGTGCTAGATCCCGGAATCTGGAGTCACTATGTGGCACTGGAGGCCAGAAGGGAGTGCTAGATCCCGGAATCTGGAGTCACTATGTGGCACTGGACGCCAGAAGGGAGTGCTAGATCCCGGAATCTGGAGTCACCATGTGGCGCTGGAGGCCAGAAGGGAGTGCTAGATCCCGGAATCTGGAGTCACCATGTGGGCACTGGGAACTACACCTGGATCCTCTGGAAGAGCAGCCAGTGCTCCTAACTGCTGAGCCCACTCTTCAGCCTGAGCTCATTTTAAATATAGTACTACTCACTAAGAAATACAAACAGGAACAAACAAACAAACAAAAACCAAAAACCAAACCAAAACAAAACAAAAAAACCTTCAACGGAACCAGGGCTGTAGCGTGTTCTAGCTTCTGGTACTGCAATGCTCGGCACAGCTGAAATGTTGGTCTACATTATTTCATTTCAGCATTTTTCCTCTTTACACTTTAAAGTCGGATGAGCGGATACTGTACTCTCTCCAGACTCCCTGAGTTTCCTGGGGCTCCCCTAGTGAGCTCAGAGATGCTCAGGATGCAGGT
Source organism: Acomys minous (assembly GCF_964271855.1). NCBI lineage: Eukaryota > Metazoa > Chordata > Mammalia > Rodentia > Muridae > Acomys > Acomys minous. Next base: position 110,529,069 of record NC_140492.1, on the reverse strand, counting down.
CTCGCTCATTCAGAGACTATCCTTCTATGAACTGTGCTAAATCCCAAATGAGGGACCAGCCGCGTTCATGAACTTGGTTGGCCTCTTCATTAACTATAAAAGGCTTTAGCCTTCCTTTTTTTTTTTTTGTTGGTTGGTTGGTTTTTTGAGACAGGGTTTCTCTGTGTAGCCTTGGCTGTCCTGGAACTCACTTTGTAGACCAGGCTGGCCTCGAAATCACAGAGATCCGTCTGCCTCTGCCTCCCTACTGCTGGAATTAAAGGCGTGTGCCACTACAGCCCGGGCTTTAGCCTTTCTATACAGCAACATTATTAAATGTCTGGAGGAAATTAAGGTGAACAGGACAAAAATATGTGTTAAAAACTTAAAATAGCATCTAAATGGATTTCTATGAGTATAAATCTTTTTTTTTTACCTTCCATATGAGCCGTACGGATCTAGATTCTTGAGTACGGGATGGATTTATCTTATACCAGAAACTCGGTGCCTTGGATGGTCCTAAACAAAACACAAACTTCATAAAATAAAATGCTTTTTGTCTTCACAATACAATAAAGTCTGAAGTAATTCCTTTTGTTCTAAACGGTCCTGCCCTTCAGCCACAGCAGCTCTCTCTACAGGAGCAGGCCCACTGCAGGCCGTGCCCACTGCAGGCCGTGCCCACCGCAGCACATGCCCACCGCAGCACATGCCCACTGCAGCACATGCCCACTGCAGGCCGTGCCCACCGCAGCCCATGCACTTGGGCCTGTCAGTAGTTGAGATCATTTAGATCATCATCTTTCTTATGTCTTTGTTTGAGATGGGATTTTGCTATGTTACCCAGGCCTGGTCAGAACTTCAAAGCTCAAATGATGCTCCTGCCTCAGCCTCCTGAACAGCTGGGACTGTTGGCCTGTGCCACCGTGCTTGGCTGCCGAGCACACTGGAATCTTTTTCTAATCCTAACATTACAGAGCTGGAAGTACATTCCTAAAAGTACACAAGAAGCACCACTATCTGTCTGTGTTGGCAAGCTCTCCTCCTCACAGGCACATGTGCCTCGCATGCAGCCTCCTCCCGCCTCCTCCACCCGTCACTGCTCCCCTTCGCCTGTTCTAACGTTTGTGCAGTCAGCACACCCACTATTATGCTGACGCAAATCTTCTCTCATCATGTTAACTGCGTGTCTTCAATTATATTTGATAATAATGCGCTCTCTCTCTCTCTCTCTCTCTCTCTCTCTCTCTCTCTCTCTCTCTCTCTCTGAAAGAGGCAATTTTATTAGAAAAACAACAAAAGGAAACAAAAAAAAAATCTTGTCTTTTTCGATGATGTGGACAATGACGCCCATGCCTGACACGGCGTGCCGGTCCACAGCACTCAGCATGGCCTGGGAAATGGTTTCAGACAGGTGTTCTGGATCCATGTTGGCTCCCAGAGAGACTCACACATCCCATACATTTGTTCAGAGCAGTTACCACTGACTACAAAGTCATCAGTCACCATGGGGCATGAGTTTTAGAGAGCAAACGAAGGCTTCAAGGTCTTGAGGTCTCACCCAGCAATGACAGGCTCTGTGTAGTAGGGACCAAACCGTTTCTCACACCAGAGGTTGGCTGCCATGCTCACGAGGGTGTCAGGCTTGATCTGCTGACCTTCCTCAAGCTCGTACAAGTTCAGCTGGAACTTGAGGCGCTGGGGGACGGGCTGTCGGTGGCCAGCCCAGGCAGGCCTGTATAGAGCCTGTCACCCGTGGGAAAGATCTGGAAGTCCACGGCTACCATCTGGGCCTGGATCCCGAAATGCCCGTCTGCAGTGACGGCCACTCAGTTCTTTCCCTTCGTGGCCATGGCGGCCCCTCCATTAGGGGACATGATAGCCACTGTGATGCCTGCACACCAGCTCTGGCTTTCTCTGGGCTAACGCTTAGTGCTGTCTTTAAAACAGAGATGGAACCCTGGGATTGGCCAGGCTGATTCTGTGACATTCCAACCTCAGTTTCTCAAGTAGCTGTGGTTCTAAGAACCATCTAAGAAGCCATCAGACCTAATTTAAGAAGTTTAAATAGCCAGTTGATAGTACTGAGTTAAAAAAACAAAAGTGTAGTCTCTATGTGTGTGCATTCATGTAGTGTGGTGGACAGAAAAGAACCAAGTCTTAAAAATAAAGTTCGTCTTCCAACTGTGATCAAAATAATGAAATTGAATTATTTGATATAACTTTTTTGCTAAAAATGAAGTTGGAAACACATATGTTGGTTATCACTGTAGTCTCTAATTGTATAGGCATGATTTAAAAGGACAATCCCTGTAAGTCCTGACTTTCAGAGCTGTGTTAAGAATACCAACAAATATAATATTCACTAAAACACATAGTATTTGAAAGAAACCCACGCAGCGATGTGCCGGTTATGAGAAAGTGACAGTCGCAGGGAGAGTGAGAAGAAGGGCCAGCAGGAAGATGTTGGAGAAGCTACTGGAACAGGACACTGAGATCTCACGCACTAGCATGGTGCCGCTCTCCAACAGATTAAAGAACATGGAGCACACAGGAAACGGAACAGACGCACGTCACACAAACAGCATCCAGAAGCTTCATGCTGCAGGCTTAAGAAACGCCTCCTGTGTCAGGCGGTGGTGGCGCACGCCTGTAATCCCAGCACTCAGGAGGCAGAGGCAGGTAGCTCTCTATGAGTTCGAGGCCAGCCTGGTCTACAAAGTGAGTCCAGGAAAGCCAAGGCTATACAGAGAAACCCTGTCTTGAAAAACCAAAACCAAATCAAAAGCAGCTTTTAAGAAGGCTGAATGCTCACTTAACTATATTATGCCTAAATTCTGAGCTGTTTCATTAACTTGTACAATTGGACCCATAAACCTCTAAAAACCCACTTTAAGAACTGCCTGTCAGCAGCTGGGTGTGGTGACTCATGTACACCCCTAACCCTTGGGAGGCTGAGACAGGAGGACTACTGAGAGTCTAAGACCAGCCTGGGTTACAAAGTCAAATTCCCCACCCTCCCCCATCCCCACGTTCCCTCTCCCAAAATTCCTGATCAAGCCAAAGCAGCCTAGTTAGTTAACTGAGCATTTTCAATCACAGAGACTGCTTTCTTCACTGTTTATGAGAGTGAGAGGAAATCCTTATAGGATGGGACATGTCTGTCTTGACAGTCTTCGTTCACACAGTGACCTAAACCTCTACAAGAAGGCGTGAAGGAAAGCGTTTGTGAGCTAAAGCTGCTGCTGAGACTGTGGTAGGAGAAGGTCCAAAGACAAGCGTCGACACCGAAGGACTGCTTCCTGGTGGCTGCTCAGGAGGTCCGTAACGCTACAGCGGTGTGAGGAGAGTCTTAGCTTTTCAGATGGATTCATTTTTATTTTATGTGTATGAGCATTTTACCTGGATATATGTCTACGCACTGTACATATGCAGCGCCTGCAGAGGCCAGAAGAGAGTGCCAGGTCCTCTGAACTAGAGGCAGATATCATGAGCTGCCATGTTGGCACTGGAAATGGACTCCAGCCAGGCCTCGGGACGGGCAACAAGCGCTCTATCACTAAACGGCCTCTCCAGACCCGAGAGACCCTTTTCTACACTCTACACCATGTTGTTTTATATTATGTAGAGTATATATATTTATAATGTAATCAGTGATAAAAAAGGAAGATTAAAGCAAACCAACTAAATCCCAAATCATTCCTTTTCCATGGGCTTACCAAATGCTGTTAGGAAAAATTAAATAGTTTTGAGACAGTTCCTGCCTCTGCCTCCCCAGTGCTGGAATTAAAGGCAATGCCCTATCACACCTAGCTTTAACAGTGTGATTTTTTTGTTTGTTTGTTTTTGGGGGGTTGGTCTTTTATTTTTTTGAGACACGGTTTCTCTGTGTAGCCTTGGCTGTCCTGGACTTGCTTTGTAGACCAGGCTGGCCTCGAACTCACAGCGCTGGGATTAAAGGCATGCACAACCATGCCCAGACCCCAACAGTGTGATTTTAATGAGCTAGGATATAATTCTCTAGTTAGAGGCATCTTGGGATCACCTTTCTTGAAAAAAGTGAATGTTTTTGTTTTTTAAATGACATCTAAAACCCTCTTTCATAATAATATAACCTAGTTAGGTATCAAATACATTTATACTGCCAGTAATACATATCAAGTTCTTTTCGTGATGTCCTTAAAAGTAGAAGAATGAAACAGTGCAGCTTGACTAAAATAGCCCTGCGTAAGAAGCCTGGGGACAGCGGCCTTAGAACCTGGCAACACAGTTCACAGCCAGAATCACGCAGTGGTCTGTCTCACCCACTCGTGCACTTACTGTCTTCATACGTGATCCCGTGTGCTTCTGCACTCCAGTCGCTCCAGTAGCCCCTTCCGTCCTCCTTGATGGCACGGATCCTAAACACGTACTCTGTGAAAGGCTTGAGGTCCTGGACGGTGAAGGACGTTCGAGGAGACACTGTGTCTTCAAGAGGGACCTGAAAATAAAGCAAACTGAGCAATAATAGCAACACCCCCAATTTTTAAGGTTCCCTAAATTGAGTACAATTTTAGAAATTAATATAACACAAGATTAATAAATTCATCCACTGGAAAGGAAGAAGTGGAGGTAAAAATAGGACAATCTATAGGTTTCATCCATTTTTCCTTTCTTTTTTCTGAGACCTGTAATACTCAGGATTCTCAACATGGAAGAGAAGACACGTGCTTATAGATCAGACAGGAGGACGAAACTCCCACAGATACAGCAAGTTCTAGGCCAGGCTACTCTATTTGAAATGAGATCCTATCTCAAAGAACCAAACCAAGCAAACAACTAAACACAAACAACAACAACAACAACAACAAAACACCTCAAGGAGGCTTAGTAGAAAGATACAGGCAGGACTAGTACACTGGGAATTGAAATGTTACCAACTAATTCTTTATCCAAAGGGGGAAAAGAGCCTGAAGAAGAGTTGGAGAAGGCAGCGCTGACAGGAGAAAATAAACCTGTTGTTCTCACTTCTGCCCTCCTCTTTCCCGCCAGACCCCTCCCACCAGCTGTGGGGAGTTAGGCAGAATGAGGGTGCATAGTAGAGTCAGAGCAGCACAGCACGGCAAGAGCAGGGTGCGGCAGGAAGGGGTCCACCTGCCAGAGGACAGGAAGCTGTCCAACCCCACCAGGAAAGGAAAAGCGAGGGCTGGTGACATGGGTCAGGGAATAAAGGTGCCCGCCACTAAGTGTGACGAGTGAGCTGGACCTCTGGACCCCACACAGCTGAAAGAGAAAACTGCCTTCTGCAAGTTGTTGTGACCCCTATATATATGCTGTGATATGTACACACACACACACACACACACACACACACACACACACACACACACAGAGTAAAAAAAATAAATACTGAAAAACAAGAAACTAAAAGCAAAGCGGAGGCTAGCCTAATAGACAAGCTTGCTCTTTAACTGCGTGGAGGGAGAACAAATACACACAGATGCTGCCGCCACGCTGAGACTTCAATATCGGACACAAAATAGATGCTAGTTTGCTGACTTTTTTGTACGACTGAATTAAGATTCTATAATATTAAAATATACTTTGAAGAACTTTAAACACACATCGTCTCTACATAGTCTGAGTCCTGTTTTGTTGCTTTTTGTGATTGTATTCTGAGCCAGTAAGATAAGTGGCGTAGCAGAAAGTGGTACAGTATCTTAATAGCCTTATAAGTTCATAACAGCAACCAGTATAGTAAAATAAACGAATGGGCTAATCAGTCAATAAGTGATCAATGGAACTGCAGCATAGTGTCACAGGCAGCGAGGTGGGGCGTGGAGACAGCCACAAGGGCTTTCTGTGCGGCGAGCAGGGCATGCAGCCCTTCCCGACAGCCTGGCAGCTCCACTGCACCTTTTCCCGTACTTTAGGGGCTGGCAGCCCCTGCCAAGGGCTAGACAGCAAGGATCTTGGGCTGTGGGCCAAAGTATCTGTTACAACTTTCAACTCTTCCACTCTAGCCCCCAAATAAAGACAGCAAATGTGTTCCAGTAAAATCCCATTTCTAACAGCAGGTGGCGGGTTTAGCCCACTAGGGCACGGCCATCTGAACTATGCATGCCGAGCCCTGCTCTGCTGCATCCTGAAAGTCTCCTTATCAACCAGCATGCCTTTCGGTTCTGTCAAAAGTGCTCTTCCTACCACCCTCTTACTTCCTGATTTATGCTTTTCCATCTGCATGTCTATCTGCCAAATAAAATGTTTCACAGAATCAGAAACTTAAGACATTGAGAAAACAGGGGAGGAGACTTTATATTAGTGTTCAGAAAAACAAAACAAAACAAAAAACCCACACCCCAAAACAAAAAAACAAGCAAACAAACAGAACACACTATTAGAATAAACAGCAACTTTCAATTTACCTGGATCCAAGTTGAGGCATCTTTGGTCCTATACTGAATGTCAAACTTCAGACTTACAACACCACCAAAACCTGAATTGATCCATGTTAACTTTAATATACTGGATAATTCCTCTGAGTTGGTCACTGATAAATCATGCGGTGGGTTGGGTTTCACTGAAGAATAAAACAAGTCCTAATGTTGGTCGTGCTTTACTTTTTAGATTTCATATATTACAAAGTCAAACAAACTATGATCTTCTTTATAAGATTTTCTTTATAAATTTTTTACCAAATGAAATTTCCCTAGAAATGATGTTCTGCTATCTAACGGAAAGGAATCCAAAGAAACATGTCCTTGTCTATTCAGTATATTGGTTAATTTTTAGGCGCTGACATGAAAAATACCGTATTTTATAGCAAATTACATTTTAAAAAGAAAATAAAAAATAGAAGAAGAAAGTCACTGTGATTATAGTGGTATGTGATGTTGGAAAACCGGATAAATAACAAAAGGTGACATTCTAAGTGAGATAGATGAGTACCAAAAGGTGACATTCTAAGTGGTAGAGGCTGGAAGACCAGGAGCTCGGTATTAGCCTTAGATACCCAGCCAGTTTAAAGCCAGCCTGGGCTACATGAGACCTAACAACACAAACAAGCAACAATGATAAAACATTCCAGAATCAAACTGAAAACAGCCAGAGTGTGGCTAGACTACAGCTATTTTTCTGTTTCCAAATTACATTTAATAATATTATAAAAATAGGTGAACTAATAAGCATTTGTATACTAATTAAAGCCTGAAAATAATTCACAAACCATTAAGTAGTCTAATAAAGGCTCAAATTCTGTCTTACAAGTACCTTTATCCACAGGGTCAAAATTGATAGATTCTGAGGAGACTTTGCCAAGGGCATTTTCAGCTTCCACCCAGACTTCAATGTAGACAAAATAGATAGGCGTGTAGCTGACACTGCAGGACGTGTTGTATTTCGTTTGACAATCAGGAAACGTATCTGTTGCCCTAAACATAAAATTGGAAGAATGAGTCATTAGAAATAGATTTAAAAACATAAAGGTGAAAAAGTTACTTGAAAGGTGTTGGCTATGACCCAGGCTGTCACAGTAAAGTTTGCAATAAACTGTTGCTCACCAAAGACAGATCACATATTTTTAAAATTGCACTCGATCTATACCTGTGGTATGATTTCCACACTTTTAATCTAAAAGAACTTCATTTCAGACTTTATGCTTTGTGTTTATTGACCCTTCACTAAAAGTTATCTATTTCCTTGTGATCTCAGAATAGCAGCCTCACCTCATCCATAAAGGCCTGTTCTAGAAGCCTCTGTAGATGCCTGAAGCACTAGGTAACACCAAGCCCCAGGTACACTACTGTCTTGTTTCTACCCATGCTTTACCATGGTGGTAATTCGTCTCTAAATTAAGAACGGTAGAAGAACAACTCTAACATGACAACAGTCACGTGAATGTACTCTCTCCCTAAATGCCACACTGTACTCACTCCTCTTGTGGCGCTGTAAGATGACACAATGAGGTGAGATCTGAACTGAGGCACCGTCCTATAGACAATGATGGGACACGACTGGCCTGACAACAATCCAGAAGGACAGCTGTGGTGGCTTCAGTAAGAATGGCCCAACAGGCTCATATGTTTAAATGCTTTAGTCATCAGCGAGTGGTGCTACCTGAGGAGAATCAGGGGCTGTGGCCTGTGTGTGTGACCTTGTCAGAGAGGAGTGTGTCACTGGGGGTAAGCTCTGAGCAGTCAAAAGTCCCAGCCAGGCCCAGTGTCTCTCTCTTCCTGCTGCCTGTGGATCCAGATGTGGAACTCTCAGCTCCTCCAGCACCATGGCTTCCTGCCATGCTGAAAATGGACTCACCTTTGACACTGTAAGCAAGCTCCCAATTAAATGTTTTCTTTTATTAGAGCTGCCCTGGTTAGTTACAGTGTCTCTGTCCAGCAACAGAGCATCAATTAAGAGGACTATCTGCTTCAGGTGATCCTAGATCAAACCACAATGACATTTGTAGCAGATGATGCTCATGATTGGTAATCTTATTGTTTTAAAGTTTTGCTGCAAGCTTCTAGAAGAACACTGTAACTGCAACTTGCTTCTCTTTAACTCACCAAAGAACTGTGGAGGAAGGCTGCCGGGGATCAGAAGCCTGCCTTTAATGTCCTATTACTCCAAGGACTATACAAGCCTTTAATCTTCTATTTCTCCAAGGACTACTTTCCATACTTTTGCTCCTGTCTGTGTAATTCAAACTCGGCAGATGCCCTGAGTTCTCAAGCCTCTGTTCTATGGGGTTCTCTGTAACATGCTGACTACAGACGTTGTTTGTCTCTGTAGCATGCTGGTTACACAGGCTGTTTGTCTCTGTAACATGCTGGCTACACAGGTTGTTTGTCTCTGTAACATGCTGGCTACAGAGGCTGTTTGTCTCTGTAACATGCTGGCTACACAGGCTGTTTGTCTCTGTAACATGCTGGCTACACAGGCTGTTTGTCTCTGTAACATGCTGGCTACACAGGCTGTTTGTCTCTGTAACATGCTGGCTACAGAGGCTGTTTGTCTCTGTAACATGCTGGCTACACAGGCTGTTTGTCTCTGTAACAGGCTGGCTACACAGGTTGTTTGTCTCTGTAACATGCTGGCTACACAGGCTGTTTGTCTCTGTAACAGGCTGGCTACACAGGTTGTTTGTCTCTGTAACATGCTGGCTACACAGGTTGTTTGTCTCTGTAACATGCTGGCTACAGAGGCTGTTTGTCTCTGTAACATGCTGGCTACAGAGGCTGTTTGTCTCTGTAACATGCTGGCTACACAGGCTGTTTGTCTCTGTAACATGCTGGCTACACAGGTTGTTTGTCTCTGTAACATGCTGGCTACACAGGTTGTTTGTCTCTGTAACATGCTGGCTACAGAGGCTGTTTGTCTCTGTAACATGCTGGCTACAGAGGCTGTTTGTCTCTGTAACATGCTGGCTACACAGGCTGTTTGTCTCTGTAACATGCTGGCTACACAGGCTGTTTGTCTCTGTAACATGCTGGCTACAGAGGCTGTTTGTCTCTGTAACATGCTGGCTACACAGGCTGTTTGTCTCTGTAACATGCTGGCTACACAGGCTGTTTGTCTCTGTAACATGCTGGCTACACAGGCTGTTTGTCTCTGTAACATGCTGGCTACACAGGCTGTTTGTCTCTGTAACAGGCTGGCTACACAGGCTGTTTGTCTCTGTAACATGCTGGCTACACAGGCTGTTTGTCTCTGTAACATGCTGGCTACACAGGTTGTTTGTCTCTGTAACATGCTGGCTACACAGGCTGTTTGTCTCTGTAACATGCTGGCTACACAGGCTGTTTGTCTCTGTAACATGCTGGCTACACAGGCTGTTTGTCTCTGTAACATGCTGGCTACACAGGCTGTTTGTCTCTGTAACATGCTGGCTACAGAGGCTGTTTGTCTCTGTAACATGCTGGCTACACAGGCTGTTTGTCTCTGTAACATGCTGGCTACACAGGCTGTTTGTCTCTGTAACAGGCTGGCTACACAGGCTGTTTGTCTCTGTAACATGCTGGCTACAGAGGCTGTTTGTCTCTGTAACAGGCTGGCTACAGAGGCTGTTTGTCTCTGTAACATGCTGGCTACAGAGGCTGTTTGTCTCTGTAACATGCTGGCTACAGAGGCTGTTTGTCTCTGTAACATGCTGGCTACACAGGCTGTTTGTCTCTGTAACATGCTGGCTACACAGGCTGTTTGTCTCTGTAACATGCTGGCTACACAGGCTGTTTGTCTCTGTAACAGGCTGGCTACAGAGGCTGTTTGTCTCTGTAACATGCTGGCTACACAGGCTGTTTGTCTCTGTAACAGGCTGGCTACAGAGGCTGTTTGTCTCTGTAACATGCTGGCTACACAGGCTGTTTGTCTCTGTAACATGCTGGCTACACAGGCTGTTTGTCTCTGTAACAGGCTGGCTACACAGGCTGTTTGTCTCTGTAACATGCTGGCTACAGAGGCTGTTTGTCTCTGTAACAGGCTGGCTACACAGGCTGTTTGTCTCTGTAACATGCTGGCTACACAGGTTGTTTGTCTCTGTAACATGCTGGCTACACAGGCTGTTTGTCTCTGTAACATGCTGGCTACACAGGCTGTTTGTCTCTGTAACAGGCTGGCTACACAGGCTGTTTGTCTCTGTAACATGCTGGCTACAGAGGCTGTTTGTCTCTGTAACAGGCTGGCTACACAGGCTGTTTGTCTCTGTAACATGCTGGCTACACAGGCTGTTTGTCTCTGTAACATGCTGGCTACACAGGCTGTTTGTCTCTGTAACAGGCTGGCTACACAGGCTGTTTGTCTCTGTAACATGCTGGCTACACAGGCTGTTTGTCTCTGTAACATGCTGGCTACACAGGCTGTTTGTCTCTGTAACATGCTGGCTACAGGGCTGTTTGTCTCTGTAACATGCTGGCTACACAGGCTGTTTGTCTCTGTAACATGCTGGCTACACAGGCTGTTTGTCTCTGTAACATGCTGGCTACAGAGGCTGTTTGTCTCTGTAACATGCTGGCTACACAGGCTGTTTGTCTCTGTAACATGCTGGCTACACAGGCTGTTTGTCTCTGTAACAGGCTGGCTACACAGGCTGTTTGTCTCTGTAACATGCTGGCTACAGAGGCTGTTTGTCTCTGTAACATGCTGGCTACACAGGCTGTTTGTCTCTGTAACATGCTGGCTACACAGGCTGTTTGTCTCTGTAACAGGCTGGCTACACAGGCTGTTTGTCTCTGTAACATGCTGGCTACACAGGCTGTTTGTCTCTGTAACAGGCTGGCTACAGAGGCTGTTTGTCTCTGTAACATGCTGGCTACAGAGGCTGTTTGTCTCTGTAACAGGCTGGCTACACAGGCTGTTTGTCTCTGTAACAGGCTGGCTACACAGGTTGTTTGTCTCTGTAACATGCTGGCTACAGAGGCTGTTTGTCTCTGTAACATGCTGGCTACACAGGCTGTTTTGTCTCTGTAACATGCTGGCTACACAGGCTGTTTGTCTCTGTAACAGGCTGGCTACAGAGGCTGTTTGTCTCTGTAACAGGCTGGCTACACAGGCTGTTTGTCTCTGTAACATGCTGGCTACACAGGCTGTTTGTCTCTGTAACAGGCTGGCTACACAGGCTGTTTGTCTCTGTAACATGCTGGCTACACAGGCTGTTTGTCTCTGTAACAGGCTGGCTACAGAGGCTGTTTGTCTCTGTAACATGCTGGCTACAGAGGCTGTTTGTCTCTGTAACAGGCTGGCTACACAGGCTGTTTGTCTCTGTAACAGGCTGGCTACACAGGTTGTTTGTCTCTGTAACATGCTGGCTACAGAGGCTGTTTGTCTCTGTAACATGCTGGCTACAGAGGCTGTTTGTCTCTGTAACATGCTGGCTACACAGGCTGTTTGTCTCTGTAACATGCTGGCTACACAGGCTGTTTGTCTCTGTAACATGCTGGCTACACAGGCTGTTTGTCTCTGTAACAGCTGGCTACAGAGGCTGTTTGTCTCTGTAACATGCTGGCTACACAGGCTGTTTGTCTCTGTAACATGCTGGCTACACAGGCTGTTTGTCTCTGTAACATGCTGGCTACACAGGCTGTTTGTCTCTGTAACATGCTGGCTACACAGGCTGTTTGTCTCTGTAACAGGCTGGCTACACAGGCTGTTTGTCTCTGTAACATGCTGGCTACAGAGGCTGTTTGTCTCTGTAACAGGCTGGCTACACAGGCTGTTTGTCTCTGTAACAGGCTGGCTACAGAGGCTGTTTGTCTCTGTAACATGCTGGCTACACAGGCTGTTTGTCTCTGTAACATGCTGGCTACACAGGCTGTTTGTCTCTGTAAACATGCTGGCTACAGAGGCTGTTTGTCTCTGTAACATGCTGGCTACAGAGGCTGTTTGTCTCTGTAACAGGCTGGCTACACAGGCTGTTTGTCTCTGTAACATGCTGGCTACACAGGCTGTTTGTCTCTGTAACATGCTGGCTACACAGGCTGTTTGTCTCTGTAACATGCTGGCTACACAGGCTGTTTGTCTCTGTAACATGCTGGCTACACAGGCTGTTTGTCTCTGTAACATGCTGGCTACACAGGCTGTTTGTCTCTGTAACATGCTGGCTACACAGGCTGTTTGTCTCTGTAACAGGCTGGCTACAGAGGCTGTTTGTCTCTGTAACATGCTGGCTACACAGGCTGTTTGTCTCTGTAACATGGCTGGCTACACAGGCTGTTTGTCTCTGTAACATGCTGGCTACAGAGGCTGTTTGTCTCTGTAACATGCTGGCTACACAGGCTGTTTGTCTCTGTAACATGCTGGCTACACAGGCTGTTTGTCTCTGTAACAGGCTGGCTACACAGGCTGTTTGTCTCTGTAACATGCTGGCTACACAGGCTGTTTGTCTCTGTAACAGGCTGGCTACAAGGCTGTTTGTCTCTGTAACATGCTGGCTACAGAGGCTGTTTGTCTCTGTAACAGGCTGGCTACACAGGCTGTTTGTCTCTGTAACAGGCTGGCTACACAGGTTGTTTGTCTCTGTAACATGCTGGCTACAGAGGCTGTTTGTCTCTGTAACATGCTGGCTACAGAGGCTGTTTGTCTCTGTAACATGCTGGCTACACAGGCTGTTTGTCTCTGTAACATGCTGGCTACACAGGCTGTTTGTCTCTGTAACATGCTGGCTACACAGGCTGTTTGTCTCTGTAACAGGCTGGCTACAGAGGCTGTTTGTCTCTGTAACATGCTGGCTACACAGGCTGTTTGTCTCTGTAACATGCTGGCTACACAGGCTGTTTGTCTCTGTAACATGCTGGCTACACAGGCTGTTTGTCTCTGTAACATGCTGGCTACACAGGCTGTTTGTCTCTGTAACAGGCTGGCTACACAGGCTGTTTGTCTCTGTAACATGCTGGCTACAGAGGCTGTTTGTCTCTGTAACAGGCTGGCTACACAGGCTGTTTGTCTCTGTAACAGGCTGGCTACAGAGGCTGTTTGTCTCTGTAACATGCTGGCTACACAGGCTGTTTGTCTCTGTAACATGCTGGCTACACAGGCTGTTTGTCTCTGTAACATGCTGGCTACAGAGGCTGTTTGTCTCTGTAACATGCTGGCTACAGAGGCTGTTTGTCTCTGTAACAGGCTGGCTACACAGGCTGTTTGTCTCTGTAACATGCTGGCTACACAGGCTGTTTGTCTCTGTAACATGCTGGCTACACAGGCTGTTTGTCTCTGTAACATGCTGGCTACACAGGCTGTTTGTCTCTGTAACATGCTGGCTACACAGGCTGTTTGTCTCTGTAACATGCTGGCTACACAGGCTGTTTGTCTCTGTAACATGCTGGCTACACAGGCTGTTTGTCTCTGTAACAGGCTGGCTACAGAGGCTGTTTGTCTCTGTAACATGCTGGCTACACAGGCTGTTTGTCTCTGTAACATGCTGGCTACACAGGCTGTTTGTCTCTGTAACATGCTGGCTACAGAGGCTGTTTGTCTCTGTAACATGCTGGCTACACAGGCTGTTTGTCTCTGTAACATGCTGGCTACACAGGCTGTTTGTCTCTGTAACAGGCTGGCTACACAGGCTGTTTGTCTCTGTAACATGCTGGCTACACAGGCTGTTTGTCTCTGTAACAGGCTGGCTACAGAGGCTGTTTGTCTCTGTAACATGCTGGCTACAGAGGCTGTTTGTCTCTGTAACAGGCTGGCTACACAGGCTGTTTGTCTCTGTAACAGGCTGGCTACACAGGTTGTTTGTCTCTGTAACATGCTGGCTACAGAGGCTGTTTGTCTCTGTAACATGCTGGCTACAGAGGCTGTTTGTCTCTGTAACATGCTGGCTACACAGGCTGTTTGTCTCTGTAACATGCTGGCTACACAGGCTGTTTGTCTCTGTAACATGCTGGCTACACAGGCTGTTTGTCTCTGTAACAGGCTGGCTACAGAGGCTGTTTGTCTCTGTAACATGCTGGCTACACAGGCTGTTTGTCTCTGTAACATGCTGGCTACACAGGCTGTTTGTCTCTGTAACATGCTGGCTACACAGGCTGTTTGTCTCTGTAACATGCTGGCTACACAGGCTGTTTGTCTCTGTAACAGGCTGGCTACACAGGCTGTTTGTCTCTGTAACAGGCTGGCTACACAGGCTGTTTGTCTCTGTAACAGGCTGGCTACAGAGGCTGTTTGTCTCTGTAACATGCTGGCTACACAGGCTGTTTGTCTCTGTAACATGCTGGCTACACAGGCTGTTTGTCTCTGTAACATGCTGGCTACAGAGGCTGTTTGTCTCTGTAACATGCTGGCTACAGAGGCTGTTTGTCTCTGTAACAGGCTGGCTACACAGGCTGTTTGTCTCTGTAACATGCTGGCTACACAGGCTGTTTGTCTCTGTAACATGCTGGCTACACAGGCTGTTTGTCTCTGTAACATGCTGGCTACACAGGCTGTTTGTCTCTGTAACATGCTGGCTACAGAGGCTGTTTGTCTCTGTAACATGCTGGCTACACAGGCTGTTTGTCTCTGTAACATGCTGGCTACAGAGGCTGTTTGTCTCTGTAACATGCTGGCTACACAGGCTGTTTGTCTCTGTAACAGGCTGGCTACACAGGCTGTTTGTCTCTGTAACATGCTGGCTACACAGGCTGTTTGTCTCTGTAACAGGCTGGCTACACAGGCTGTTTGTCTCTGTAACATGCTGGCTACAGAGGCTGTTTGTCTCTGTAACATGCTGGCTACACAGGCTGTTTGTCTCTGTAACAGGCTGGCTACACAGGCTGTTTGTCTCTGTAACATGCTGGCTACACAGGCTGTTTGTCTCTGTAACATGCTGGCTACACAGGCTGTTTGTCTCTGTAACATGCTGGCTACAGAGGCTGTTTGTCTCTGTAACATGCTGGCTACACAGGCTGTTTGTCTCTGTAACAGGCTGGCTACACAGGCTGTTTGTCTCTGTAACATGCTGGCTACACAGGCTGTTTGTCTCTGTAACATGCTGGCTACACAGGCTGTTTGTCTCTGTAACAGGCTGGCTACACAGGCTGTTTGTCTCTGTAACATGCTGGCTACACAGGCTGTTTGTCTCTGTAACATGCTGGCTACACAGGCTGTTTGTCTCTGTAACATGCTGGCTACACAGGCTGTTTGTCTCTGTAACAGGCTGGCTACAGAGGCTGTTTGTCTCTGTAACATGCTGGCTACACAGGCTGTTTGTCTCTGTAACATGCTGGCTACACAGGCTGTTTGTCTCTGTAACATGCTGGCTACACAGGCTGTTTGTCTCTGTAACAGGCTGGCTACAGAGGCTGTTTGTCTCTGTAACATGCTGGCTACACAGGCTGTTTGTCTCTGTAACATGCTGGCTACACAGGCTGTTTGTCTCTGTAACAGGCTGGCTACACAGGCTGTTTGTCTCTGTAACAGGCTGGCTACACAGGCTGTTTGTCTCTGTAACAGGCTGGCTACACAGGCTGTTTGTCTCTGTAACAGGCTGGCTACACAGGCTGTTTGTCTCTGTAACAGGCTGGCTACACAGGCTGTTTGTCTCTGTAACAGGCTGGCTACACAGGCTGTTTGTCTCTGTAACAGGCTGGCTACACAGGCTGTTTGTCTCTGTAACAGGCTGGCTACACAGGCTGTTTGTCTCTGTAACATGCTGGCTACAGAGGCTGTTTGTCTCTGTAACATGCTGGCTACACAGGCTGTTTGTCTCTGTAACATGCTGGCTACACAGGCTGTTTGTCTCTGTAACAGGCTGGCTACACAGGCTGTTTGTCTCTGTAACATGCTGGCTACACAGGCTGTTTGTCTCTGTAACATGCTGGCTACAGAGGCTGTTTGTCTCTGTAACATGCTGGCTACACAGGCTGTTTGTCTCTGTAACATGCTGGCTACACAGGCTGTTTGTCTCTGTAACAGGCTGGCTACACAGGCTGTTTGTCTCTGTAACAGGCTGGCTACACAGGCTGTTTGTCTCTGTAACATGCTGGCTACACAGGCTGTTTGTCTCTGTAACATGCTGGCTACACAGGCTGTTTGTCTCTGTAACAGGCTGGCTACACAGGCTGTTTGTCTCTGTAACATGCTGGCTACAGAGGCTGTTTGTCTCTGTAACATGCTGGCTACACAGGCTGTTTGTCTCTGTAACATGCTGGCTACACAGGCTGTTTGTCTCTGTAACAGGCTGGCTACACAGGCTGTTTGTCTCTGTAACATGCTGGCTACAGAGGCTGTTTGTCTCTGTAACATGCTGGCTACACAGGCTGTTTGTCTCTGTAACATGCTGGCTACACAGGCTGTTTGTCTCTGTAACAGGCTGGCTACACAGGCTGTTTGTCTCTGTAACATGCTGGCTACACAGGCTGTTTGTCTCTGTAACAGGCTGGCTACAGAGGCTGTTTGTCTCTGTAACATGCTGGCTACAGAGGCTGTTTGTCTCTGTAACAGGCTGGCTACACAGGCTGTTTGTCTCTGTAACAGGCTGGCTACACAGGTTGTTTGTCTCTGTAACATGCTGGCTACAGAGGCTGTTTGTCTCTGTAACATGCTGGCTACAGAGGCTGTTTGTCTCTGTAACATGCTGGCTACACAGGCTGTTTGTCTCTGTAACATGCTGGCTACACAGGCTGTTTGTCTCTGTAACATGCTGGCTACACAGGCTGTTTGTCTCTGTAACAGGCTGGCTACAGAGGCTGTTTGTCTCTGTAACATGCTGGCTACACAGGCTGTTTGTCTCTGTAACATGCTGGCTACACAGGCTGTTTGTCTCTGTAACATGCTGGCTACACAGGCTGTTTGTCTCTGTAACATGCTGGCTACACAGGCTGTTTGTCTCTGTAACAGGCTGGCTACACAGGCTGTTTGTCTCTGTAACATGCTGGCTACAGAGGCTGTTTGTCTCTGTAACATGCTGGCTACACAGGCTGTTTGTCTCTGTAACATGCTGGCTACACAGGCTGTTTGTCTCTGTAACATGCTGGCTACAGAGGCTGTTTGTCTCTGTAACATGCTGGCTACAGAGGCTGTTTGTCTCTGTAACAGGCTGGCTACACAGGCTGTTTGTCTCTGTAACATGCTGGCTACACAGGCTGTTTGTCTCTGTAACATGCTGGCTACACAGGCTGTTTGTCTCTGTAACATGCTGGCTACACAGGCTGTTTGTCTCTGTAACATGCTGGCTACAGAGGCTGTTTGTCTCTGTAACATGCTGGCTACACAGGCTGTTTGTCTCTGTAACATGCTGGCTACAGAGGCTGTTTGTCTCTGTAACATGCTGGCTACACAGGCTGTTTGTCTCTGTAACAGGCTGGCTACACAGGCTGTTTGTCTCTGTAACATGCTGGCTACACAGGCTGTTTGTCTCTGTAACAGGCTGGCTACACAGGCTGTTTGTCTCTGTAACAGGCTGGCTACAGAGGCTGTTTGTCTCTGTAACATGCTGGCTACACAGGCTGTTTGTCTCTGTAACAGGCTGGCTACACAGGCTGTTTGTCTCTGTAACATGCTGGCTACACAGGCTGTTTGTCTCTGTAACATGCTGGCTACACAGGTTGTTTGTCTCTGTAACATGCTGGCTACACAGGCTGTTTGTCTCTGTAACATGCTGGCTACACAGGCTGTTTGTCTCTGTAACAGGCTGGCTACACAGGCTGTTTGTCTCTGTAACATGCTGGCTACACAGGTTGTTTGTCTCTGTAACATGCTGGCTACACAGGCTGTTTGTCTCTGTAACATGCTGGCTACACAGGTTGTTTGTCTCTGTAACATGCTGGCTACACAGGCTGTTTGTCTCTGTAACATGCTGGCTACACAGGCTGTTTGTCTCTGTAGCATGCTGGCTACAGAGGCTGTTTGTCTCTGTAACATGCTGGCTACACAGGCTGTTTGTCTCTGTAACAGGCTGGCTACACAGGCTGTTTGTCTCTGTAACATGCTGGCTACACAGGTTGTTTGTCTCTGTAACATGCTGGCTACACAGGCTGTTTGTCTCTGTAACATGCTGGCTACACAGGTTGTTTGTCTCTGTAACATGCTGGCTACACAGGCTGTTTGTCTCTGTAACATGCTGGCTACACAGGCTGTTTGTCTCTGTAACAGGCTGGCTACACAGGCTGTTTGTCTCTGTAACATGCTGGCTACACAGGTTGTTTGTCTCTGTAACATGCTGGCTACACAGGCTGTTTGTCTCTGTAACATGCTGGCTACACAGGCTGTTTGTCTCTGTAGCATGCTGGCTACAGAGGCTGTTTGTCTCTGTAACATGCTGGCTACACAGGCTGTTTGTCTCTGTAACAGGCTGGCTACACAGGCTGTTTGTCTCTGTAACATGCTGGCTACACAGGTTGTTTGTCTCTGTAACATGCTGGCTACACAGGCTGTTTGTCTCTGTAACATGCTGGCTACACAGGTTGTTTGTCTCTGTAACATGCTGGCTACACAGGCTGTTTGTCTCTGTAACATGCTGGCTACACAGGCTGTTTGTCTCTGTAACAGGCTGGCTACACAGGCTGTTTGTCTCTGTAACAGGCTGGCTACAGAGGCTGTTTGTCTCTGTAACAGGCTGGCTACACAGGCTGTTTGTCTCTGTAACATGCTGGCTACACAGGCTGTTTGTCTCTGTAACAGGCTGGCTACAGAGGCTGTTTGTCTCTGTAACATGCTGGCTACACAGGCTGTTTGTCTCTGTAACAGGCTGGCTACACAGGCTGTTTGTCTCTGTAACAGGCTGGCTACAGAGGCTGTTTGTCTCTGTAACAGGCTGGCTACACAGGCTGTTTGTCTCTGTAACATGCTGGCTACACAGGCTGTTTGTCTCTGTAACAGGCTGGCTACAGAGGCTGTTTGTCTCTGTAACAGGCTGGCTACACAGGCTGTTTGTCTCTGTAACAGGCTGGCTACACAGGCTGTTTGTCTCTGTAACAGGCTGGCTACACAGGCTGTTTGTCTCTGTAACAGGCTGGCTACACAGGCTGTTTGTCTCTGTAACAGGCTGGCTACACAGGCTGTTTGTCTCTGTAACAGGCTGGCTACAGAGGCTGTTTGTCTCTGTAACAGGCTGGCTACACAGGCTGTTTGTCTCTGTAACATGCTGGCTACACAGGCTGTTTGTCTCTGTAACAGGCTGGCTACAGAGGCTGTTTGTCTCTGTAACAGGCTGGCTACACAGGCTGTTTGTCTCTGTAACAGGCTGGCTACACAGGCTGTTTGTCTCTGTAACAGGCTGGCTACACAGGCTGTTTGTCTCTGTAACTGCCTGGTCCTACTTCAGCTTCCTCTTCAGATTCTGTAGGCGACTCAACAAGACGGACCATTCCTCACTCATTAGCGCTTCTCCATGGCCTTTAATGAGGCCCCACATGTCGGCAAACCACTCTCCACCAACTCACCTGAAGTGCAAACAATTTTCCTGTCTTCCTTGGTTGTGACCTTTCATCAAGCTATGTAGAAGAGAGTACAAATACTCAGGAATTGTTTATTCCTAGAATCATCCATTTACTACTTTTAGAATGAAACAACAGATTAGGAGGATTTGTAGGTTTTCCTCCTCCCTGAAACAGAATCTCTCCTAAACCGGCAATGTCTTTTCTATTCGGAATATGCTGGATGACAAAAGGTTGAGTGAAGGAGTTCAACCTTTGTAGCCAAACCAAGGAACCACTTACTGATTGCTGTCAAGCATAGAAAGTTCACACTGTTCACAAAATTATTCATATAAAATAAGCCTTTTTAAAAAAACTAAAAAGACAAAGCAAGCCCTTCGTCTGGAAGAGCCACAGGCATTCCTAGCCTAGGAGCCATCTCTCCAGCCCTTACTTCAAATGTTTTAAAACAATGATTTGACCACACATACTTGTGAGAAAAGCAATCTTAAAACCGCTTTTAGAAATAGCATCACCAGCCCTAATGCTGGAATTGTGTCTGGAATTGCACCTGTTTACTGTGGGAAACAGTGAGAAACACATTCTAATATTGTTAGGAACTAGCACTGTCAGTGCAGAAAAAAGAGAATGTAGCTTTTTGATGGGTTACATATTTAAAAAAACCAAAAACTAAAGTCCCCTTTCAAAGTTGAAAATACCAACATGAACTCAAGATGAGCCTTGTATTTGTGTGTGTGAGAGCATCTGACTGGCGCTGACCCTTGAGGTAGAGCTGGAAGGCAGAGGGCCTGGGTGCACTTGTTTGATTACCACGAGCCACCACATCAAACACATAAAACAAAGGAGAATGTGGTCATTTAAATGCACACTAACAAGCACTCGCACATCTGAAGGACAGGAAATGGGGAGTGAGCTGGTTCAGCCTTTGCAGCTGCTTCACAGGTTGGGGTGGGCACTGAAATTAACTGAGGAGCCTGAGAAGACTTTTCAGGGAGCATCTGACTTCCACAGGTTTGTCAAAACTGCTGCATAGCTGACGCACTTTAGATCTGTGACTCTTTCTACATGCAACGTTTAGGACGCTTAGATGTTGCTGCTAATCATGCAGTCACTGGAGAGGAGCTGACTGCTGGAGAGGAGAGTGCGTATGCCTGTGATAGAGGGAATAAAATGCAATTGTAGAATCTAGGTGACAGGTTTTTAATTTAACACCTCAGTCACACTGAAGGTGGCAGGAAGCTCCAGCCTCTCTCTCCTCGGAGCTGACATCACAGAGGTGTGGTGTGTGGGTGCTGGGGTCGGAGCTAAGAGCCTCATGCTTGTACCGTCAGCACTTTACTGACTGAACCATCCCCAGCCAGAACGATATCCAATAAGTAACTGAACTGTATGGAAAGGAAACAAAAGCAGGTAGAACCTGTCATTTAAGAAAGAGAAGAAATTATCCACTTAGAAAGTAGGATGGTCTTCAACTTTTTTATTTAAATCTCAACTCAAAACTATTTTTGTTAAGAAAACATTTTATGAGAGAAATGAGAATTCATACTAGCTGAAGGTTTGATATTCAAATATGTTAAATTGTTGGGGTACAACAAGAGTGTGGTAGTTTAAATAGGAATGGCCCCCCTAGGGCATACATTCGAATGCTTGGTCACTAAGGAGTGGCACTACTAGGGGGTGTGCCTTGGTTGGGGAAGGTATGGCTTTGCTGGAGGCAGTGTGTCACTGGGGGTGAGTCTGGGTTTCGAATGCTCAAACCAGGCCCCGTGTCACTTTCTCACTCTTGCTGCTGCCTGCTGATCTGGATGTAGAAGTCTCAGTCCCTCCAGCACCATGTCTGCTGCCGTGCCCCTGCCGTGCCAATAGTGCGCCGCCCCTCTGAATGTACGCAAGCCCCACTTAAACGTGTTCCTTGATATGAACTGCCACGGTCGTGGTGTCCCTTCTCGGTGTGAGAACATTCACTACGACAAATAGTACGTGGTTGTGTTTGAAAGGCACCATTTGGAGCAATGTGCTGTGGATGGAACAGGGCTGGGCGTCTCTGAGTGTGTACACTGCTCACTGCTGACTCAGGTGACAGTGCACATGAAGAGCACAGCATCCTACTGTCAGAGGATGTGAGCTGTGCCAGAGGATTTATCTAATACTGACAAAGTGAAAGTCCTAGCAGCAGGGTCTGACAATCCGGCAGAGGGCGGGCACAGCTGGAGACACTTACCACTCTGATTTCAAGGTGTAGGTTGTCTCAAGGTATGTCTCTCTTCCTGGGTCCCACTGACACATCATGTTCTTCCCCTCATTCACAATGCAACTCAGATTTGTGGGTATATCTGGGGGAACTAGAAGGAAATAAACATTCAAATAGAAAACAAAAACCTTATATACACAAATATTATCTAATTTATCTAACACCTAAGACCTACCTCAATCAGATAAATGAACACAAGATAAAGACACGGGCAGAAACAGATGTTAATTTCTTTTTCTTCAAACTCTTAAGTACTTTTTATGTCATTACATATATTTTTGAGTGTTACTCTCTTTAATTACTTTCATGTTAATTTCCTATATAAAAATAAATTCTTATTTATAACCAGATAAAGTATCAATAATGTCTCCATTAAGTATTCTAATTCTAATAAGTAATATTAAAAGACAATTGTAGGCACCAGAACAATTCACATATAATTTATTTTACTTTCGTATTTCCAACAGGGTCCTCCAATGTAGCCCAAGGTGGCCTCAAACTCTCACCCAGATGCTGGGGTGACACCTGGCTGCTGAACGTCTGTCTTTATTGCTTTCTAAAGGATGTATAGAAAAGCAAATACTGACACTGTGTAACTGCTAGCTGACCCCCACAGGTCTGGCTACTGGTTCCACTCTTTTTAAAAAATAATTTTCTTTGAGATTATAATTAAGTCACTCCCCTTTCCCTTTCTTCCTGCCAAGTCCCCCCATATACCCTCCCTGCTCTCTTCAAATCCATGGCCTCTTTTTTTTTTTTTTTTAATTTCTTTATTCAGGGACCTGATTAACTTGAGCCTTTTTCTCAGTAATGAAGACACACACAGTGCACTCAGCAGACACAGAGTGCAAATCAGTAATACTCTTAGGGTCACAGAGACTCTGGTCAAAGCACTTTTCAAGAAGCTGATCAATGTTTGTTTTTTTTAGGACTTGTGTGTAACAGTGAAAATGTACACAGTAGTTGTAAATGTTTTTTATAAAGTAAGTATATCTAAAAGCTACTGAACCAAGTGACTGTGCTTGGAAAGGCAACAGAAACCATTAGAAATGTGTTCAAGGGTCTGGCAAAAGGAAACACAGTCTTACAGCCGGAGAGGATGGTGACTCCATACACGTTCTGCTCGATCTGCCCGAAGGACAGGACGTTGCAGGTGAGCTGGACAGCCTGGAGGGCTATGTCTGTGAACGTGACACTGGACGTGGTTCTGTTGACGACGGTGACCTGCTCCTTGGGAACAGCAACATGGTTTGTCTTCCACACGATGTAGCTAGCGTTTACTTCATATTGCCGGAGACACTTTTCCTTCAGCACACAGATGGCAGTGAAGTTAGAGCCACGCTGTATGACCGGAAACTCAGGGTAGATAAAACCACACGGTTCCAGAATCTGACCTGAAAAAAGGCAATGGACTGTGCTGAGTGGCCGGTGCGTGCCTAGCACGCGTGATGCCTTGGGTTCAGTGCCTGGCACTGTGACAGGAACAAGGCAGAAAAACCAAAGACAGTATTTCCAGAACAAAATGGTATTTGCATAGCAGCACTCAATACGGACGCCACACATTGACTACAATACTTCTCTGGAGAAAAAGGAAATGCAAGACTGAAAACAATGTGGTCTGATTTTAACAGCTAAATTTGTAAAGAAATAGACAAATTATAATGTACGAAATATAAAAACAACTGAGCCCGTGGCCCAATACTCTCATTTTCATCAGAAAACAGACTGCTTCCAGCACAACTCAGACGTGCCCATCACCCATGTGCTCCCATGGCTCAGGCAGCCTAAGCGGAAATCTAGGATGCGCTCTCCAGCCCTGAATGCCAGCAGAGGTTAGGATACATGGACGGAGATGGACATACTGTCCATCTATCAAAATTGAGACTTCAGCAAGACAGCAACCCAAGCCAGAAAGACTAAACAATATGGGCAAGTTTGTTTTACCAAAGTATAGGGGATTTTCTGAGAAAAGAATTGGAATAAAATTTCCTATTTAGGGCTGGAGAGATGGCTCCGAGGTTAAGAGCACTGTCTGCTCTTCCAGAGGTCCTGAATTCAATTCCCAGCAAGCACATGGTGGCTCACAGCCATCTATAATGAGATCTGGTGCCCTCTTCTGGCCTGCAGGTGTATGTGCAGACAGAACACTGTGTACAGAATAAATAAATCTTTTTAAAAATTTCTATTTAGAGAGAAGGGAAAAACAAGAAACAGATAAGAACAAGAAATAAAACACAAATATAGAGTTGAACTGCCCAGATTCCATTGCCGATGGCCGTGGCAGCTCTGACCTTGTCTGCTTTCAATACCCTGTTAGCTGCACATACCTTTGCAGTTGGAATTCACCCTATATTATTACTTAGCTATAATGTTGTGTAGCAGCAGGTATTCATGTGGGCAAAATACTCATACACATACATTATTTTAAAGTTTTTGGAGTATACATTCTTAATTTCTTCATTCCCCTCACTTTAGACCACCAGATCTCACACTGTTGTGAGGTCATGTTGGGAACAAGCGAGAGAGACTTACTCTAAGTCCTCCCAATTCATTTTCAGACTCCAGTCAATCAGAGGGAGAAACCACAGTCAAGGTCCCAGGCTGGGGAGCTGGGGACTCCCCAAATCTGAACAGCCTCTGTTGTAAGGAGACAGTTGTCTAAGTCCAGGCATCTCAGGGACACCTTGTAAGCAGACAATTGTTGGAGTCCAGCCCTTTCGCGCACAGTGTCTCCATCTTGCTGCAGGGTCAGCTAAGTTCATGTTCCCAGGCCTGAGGGACACACTGCTATCCTGACTGATGAAACTCCCCTGCTCAACCCCTCACATCACCATCTGACTGGACAGGGCCACAGCCCACCAACCCCCCCTTGCTTAATGGCTTCATCCTTTAAATATGCTGCACAGCATCCCTTTGGGGCTACAGTTCAGCTCCTCTGTGGCCCTGACCCATCAGCAGCGGCTTGATCACAGTAAATGTCCTTCATCTGCGCTGACCTGGTGTTTGAGCTCTGTTGATTTAAGCGGACCCCACGGCACTTAGTACCCACAGTACTGCTTCCCCCACCACCCCCTCTGGTGTGCAACCGCACTGCTAGATGACTTTTGGGTAACTGAGAAGAAGGGAAGTGCTAAGAATTAATAGATTTTTCTCCCATTCCTTTATGTAAAAACATTTTGCACACCTCCAAACTTAACATTGAAATATAGCCAACTGGCATTTAGTGTTGATAAAACTCAAATAATATCAAGTATATTTGTACTGAAGACACTTCTTTTAATAATGACTCCAGAAATAATATATAAGTATAATTACATAATCACTAAACAGGAGACTAATTATATATTGAAATATAGCCAATTGGCATTTAGTATTGATGAAACTTAAATAATATCAGGCGTATTTGTACTGAAGATACTTCTTTTAATAATGACCCCAGAAATAATATGTAAGTATAATTACATAATCACTAAACAGGAGACTAATTATATGTAAGTTTAATTTGTAGAGTTGGGACATTTCATGAACCTTACCTATTGATTCAGTGGTGAGGAAAATAAGCAAAGCTTGGGATACCCAAATCCTCAGTGCTGACATCTTGCAAGAATATTCCTGTAACAGACACAATGAAAAATTTTAAAAACCCATTCCCTTACACACAAGCTAAAACACAGGCTTGTTTCTACTGTGTAGTTATCTTCTGGAAGGCGGTAAAATACCTATGTGAATTCAGAAAGGCAATCTATGTTTACTAAAGTTATGGTTGCGCAAACGTCTCAAGTCCTCCATCTCACAAATAACTTGTATATATGATTTCAGATCATTAAAAAAATAAAACAAAATAAAATGTGATCGGTCCTTAACTATGGATGTCACCTAGCAGTTCTGTGCTACTCACACACTCTTCTTGCTAACTGCTGTGGCTCAGTTTGTCTGCTATGCAGCAGTTTCATGAATACGAGGAAAGCATTCTGAGTCTTCTGCTAACTACCAGCTCATCCCACAGGGTGCAGTGCAGTCAGGTGACACCTGCTGACTGCAAGTGATCTCACAGGGACACAAAGATGATACTTAGGAACCCACACCTTAAAGTGAGCAGAAAGCATGTGCCTGCCTTTAACTCTACAGGGGCCATTACAGCCAGCCTTTAAAACTGTAAACAAGCCTTCCTAAGTGAGATAGTATTTCAATATCCTTGAAATGATCATTTGGGCGGGGCAGTCAGGGCTTTTGCAAATAAGACGTTGTTCGCAAAAAATATGACCCACAGATTTTTTTAGCGTTTATACATTAAATCTTAGTTATAACCAAACAACACTATACAGAGAAGGTGTAGTGAAAGACAAGGTATCCACTGAAAGAAAGATGTGCTAGGACCTTCCAAAGGCTACACACAGAGCACTGTTTCATAGATGCCTAAGGCAGGTGCAGCCCCACAGTTCGGGTGCTCCACACAGGTTCAGTCCCCAGCAATAATGGAAACCAAAGCACAACCAGAAGCGGATGAGAGGCAACCAGACACACTGACCCATAGCAAACAGCAGGAAGAATGTACAAGGACACACAGCGTGCTGAACTCACGCATACAAGATGGAATTAGAGCAGCTGGGCTCGGGACTGAGCAGGGCCATGAGGAAACGGAAAAGCCTTTCACTGTAATGACTAGAAAGTATTACTTCCTAATTTTTAAAACTGTCACTGAGCTGTGAGAGGAAGGAGCTTCTACTGAAGTGTTGGGCATTAGAGTACAAACGCATTCCGTGTTGCATTCTAGCTTTGCGTGTGACTTAGTGTGTTTTAAAATGGACAGTATTCACTAAGCTTTTCCTTTGATGCTGTGGAGGGTAAACGTTCAGATTAAAAGTGTGTTAAATGCTGCGATTGTTCCACACCTCTTGCTGAAGACGCACATCTAGCAGCAGCACTGCGTTCAGTGGCTTCCTGGAGTCTGGCTTTCTAGGAAGCCTCTACAAAGCTAGAACGTGACTAGCAACTGTCGGTGCGAAGGCTTATTTCAGAACTCAGTAACTCGTCTATACTGGTAACTCCTCGATTACAGCGAGCCAACAGTGGTGTGCTGAAAGGACTGTCACACGTAATTACAACAGTAATGCTGGTCACACAGATTGTCAACGGTTTGTTTGCTTGGAAAATCAGAACAAACACGCAGTAGCTGGCTGTATTGCTGCTGCTTCTTTCAGTCCAAGGATTTTCTCAAGTGGGGGGAAAAAGCAGTGTAATTGTATATGTAGGAACTATGCCACTTTAAATATTGTTATTGCTGATACTGTGACTTTTATGTTTAGTTCCATTTTTAAAAATTTACCCCAAGGACAGAATGGAGACTGAATAAGGATTGCGGTCCCCGAGAAAGATATCAGTATAAACTGTTACTATGGCAAGGGAACTGATATACCTGCAGAGCCTTCCCTCAGAAAGAAAGCAGGCCATGCTCACCGGTGAGCCGGGTGGGGACGGGGTGACCTTTTACAGAAGGCGCAACTCTGAATGCATGTGCAAAATACTGGCCACAGCTCCGTTACGGTATTTTACAACCATCCACCCTTTGCTCCTGTCCAGCTCATGCTAACAGGCAGTGGACTGCTAAGCTGCGCAGACGCGCTCTCACTAGTCATTTCTCCCAGGAGCCTAGGGAGGCAGCTGGGTACGGCAGGGATTATCTATTGAGCTTTTACAAAGGAAAAACAAAAATTCAGACGAGACACATTACTTACCTAATTCACAAAATTAGGCATTGAAGCATGAATCTGAAACAAGTCCACTGCCTCTAAAGGTCATGTTCCTCCTCTCGGGTCTCCCTGTGAGGACAGAAGAGCTTTGCTCAGGAAGCTGACTGTGGCAAGTGTTGTAGTGTGCTCCTTTACTGCAGTCTTTGGGAACTGCATACACACATACAACCGGTTACATCCACCCTGCTCCTCCTCCAACTCCACATCCACTGTACACGTGCTCCTTAAATCCTCCACCGGGTGCTGCCTTTTTAGGTTTGAACCAAGTAGCACATGTTAGAGATATGAACTTCAGAATAAAACAGTCGCACAAATACTTGGGCGAGTATTCAATACCCCAGTGGTGTGGTTATTACTGTCTTTTTTCCTGGTTGGCCATAACTACTGAGTTCAAGTCACCTTCCTGCTTCAGCCTTTGGGACCACTAGGGCCTAGAGCATGTTTAATGCAGTGGTTCTCAACCTGTGGGTCACGGCCCACTTTACAGGGCTCACCTAAGACCACCGGGAAATATAATTACATTACAATTCATAACGAAAGCAAAATTACAGTCATGAAGTAACAGTGAAAACAATTTTATGGTTGGGGGTCACCACAGCATGAGGAATTGTATTAAAGAGTTGCAGCATTAGGAAGGTTGAGACGCTCCTGTTTAATTAAGGTCACATCTCTAATTCACCCCTTGACGTCTACATGATGTCAAGGGGCATTTTGCTGGGGTCACAACAGCAGGTCCTTAGCACCAGGTTGATTCCTTTTGTCTTCTACTGACACTGACTTAAAATTGCCGACTCCTCAACTGTTGGACAGCGCTCAGTACTAGCTTAAATTCTAGCATGAGCAGTGGCAGCTATGTTTTGAAATAACTTAAAATTTAGGCAGCGAACTGAATCCTGTATTGTCATATATGCTACATCTTTGATATAAACCAATAACAAGAAAGTAAATTTGTAACACTTTTTTTTAAATTTCAAATGAAAAACTGGGGGTGGGGGTGGGGAATGTAATGTCTCTGTAATATTACCAAGAAAAATAGCATGTGAAAATGCTGGTGGATAGTCTAGCAAAATTCTACACCTACAACTCTGAACTGTGTAAGTAAGCATATGTTTCTTACTTTGCACAGGTGAAGGAAGGGCTGCCACTTGCTTTCTTCATTGTACTACTACAGACTTGAACTCCATTAGGCCTGCATAGGTTAAGTCTGTGCAGCCTTTGCTCTAGCTCCTCCCACACAGGTCCGTCTCGGCCTCTGAGCGGCCTCCACTACCCCACTCTCCTAGTTTTTCTTTTCTCCCTCATAACACTTGAGACGTCTGTTGAAGCCTGGCAAACAGTTTATGTAATGGGCCAGATGAAGGTTTAGACTCTCTTTCCTTTACAAAACAGACTGCAAGCCAGATTTGGCCTGCAGGCCATTGTTTGCCAACCCCTAGTCTAAAATATATTATCGCTTTCTTACTCTGCCTTCTGTTTGCTCAAGGTTGAACTGGTTCCCCTACAAAGAATTCACTCAAGTCTCATGACCTCAAAATATGGGCCTTTTTGGAAACAGGACCATTGCTGATGTAATCAGCAAAGATGCCCTAGTGGAGAAAGTTAGAACAATGTGACTTTTATAAGAGAGTCACAGAAGATGATAGAAGACAGAGACTAGAGTGACTGCAGTTAAGCAAAAAACTGTCAACACATGGTGATTGTTGGAGGCCAGGAAGAGCCAAAGGATTCTCTCCAGTCTTAGAAGGACTTCTGGCGAAAATAAGATTTCTGTTATCTGTCTGTCTGTCTATCTGTCTATTAATACTCACCCCACAGTAGTATCTATCTATCCTCGCTCCACAGTAGTATCTATCTGTCCGCCCGTCCGTCCGTCTATCCATCCATCCATCCATCCTTGCTCCATAGTAGATCCTGCCTCTGCATCTGGAAGGCTAGTGCTAAAGGCATGGACCAACACCACCCAGGGTCATTTTTTGTAATTTTAAACCACCTAATTTATGGCACTTTGTTACATTACTCCTAGGAAATGAACACATTGTATGTATTACCCAAACTGTAAGCAAAGGAGGCAGTTTTCTGTCTGTGTTCTTGACTATCTCTGGAATTCAGAACCATATTTAGCATAGCATATGCTTATTAGATAAAGAAACACCATTCCAATGTGTGCATAACATATAACACTGCAGCTTCACTAGGGCTGAGTGTGTGTGTGTGGACACATCCTATCATTTTGAGAAGTGAATACCGGGGGAGAATGGCCAGGCCACAGGGTAGGTGTTATGTTTATCTACAGAGCTTCCTGCATGATATGATCATTTGAATATTCTGCTACTTTTTAATTATACTTGTTTCATTATTATTACATTTGACAGTTTAGAACATATATTTGAGATATAATCCATTGTTAGAAATTTGATTAGTATATAATTTCCTGCAGTTTTGGCCTGCTGCTTAATGAAAAATGTATTAAAAAAATTTTTAGTGCATGCATGCATTATGCTTTTACAATACTTTATTTAAACAACAACAACAACCACCACCACCACCAAGAGGTGGGCTTTAGTTTACCTGTTCCCATCTATTTGCTTACTCTTTTACACCATTACAATACTTTTAAGCAGTTTTGAAATAAGTAGCTGCTACAATGTCAAATAAAATGTTAAACTAGCAGGACTCCTAGACATTCAATGTAACATTTGAACAAATGATTATTTATAAAACTAGCACTCCTGCACATTAATAATTATCAAGTAAGAAATGCAACAGAAAAATACTGCTCATAACAGCACCAAAAGCAACACTAGAATAGGGAAAATCTAGTCATAGCTATACAAAATTGTCACAATATAGAAATGTAACACGACCTTAACTCAAATAGCAATGTAGTTTATTATAGACTACACATCTATTATAGACTTTACACATCTCTTAAAACTTTACATTAAACATTAGAGACTGAGAGCCAATTTTCAAATAATGAAAAGGATCTGCTGTACCATCATTCTATAAAGATACTATAAAGATAATTAAAACATGCATGAGCACAGAAGAATAGACAACTGGACAGCATGAAATAAAGAAACTCAAGTGTATACAGTGGCTTATAGGACTGGGATGCAGTTCACTGGTACACAGCTGCCTTCATGTGCATGACTTTGTTTTTATCCTTGGCACCACAAGACAAGCAAACAAACAAACAAAAGACAGATAAATAATAAAAAAAACTATAAGCTGGTCATGTACACACCTCCAAGTCTCAGCAGGGGGCTTGAAAGGAAAATCAGTTGAGCCTAAGACTTGACAGCTAAGCACCATGGGGAGAACATATAAAACAAAAATCTGATTTAAAAATGTATATCATTATTTAAATGTACACGTTGTAACAACTGGTCCTATGAGCAAAAATGTAAAAAGATGTTAATACACAAACATATTCCAGAGTTAATAAATAAGTACAAAAATCAAATAATACACATACTAGAAAACATGAAACAGTTATGATTTTGAGGACCTAAGTCTTTTACAAAGGAGAGTTTCATGAATACGTTGATAGAGTTCTCACCATCACTTAGGAAATAAAACGTTGCAAGTACAATTGATGCCAAAAAGTCCTCACTAACAGGTAGCTCAAACCTAACAGGTAAAATATGTGCAAAGTGCTTTGGGAACAGAGAATGTCCAATTCAGGGCTCAAGAGCACTGGGCTATCAAATAAAGTATGTTAGAAAGAGAAACAGTGCATGGATGGCTGAAGACCACCAGTGGCAAGGTCCACCAACCAGCACTGTGCCATTTGAAGCACAGCTCGGAGGTACTCAGCTTGCAGTGGGGGCTGCAGCTGCAGAGAGTGTATGTGAGACAGAACAGCCCAACAAGAAAGGATTGTACAGAAGACACCAGTGTGAAGACACCAGTGTGAAGACACCCACTATTTACAAGTAATGATTAATCTATTCTTCTTAAAATAAACTGTGAGAGTGACTCCTAAAGAGAATCTGGAAATCTGGAGGCAGGACATCCACTTTTAACAGGGCAGCTCACTTGCTGCACTGAAAGGGATGCAAGCTCTGGCTCTGGGGTGAGTGCAGGCAGCTTTAAAGCAGCAATGCAAAGTCACACCGCACACTAAGAGGCACAGCGCTGATTCGGGATCAGTGATCTCCTCATGAAATCGCTCTAAAACATACTCACTAGCCACAGAAGGAAAAGGCCCTGGGAGCGCTGCGTGACCACTGCAAGTGTTTCTGAAGCCTTCACCTACCATGCCTGCTCCTCAAACCCCCATACCACGGAGGTCAGTTCCTTCCTTTATCCACTTGTGGTATTCTCGGCTAGCTTTTATCTCCTGGCCACGAATGTACCCAAAGATAATGTACTCGAGAGCTTTTTTTCTTTTAAAATATTTACTGTGCTGACATGTGACCTATTACCTACCTTACCTTCAAACTCAATTTCAAGAATTCTGGCTTGACTCTTCAATTCTAGATATGTATCACCCTAGATATTCTGTCTCTGATACAAATCAATTTAATAAGCCTCCCCCCGCAACCGATCTCCAATATTCAGTTCTATTTTAAAATATCAAGAACAGAGGAGTGGGGGGGAGGGGTGTATAGTTCATAGAGCACTTGCTTACCGTGTGGAAAGGCCCTGGTTCAGCCCCCTGCTCACAACAAGCCAGCAATGCTATAGTCCCGGAGCGAATTACAAGCATCTGTCTTTTTACGCCAGTTTTGCTGAAATGATTGTTTTACTTTTCCTACTGCCAAGCAAATATTTAAGCCCCTCGTTTTGTGTGGCCTCAGCAAACTGGTGTTAACTTTCGTCATTTCTATGTCAGCTGCACCTACAGGGTAAGCTCGAGTTACAACCAACTTCTAGGATTCTTCCAATGTGTGCCTGCACGCACACTACAGTTTGACTCTACAATGCCAATGCCCTGTTGACTCTGCCTTGCTCCATATTCACGACCCAGACGGGCATCTATCTCTTCTGTGGGATCTCCCTCACAGTCACAAACATCTGTGTTCCCACTGCACTTTCACAGAGTCCCCTGGCAGGATTTAAAATGTAGCACAGTAATTATGCAGTTTCATGTCCTGAGAATCTTCAAGCATTTAGTGAAGAGCTAAGAGTGGTTAGTTCATGTATGTACGTACATATGTAAGTGGTACTGACAGAGAATACATGTATGTATGTAGTGCTGAGGATTGAACCCAGGGCCTGGCACATGCTAGAGAAAGCACTCAGCTATTGGCTCCATCCCCAGCCTAAAAATAAGTTTTACTTTACTCTGTCACTCTTGAAGACAGTATGAAAAAGCAACATGTATATCAGTTAAGAGTTGAGACTGAACTCAGGATATCTATGTATAAATACAGACTCTGACAACACGCCTGTGTTTGCCTTTGTGTAGAAGAGGCTAGTAAGGTCTACTTTAAGCTTTAAGGCTGTGAAGAGCACATGAATATAAGGAAGACTACCATACAAAACTGCATAAGTACTGGTTATAAACTGAACATATTATGGTGACAGCACACGGTAGTCCTTGCTAGGCTCAATATTCTCTGCTCTGGCCTCTGTTCTACATTAGGAACGGGACAGCTCTCAGTTCCCCTTTACCAAAGCTTATCCAGGTTTCCAGGCTGACCTCTGGAAAACCCAATCCTTAACACCCGCAGCACTCTCTGTATCACTCACTACTTAACTGAAACCACTCTGTATCCGAGTAATTTTTCTCACACGGTCTGTTAGCCCTGTTTAGTAAGCTTTGCGGAACTTGGATGCTATCTCAGGCATCTTTATGAATTCCACAGCAGGCTGAGCGCTTTCTAAAACAATCTCAACCACCTTTGCAATCCAACACACGGAGAGAGGTGTAGGAAGCCCCTTGCTTCTTTAGCAGACAGGCTGCAAATACACCAGGGCCAGGTGATGTGGAGCAGCAGGAGGTCTGAAATAACTTCTAGAGAAAACCCCATTCCAGCTACTGCAGTGTTGTGGGCAACATTCAACTTCCCAGACCAAATTATGGTAATGAATTTTCTATAAGAAATCTGCCAACAGGACAGTTTGGGAGCACAGTGTTCAGAGTCTTGTAACTTTTTGAGTCTGTTTCCTTTTCTAAAAGTAGATATTGTCACACCGACCTCATAGGTATGTAATAATCAGCATCCATCCTAGTATTTAACTGAAATATAACATTCTCTTTGGAAAATATCTTAAAGTGAAAACACAAATCATAAATAAAACAGGACAAGATGTCCAGTTATGTAAGAATGATGCATTAAATTAGCTGGTAGAAGTATATGTAATATTCTAAATCACCTATGTCAACAATACAGATGGCAAGAGGGGGGGAATTGTACTATAAAGTTTATCTTTATCTGACAATTTTTTGGTTCACTTTTGTGAGGAAACAAATGGGCACAATTATTCCCCAAAAGAAACCAGTGGAAAACACAATTTAACCCACTAACAGATTACTCTTACAAAAGCAGCATCCCAGTTTATAGTTCAAAAATAATTCCAAATGTTAAATATGATCACAAACTCAGGAAGTTAAGACGATGGTTAAGACTCTAATAATGAGTCAGTAATTTCAAATTAAGAGTTGTTCCAACTGGAAGCTGGCAGTCAGTCACGCACAGTCTAAAAGGGTTTGTTTACAGCACTGACCAGACCAAACAGCTTAATCTTTCAGAACATTCACCCTGACTGGCATTCCAGTATCGGATGACTACTTGGAAGCCGTACAGCTGCTGGAACGTCCACTAACTACATACATTAATCCCAAATGGGTTTCCTTTTGATGGATAAAAACAAGAACGGAAGTGGGCCTAGCCTTTGATATTATTTTTGTTTGGAGTTCTGGATTAAAATGTTCATCCAGGAAAGGAGAGCCTGCTACTTGGGGAAAACAAAAAAAGATTTACGCTTAGGAGGTGAAAGTTTAAAGACAGATGGGTTCGCTCCCGGGATGTAAAGGCACGCGGGACTGATTAGGAAGGGTGCGTAGAACGGACCAAAGGGAAGGCTAATATTTGTAAACACTGAACTTCCATCAACGCCGAAACGTTGCGATTTCTGGGTGAAAAGTTCGCTCTGGGTTAGAGGAGATACATCAAGAGCAGAGAGTGAAGAGTGAAGTCTCTCGGGACCGGTGGCATTTCGGGGGACACCGAAGACCACAGGTTGTGGGGCCGTGCCCACAGTTGGTCCAGGGGACAAGGCACAGGAACAAGGGAGAAGGCAGGAGCCCGAGGGGGACTTTGGGGCGGGGGCTCCGGAACCGAGCGTCAGGAACGCGGCTGGACAAGGCGGGTGACATCGTCAGGGAAGTCGGAGCCGGGAGGGAAGGAATGCGGGGATTCCCGGGCCAGCCGGACGAGCTCCAGGCGCGCGCGCCGCGCCGACGCTCTAGCCCGGCCCCTCTGGGCCCCGGGTGCCAGGTGGCAGCCCGCACCCTCCCGCGCCGGGGCCCTGCCCTCCTCACCTTCACACCTCGAGCCTCGCCGCTCCCGCGCGCCCCTCAGCCCCCACGGGTCTCGGCCCACTCCGCGGGCCCCGCAGCTGAGCCGCTGCCCGGCTCGCACGAAGCTCCGGCCTCCCGACAGCACACGCTGCCCTCCGCCCGCCGCTGATCCAGGCCCTCCGAGCTCCGCCCCCTCATTGCCCCGCCCCGCAGGAGCAGGATCCCGGGGGCTGATTGGCTGTGATCGACCCCGAAGCCTGAGGCCATTGGTCCGGGGTCGCTGGAGACGAAGGGGCGGGACTGCGCACTTCGGCGATTCCCGTAACGCAGCTCCCAGCCTCCCGGGTTCCGGAGGCTGAGGCCAGTCACCGCTCCAGGAGGAGATCGGAGGCTTCCCCACGGCTCCTCGGTGGGTGGCCAGAAAGGAACGTTCCATTTTCCCGAGGGCAATGGGGTCGCGGACCGCAACCCGGGTGCCTCCTGCGATCCCTCTTGTCCACCTCCCTGGGCAGTCTTCCCGAGGGCCCTGCGAGCCTCCGGAGACCTTTGGGATTCTTGACGCGTAGGAGGTCCCTGGGGACAGGGCAGGGTTTAATGGCCCCGACTTCACTAGCCCGTGGTGACCGCTTCAGTCCGGGCCTTAAGTAAACGAACCTTGCCACTGTGCAAATTTTCGTCGTTAGTAAGTGAGTTTGGGTGTGATTGGTTGATTAGTGAGCCCCAGAAGTGGTGGCCTGCCAAGAAACTCGTGGTTTTTTTTGCGGTTTGCCCCTCCTGATCTGTGATTAGAAACGCCAAGGAAAAACCGATTTCATTGTAATTCACCACCCTTTCCTCGTTTGGAAAATGAACCTAAAGGGGAGAGAGAGAGAGAGAGAGAGAGAGAGAGAGAGAGAGAGAGAGAGAGAGAGAGAGAGAGAGAGAGAGAGAGAGAGAGAGAGAGAGAGAGAGAGAGAGAGAGAGAGAGACAGACAAGAGAGAGAAGAGGGAGTGTGTGTGTGTGTGTGTGTGTGTGTGTGTGTGTGTGTGTGTGTGTACGCGCGCACGCACGTCCCCACCCCAACCCCCAAGCAAAATGAGAAGCTTATCTCTAAAGAAACACTCCAATTTGCGTTGGTTAACTTACACTGCACATGCGGCCTGCTCGGGAGTGTGGTTGACATAATCAGTGCACCTCCACTCAAGAAGATTGATTTTCTCATTGCCAGGATCTATCCATTTGTTTTGGTTTTATTTTGCTCTAAAGGAGAGAAAGGACAGGACGTTGAATGGATGGAGATTGGTGTGATAGGAGTTGGGGGACAGCAAAAAAAATGTGGTAAAAATATACTGTATAAAATTCTCAATAAAAATCTTTAAGAAGATTAAAAGTGAAGAAATCATTCAAAAAGAGAAACACACTGAAGGGTAGAGACTTTTGGAAGAATGGTAGACTACAGTAATGATTTAAGGAGCAAGTAATACCCATAAATTAGTAATTTTTAAAGTTCTTTGTTATGTTGACGATTCAGATGGAATAAAATGAATCAGACCGCAACCTCTCTCCCTAACCCTGCACCATTTCCTTCTTTTTCTGCTCCAGATCTCTATACCCTCAGCTCTAGATTATGACCTCTTCGGGTGCTGCGGGTCAGACACTTTGAAAAGACACCCAAAAGGGGCCTGCTAAGAGTCCTAGACACACTTGAGAGTGGTGATTCAACTAAAGACGTATTCAGGTCTTGCCACTGCTGCTGCCTGCTAACCTACAGGGTTTGACAAGAGAGACAGGTGAAAAGACTTCTAAGGGCCTTTGTTACACCCACAATCTTACAAAGGTGGAGCTAGCGTTGCTTTGGGGCAATGCATAGTGGGTCCCTGGTAGGTCTGCTCCCAGACTCTAAACGCAAATCCTAGCACTTCTACTTCCATGGCTGTGACCTTGGAAAAGTCTTGAGTTTCTTCTTTTGCAAAGTGAGGAGAAAGGTTCTGACCTTTGCAAGAATGAAATTATTTAAAATATAGAAAGGGTTTGTTTGACACATGGGACATGTTCAGCAAATATCAGTTATCCTTGAATGTCTCTTCTGCCATTGTTCCTCAGGCCTTTCTGCATTACAGCATCTATTTAAAGTTCTGTCCCTCTGAGGTGACTGTGGGTAGAAGGAAGTCAATAGCTGTTGTTTTGTTTTGTTTTGTTTTTGTTTTCCCAAGACAGGGTTTCTCTGTGTAGCCTTGGCTGTCCTGGATTTGCTTTGTAGACCAGGCTGGCCTCGAACTCACAGTGATCTACTAGCCTCTGCCTCCCAAGTGCTATAATTAAGGGCATGTGCCACCACCCCTGCTCCCCTGGCTGGAAGTCAGTATCTTATAATACATTCACCTTCCTTAGCCTGTGGGTGGGAAATACAAAGTCTGTGCTGCCCGAGTCACATATATGACTTACCACTTTCTTCTGGCTGTCCATATTGACTCAGCTCAATCCTTGGCACTAAGAAGCTCACATTTTTGTGAGAGTAATTAAAGTCCTAAACAAAGGGACTGGAGAGATGGCTCAGCAGTTAAAACCCTTGATGCTCTTGCATAGGACCCAGGTTCAAATCCCAGGGCCCATATCAGATCCCTCACAGTCAACATAACTTTAGTTGCAGGGAATCCAACACCCTCTTCTGACCTCCAAGGACACCTGCATACACATGGTGCACATAAACTCACGAAGGCAGAGAGAGAGAGAGAGAGAGAGAGAGAGAGAGAGAGAGAGAGAGAGAGAGAGAGAGAAGAAAGAAAGAAAAAAGGTTGACATACAATCCTAAACAGAGAAGATAAATCAGTGTTGGACAGAGAACTTCCAGTACTGCAAAACACTAGGTAGCACCCACTCTGTGGAAGTTGCTTGATTTTCCAGACCCCTCTGGAGAATGTTGATCCTAAAATAACCACTTTCTGATTAGGAATTTTATCACTAGAAAGCCCCCATCAAACATTGCAATGGGCGCTTTTTTGTTTGTTTGTTTGTTTGTTTCCAGTTGTAACATCTTGTTGGTTCTAAATATGGTTGATAATAAGTACTAGATTGTGGAAGAAAGGAAAGCAAGAAGAACGGGCAGAGCTGTGTCATACTCTGTGTTAGGGATGGGTGAACAAAGCTGATGACACATGCTGTAGGATGAAGATGACAAATGGAGGAGACAAACTTGACCTGCTCTGTTTGCCTGGCCAGGATGTAAA
The DNA here is from genome assembly GCF_964271855.1 of Acomys minous. NCBI lineage: Eukaryota > Metazoa > Chordata > Mammalia > Rodentia > Muridae > Acomys > Acomys minous. The sequence continues at coordinate 110,490,591 of NC_140492.1, read as the reverse complement.
TATAATTCTCTGTCTGTGCCCCGGAATGTTTCTGAAACTCTGTGTCAGTCTTGCAGCTAATCACCCATCCTGTTATCCAATGACTTCAGCAACCTTGTTGATGATTCAGTAATTTCTCTGAGCTTACAACTTCTCATCCTTTTCCAGTGCTGATTAGCTTCACTGTAGGTGCAAGCAGCCCACAGGTAAGGCCACGCCTTCATCCTAGTCATTTAGTGAAATTACTCCATCTCCATCGGCCTGTGTCTCAGCCTCAGTACCCTTAGCCACCTACATCTGTGTCTTCGTATGTGCTCACTCCCACAGAATCTGCTCTTTGTCCTCAGTGTGACCTCCAGACTTTGCTCTCAGAGCTTACCCGTTATTTCCTACCTACTCTGTTCTTCTTAAGCAATGGGAAACTTTTTAATCATCCATTTAAACTGTACTCTCACTAGTATCTTCAGCTCCCTTGATCTTCAGCCATCTTTGCCTTATCAACCTAGTTCCTAACAATTTTCCCTTTCCTTGGACTGTACTCAATGCCTATTTTTAGTGTAGAAATTTATGTCATCATTCTTGAGAAAGATCAGGACTACCATTTGTGAGCATCCTTGACTTTATTTATTTATTTTTTCTATTTAGGATTCAACTACTGTAGATATGTCTCGTTTTCTCCTTTTCCTTCTGTCTCCCAAAAAGGAAAGCCCTTCACAAAAAAATGCCCACAAGGAATATTATTTCACATTCAATCAAACTTTTCTTAAGATCTGCAGCTGGAGAATGACATAACATCAAGCTATTTGGGGGCCCTGAAGTCCAGGAAGGAGGAACTAATTATTCCAATGTATTCAGTTTATTTCCTCAGTAAACATTTACTACCAATATGTGCCAACACTGATATAGTTCTAAAAAAGTGCAGTTTTTTCCTTGAAGGGTAGAAAGTGTAACACAATACATAAAGAAGCAAATAATGATGATACCGAAGTCACTGCAATAGAGAAGGTTTTTAAAAAATGTTTTGGGATCACTCTGGCTTGAGTAATTCAGGACCTGGGCTCTCTCTGTCTCGCTCATATACCCAAACACCCCCTGGGTGGATTAGAGGCAGCCACAGAACCCTCTACGGTAAAATTAGATCTAGCTCCTTTCTTGAATTTGAGCTTGAGACTGCACTAATCAGAGTACAGAAAAGTGCCCCTGGGTGAACTGGGGCCTTCCACTCTATACATGCTGAGACGCCATGTACAAAGTCCAGCTAGCTCAGGAGACCACCTCGAGGGAGCTGAGACTGTCTGGCAAATGAAAGTGGCCCTGCTGATCTGGCCTTGCTGCTCATGGACCAAGCATATGAGTGAGGCCATCTTGGAACGTTTAGATCACCTTAGCCATGGATGCATAAGTGACCCTAGTCAATGTCACCTAAGGCAGAATTGTCTAGATGAACCCTGTCCACATCTCCAGCTCAGACATCATAGGACATGTTAAAGTTTAGTTGTAAATCACTGTTTAAAGAGCACTAAATAAAATAAACCCTCAAATAAATTGTGCAAAATACTGGAAATCTGGCCATGTAAGTCCCGTACAGCATTTGCTGTTGCCTGAGCCCTTTTTTGTTTGCCACAATAGTTCTCAATACCTGGCCTCTCCTCCTAGGTTTATCTCCTAGCGTGACCTCCAGATGTAGGGGCTCTAGGTGCACCTATTACCTATTTGTTAATGGTTCCTGGGCCAAGGTCCAATGTACTGTTTCCTGCTTCCATGCCAAGAAGAAAACAGCTTATGTTGTTCCCATGGCCTATTGGGGCCTAACTTGCTTGCCATTTTCCAATGTTCATCTAAAGACTTGTTTCCTCACAGAAGTTGGCTCTAGGCCATGAGAAACTTACAGCAAAAATTCAAATAATTTCAAGTGAATGACCTTTCGCCTTAGAAAAGGACTTGAAGAGGTTGGAGATTTTTGACCACAGAAGGAAAAGGGATTGGAGTAAAAGAGAGAGTGTGACTTGGGTGTGGTTTGAACGTGTCCCCTGGCTCCACCCCGCTGCCCAAGGGTTGACTGTCAGTGTGGTGATGTTGAGAGGACATGCGACCTTTAAAAGTTGGTGCCTAGTAGAAGGTAGTCATGTTACGGGGGCAGCACCTTAGAACTGATTACTGTTGGTCTCAGTAGATAAGGTTGCTATAGAGATAGCCCTCCCCCCAACCCCCGTGCATGACCGCATCTGCACATGGCATTTCCTTCTACTGGCCTGCCATCTTGTGGTGTAGCTGGGATACCTTTACCAGAGGCCAAAAAGATGGAGTCACTCCATCTTGGACTTTCAGCCTTCAAGAAGGAGCAAGCAACCTTTGGATGCCTGTGGTTGTAACCGTGCGCATACGCATATGGAGGCCAGAGCTGAGAAGTCGACACCCACTATCTTTCTCTATTGCTCCTCATCTTAATTTTGGGACACTGAAGCTCTGTTTTGGTTAGGCTAGGTAGCCAGCGAGCAGGCAGGACCTGGCTCTCCATCACCCTGGTGCTGGAGATACAGACAAATATGCCACCTCACTTGGCTTTTGTGCGGGAGCTGGGGATCCAGACTCAGTCCACATGCTTGTGCAGCAAGCACTTTATCTACTGAGCCCTCTCCCCGAGACTGTTGTATAGTGTGAACTGCATCGCTTCTACTCAACTCTCACACTTTCTGCTCTTATAGAACCAATGGCTTAGTTACGAAAACAAAGACTTAATATTTTCCCGCTGTCATTACTCAGCATGTGTTAAATAACTACCTTTGAGTTGGATTTAAAAATCTGCTGTTGGAGTTACTAACTTGAGTTTCATTTAAAAACTGATGAATACATTTTGGCTTTGATTTATAAAATAAGCCTAAACACACTTCTGCCAATTTTCGTTTCCTATTAATACGAAGTATGAAGTATTCTAAGTAGTGAAGGTTATGAAATCAAAATACCAATCAACTGGATAACACTGAAGATGCGCCGTGTGCTGAAGTACCAAATACTCAGCTTCAGGGCTGGGGAGAAGGCTCGGCGGAGCCTTGTTCTGTAAGCATGAAAAGCCAGCAGCCATGTAAAAAGCTGGGCACGCTGTCCACTCACCGGAAACTCCAGTGCTGTGGGTGGCAGAGACAGGACAGCTGCTGGGGTTGCTGCCAGCCCAGCTCCAGGTGCAGTGAGTGAGAGCTCGTTCAAAGGAACAAGGCAGAGGGCGGGGGAGTAGGGTTTCTGTGTGAGTGTGTAAGAGCATGCCACCTACACACCTACACACACACACACACACACACACATACACACACCATAAACACACACATAACATGCATACTCAGGCAATCATAATGAATAAAATAAATCTGGACGGCAAGGACAATGCCCACTTCTGTGCTTTGTATCACAGCAGTTAACTCTTCCAATAGCTTCCCTTAGAGACAGACAAAGTAAGTGACTGTCAGAGGAGGAAGGCAGTTCCTACTGACTCTGGGATTTGACTCTCATGTTCTCAAACACTGTGGAAATGGTATTCACAAATTACAGAGTAGACAGTTACCTTTACAATGTAGAATTCGTCTTGTAGAGAGTTATGTATCGGCGAGGGCTCCTTAACATTTCTGAGAAGTCCATCGGCATCAAATAAGCTTTGCTCCACATGGCCAAAGAAGACCAGCCTTCTCACTGTCTGTCCACTCAGCCTTGACAATATGGCTTGAGGCTTGGTTTCCTTTCTGTGGTTACCTGAGTCATTTTCACGTTTTCACTCTGTGGTAACCAAATGACTGCAGCAGTTTCAAGGCACGTCATTCCAGCAGAAGTGTGGACTCTTGCCTTTCCTCGAAGCTCTAGAAAACCTCTTCCAGTGTCTGCCTTGCCTGGCCTCAAGGCAGTGGATGAGGATGAGCTCAGTCCTGATGTGCTAGGGTGTGTGTGTGTGTGTGTGTGTGTGTGTGTGTGTGTGTGTGTCTGTTTATGTGTGTAAGAGGGGGGATAGGAGGAAGAGGGTGGGAGAGGGACCAGAAGGAGAGGAAGGAGGAGGCTACGATTGGGATATGAAGTGAATATATAAATTTTTTTAAAAAGTTATGTCCTTACACAAACTATGGACATAGGATGATTCCTATGTCCATAGGATGGACATAGGCCTTCAGTTCATTGGATGCCTTTTCTGTAACTCGTCCCAGCCACACCCCTAGGAATAAAAGGGGGTGCTCCCCAAAGCCACTGCAAGTTTCCTGGAGGGAATGTACACTGGGTAGGAAGAGGCAGCTGTCCACTGTGCCCTTAGGGCTTTAGGGTGTTACCAAGTTGATGCATTTCTTTTAGGTGTTTTCTAGCACTTGTTTTAAACTTGCATTTACTTTGGTTTGATTGTTGCCCCTATGGCCTATATAAGCCCCGCCACCCCCATGTTTTTTGTAAACTCACTTTACTGACTACACTCAGGATGTTTTTATTAGCCCAGTGAAATCTCCCAATAGAGCTTGCACACAATACCAGCAGTAGCATAGCTGGTAGCTCTGTTATCTTCAGATTGACTTGAGTTAAGGTCCTGGAGATTCAGATAAGATGTCCACACTGTGGCCACTTTGTCTGTCACCACTACCCCCCAATAACAAAAACACTAGACTCGGATTCACACTCCTTCGTCGCTTGAAACACTTTCTTTCCTGGGTAAAAAGGACCCCAAACTGGGAGAAATTGTCTCTGGGATTCTGAAGATGGTGGGGGGGAGGGAGCTAGCATCACATGAACTTGAAAACCATCAGCACCCGCTGGCACTGGTCTCTTAAGAAACACAGGAACACTTCTGTAAAATGTGGTTTTCGTTTGGGTTGGACTTTTCAGGGGTAAGAAAGCCAATTTCTTTAGGCTTTTCCCAGAATGTTTCAGATCTGAAGTTTGTGAGCCCAAACTCATGTGTTCATGGTCTAAGCAAACTAGTCGGCCTGAACTCGGAAATTAATAGTTGTCAGCGTGCCAACCAAAATATTTCTCTTCTCTGATACAACAAGTGAGTTCCAGTATTTTTCATGAGCCTTTCTTATATAAGGAAACAAGTTATTTCATTAAGACTTCCCTGGGGAAAATTATATGATAGCCTTTGTAAACATACCATTCTAGAAAGGAGGGGGTGGGACAAAACCCAACAGAGACAATGATGGGTTGTGTTTTGTGACTTCAGCTGGCTTGCTGATGTGTGTGCTGCCAAAGCTCATGGTAACCACATTATAAGCAGAGGGGAAGGTTCTGGTTAAAGGGTGAGAGGTGGCTGGCTGTGTTGGTGCTTGGTGGAAGCACCCCTCATTCGGGTAGAGAAGGAGCCAGGAGTGACATCTCCCGCATCGTACAGAAACAGCAACCTTTGTGTTTTTGATGAATCCAGGAGAACGTCCAGATGTGGAGCAGACGACCTGGAGGCTCCGTCACAGCAGACAGGGAAGCTTGGCTGCTTTGTCTGTAAAATGGGAATCCAGTGTCTCCCACCGAAGGACTGTCTGGTCTATAGGAAAATCATTTCTTTTCCTATAATTTTAAGGCATACTGTCATTGTTTTTACATTAAGGCTTGCTCGTGAAGACGTATCATTTGACTGTGAGAGTTTAGTTGGAAGGTGTGGTTTAAGGGGTCAAAAGTAGCAATGAAAACATGATTGATCCTTAACACACAGGGACACAGACATAGTCACACTCAGATACACACACACACACACACACACACACACACACACACACACGTATCAGTGTAACTGATGCTTATTTTGAAATTTCAGACCTGGGACACTGGGCCTGGCTGTAGAAGTTTTTTATTTTTTTTATTTTTAATTTTTTGTCTCCCTAGCAATAGTTAGGCTTGTGAATAACCACAGGATTTTGGTTGTTTTCTTACATTACTGAATTGTATCATCTGTGTGGGTGCAGCACAGAAAGCCCGCTTACTCCTGGCTTAGGGTAAGAAATACCATCCACCATACATCAATCAAGACCGTGAACCCCGTTACAGATGAAATCAAAGATTTGGGATGCCAAGTGTTCTGGGTTTTGCTTGTTTGATTTTAGTTTTCAACAACTTGACATAAAGTAGAACATTGTCTGAGAAGAGAAAAGGCGCAATTGAGAAAATGCCTTCATAAGTTTGGCCTGTGGGTAAGCCTGTGAGGCTTTTTTTTTTTTTTTTTTTTTTGGTTTTTCGAGACAGGGTTTCTTTGTGTAGCCTTGGCTGCTCTGGACTCGCTCTGTGGACCAGGCTGGCCTCGAACTCACAGCAATCTCTGCATCCCAAGTGCTGGGAATAAAGGTGTGCTCCACCCTCCGCTGGGCTGTGAGGCATTTTCTTGAAGAGTGATTGCTGCGGGAAGGCCCAGCCCTCAATGCCACACCTGGGCAGGTGGCTCGGGGATGCATAGGAACTCAAGCCGAGCAAGCCTTGGGAAACAAGCCGGTAAGCAGGGGTCGGCCATGGCCCCTGCCTTCCGTTCCAGCCTTGGCTTCCCTTGACGGTGGTCTGTGATGTGTAACTCTAAGACAAAGGTAGATGGCAGAGCCAGGGTGCTGCATTGGGGTGTTAGATCCCGACCCCACACTTTCCCCACCACGTGCACTGAGTGCATATGGATGACTCAGAGGCTGGAACCAGTTGTTTCAGAGGGGCCACATCTTTTATTCTTAGCCAATTTGGAAACAAAACTTCTGCGCACAGATCGCAGGCCCTACACAGAGTTGCTTGCTGGGCGTCTTCCACTTCAAACAAGGCCTGGCCACCTTTTTTGTGCTGCTGACGTCCAGAACTTTCCCTTACACTGTAGTCTCCCTCTCCAGTTTCCTCGCTTTTGAGATCCTTTCCTTGAACATAAAGGGAGGAAAAGGACAATTGTATAAATTAAGTGTAAAATCTCTGGTGGAATAAACAGTAAAGGTAAAGATGAGAGCAAATGTGGCTCCACGTCTCCCGGAAGAGGTCTCTGCACACTGCTGGGGCATGGAGCCGGAAGTGTGAGCTTCTCTGTCAGGACTTCGGAGCGTTGTTGCTCTCCTGGCGGGAAAGTATGGGGTCCCGGGTGATGGCAGAATAGGGTCTGTGTCACAAGATCCATCCGGGGGTGTGGGAAAAGGAGTTTTGTTTTTTTTTTTTTTCCCTCTGTAATTAAGTGTTGCTGCTCTTTTAGCTGGGCTGCCTGCACCAGGCCAGGTGGCAGTAGAGAGCTCAGGGCTCTGAGACACAGTCAGGTGGCCACAAATTCCCTGCCTGACTCAGGCGAATTGGGTGGCTGCTTGGGGGAGATCTGTGGCAGCTGGCTCCCAAAGATCGTCACTGTGGCTGGTGGACAACCACAGAAGCTTGCAGCAGCTGGGCAAGCTCTAGTGGTGACTTTAGAAGTTCTGCGGTGACGGCCTGGCCAGCAGTCAAGTAGGCCCGATCCACAAGCCCCACAGGCAAATATTCAGATTGAAAAGTATCAGCTTACAATTTAGGATAAGATGGGAGAATACATGTACTTTTGTTTGTTTGTTTGCCGCAAGGTCTCTCTATGAGCCCAGGCTAGCTTTGAACTTTTAGTGATTCTCCTGCCTCAACTTCCTGAATACTGTGGTTGCAGGCATGCAGTACTGTGCTAGATGACAGTAAATATGGACAGTTAAGTGAGGGGCCTATCCCTTTTTATGTTGGGCACCATATACAATGGGTCCTAAGGAGTTCTTCACAACTCTATTGTACGGCTGAAAGAATATCGTCCACAGAACATACACACTATGTTTTTCACTGGAAAATCTCCCCCTCCCCCCACCCCCTGCAGTGCACAAGGCCATGAGGGGATGAGAATGACTCAATCTGTCCCGGACCATCTGGGTCTGAGCCCTGACGGCAACTTCCTGGCCCTACATTCTTCAGAAAACCTATTAGTCACCAGACTCTGCATTTATAATAGGTAAAAGGAGACTTAGCAAAGGCTGTCCTTAGCTGTTAACACAAGGCTGCTGTGAAAGAAGAAATGAGAAATGGGCTTTGAGCACTGCAAGGTGCTGGGTGACTGTAAGAGGAGTGTCTGCCGCAGACTGTGGCAGTTAGAGGGTGCTACGTGAAGGAGGGCGTTGGCAGTGTTTTTACATCCACCTGTTAGAGCGTTGCAGTTGAGCAGGCAGAGAACGCCAGGGCAAGCTACACTCAAGGTCCTAGCTCTGTCTTTTCCTTGTCCCTGAGCTCTGCTGCCTATGGACAGCTGCTGTAAGTTGTGTCTTGAATGTCCCCCTGAAGGCCCATGCTGTAGTGAAAGGCTTGTCTCATTAACTCTCGGTGGTTGTAGAAACTTCAGGAGGCAAGGACCGTGCAAGATTGTTAAGGCATCGGGGGCATGCTCCTGAAAGGAATGTGGGGACATGGACCCTTCTTGGTTTTCTCTTGGCTTTTCAGTGCTATGTAGCGAACAGGCCTTCTTTGCTACACATCTCTCCCCGTGTTGTGTGCTTTGCCACTACAAGCCCAAAGCAACAGAGGCAAGTGACCGCAAATTGAGACTCCCGATACAAAACAAACCTTTCGTTTACTGAGTTGGCCTCAGGTATTTTATTATAGTGGCAGAATGCAGACTATCTCAACAGGAGGGTATGTAAAGACCATTCCCCCTCTACTCACTCATGAATGGGAAGCCAGAACCGAGCCATAGAGAGGTTGGGTTGCTAACAATGATTAGCATTTATTGAGTGCTCACTGTGTGCCAGACAGGATGCTAAGTGACTTATGAACATGACCTTTTAAAGAATTCCTCATGTCCTAAAAGGCCAACAGGATTATAATTCCCATTTTTTCAGACAAGGAAACAGAGGGGCAGAGACTGTAATTGTGACTGTAGTTAGACACCAGCCTCCTCCCAGAGTCATATTCAGGTGCTCTAAAACCCACCTCTTCAAACACTAAGCTACACTGTAACCCCTGGCTCTCCTATAATCCTTGAACTTTCTGCTTCCTGCAACAGAACACAAACCAGCTAGTGCTAGCTAGCTTCTGAATGAAGGGCTGGATGCTGATGCTGGCCTGGCACCTCCATTTCTTCCTTACTGGACAAGTGTGGTGGCTTGAATACATATGGTCCCTATAGACTCATGTGTTTGAATGCTTGACCCATAGGGAGTGGCACTATTAGGAGGTGTGGCCTTGTTGAAGTGGGTGTGGCTTTGTTTGCGGAAGTGTGTCACTGTGGAGGTGGGCTTTGAGGTCTCCTATGCTCAAGCTATGGCCCAGCGTGGCACCCGGTCTCCTCTCGCTGCCTTCAGATCAAGATGTAGAACTCTCAGCTCCTTCTCCAGCACCATGTCTGCCTGCACGCCGCCATGCTCCCCAGTATGATGATAATGGACTAAACCTCTGACGTGTACGCCAGCCCCACTAAATGTTTTCCTTTATAAGCACAGCATGGCCATGGTGTCTCTTCACAGCAATAGAAACCCAAACTAAGACAGCAGGTATCCCTCCGTGTCTGACTCCAATCACAGTAGGGTGAGAGTGGCAATTATAGTGAGGGTTAGTGAGGTGATGACAGTTAAAGATGATCCATGTCTTAATGGTGGGAGCAGCATCTGGTACCCCAGCAAATCATTCCCTGAAGACCAGTGCATCATCTCTTGTATGTCTACTTACCATCATCTGTGGGATGTCATATTCAGTGCCGGGTGCACAATAAGGCACTTAGACAGGGGAGAAAGCAGAAGGCTATATGTGATGGAAAGAGACTGTGGCTTTAGAAAGTAAGTGGCATCGAATCCCTAGGTGGGGACACAGTCTGGGGAGAACAACAGAGGCATCTTTTATGGAAGACTTGGGAGGATGGGCAGGACCTGACTCAATGAAAAAGAGGCAGAGACTTATTGGAGAAAACTTAGAGAAGATGGCATTGTGGGAAACAGAGCAACAACACGTTGCAAGCGAGTTGAAATGAGTGCTGGTCTTAGAATGCTTTCAACTTCTTGAAACAGATATGCCTTAAACCAGCAGTTCTAAACTTGTGGGTTGCGGAGCCCCTGGTGGGGTGTTGAACAACCCTTTCACAGGGGTTGCCTAAGACCATCAGAAACACAGATATTTACATTATGATTCAAAACAGTAGCAAAATCGCAGTTCTGAAGTAGCAATGAAAGTAATTTTATGATTGGGGGTCACCACACCATGAGGAACTGTGTAAAAGGGTCGCAGCATTAGGGAGGTTAAGAGCCACCGCCTTAAACCATCAGTCATGATGGTGTATGCTAGCAACTTCCGCACTCCATGGAGGAGGGAATGGAAGAAAGGTAAAATAGAAAATACAAGAAAAGAAATAATTGGCTTAAACAAATTATTTATTCACAGTCTAGAGATAGAGTGGGTTCCTGGAGGGCTTGAGTCAGTGGCCATCGAGTGCCATTAAAAAGCCAGTCTTTGGTTCACAGTATCATAGCAGTCAGGCATATGCCTTTTCAGGCACATCCAACAAGATAGATTCATTGTCTTTCCTAGATATCATAAGATGGGCATTCTTTGAATTTCCATCAGCTCAATCTGGTCTTACTGCTGTCCGTTCCTATGTGCAACAGTGGTAAACAGACTGGAATAGCATTGGCATCCATCAATGAATTGCAAGTGTCCGCCCATAATAAAAATAGTATTGTGCTCCACGGTTTCTGCTGCAGTAGGTCTGGGATTACATTTCGCATTCCAAATGAGCTACCACGTCACAATTGCATTGCTGTCCCAAGGCCACACTATGAAGACCAGTATAAGATATGCAAGGGTGACAAATGGTGAAACGGTGGCGCATCAGCCACCATGTCTCCTAGAGACAGGGCAGCCCAGGGTCCTGCGTTTGCCTGCCTGTTTGTGCTGGGGTTTCTGGAATCACAGAACTCTCCACACTCAAAAGCGATCAGCCATCTTCTCGATGTCCAGATGACCACCTGCTACAGGATGTTTTGAGGTTCAATAAGGAATTTATGTTTTGGGTTTTGAGGGCACACAATACTTATTAGAGATTAATACTTTAAGAGGGAAAGTGGAATGGTGCTGGTGGGAGAGCAGAATTGGGTAGAAGAAGAATTTGAACTCTAATACAGGCGCAATGAAGCCTCAAGCAAATGAACAGAGGGTGGAGCCAGTGTTAATGGTCGATTTAATGATAGGTTATTCCGACAGTCTCCCCTAGCCCGCAGAGAAGGAAGTGGATCGTCAGAAATACAGAGGTCTTGATAAGTATATGGTATAGGTGTGGGAACATCAATAGTTCTAGCTCTACCTTATTTATTTTCCTATACCCCAAGTTGATGTTAAAAATGGGTGAGTTTCTTCAAATAAATGGCAGATAATAAACTTATGTTGTTCTTCTAATAGAAAAAAATAATTATATATTTATTCATCCATTTTTATTGGGTAATAAGAAGGAGATTTTTAAATTGGTGACAGGCCTTGGAAATATCAGCTCCAGGAAGAGCCTAAGTAAAACAATAGCAACCCATTCAGTTACCCCCATCTCAAGAAGTGAAGATTGCATTTAAGTCCTTGTACCTGCAGGATGTCAGCGGGGGCTGGAGCTCACTGGCGGCTTGTATGAGATGAGTGGCACAGGTTATAACACAATCATAGAAACAAACCAATGACCCCGAGGACCTGTGACGAGAAAAAGCAGGATGAGGTAGCTACTGTGAGAAGAGGTTGGGAATTGAGAGAGAGAGAGAGAGAGAGAGAGAGAGAGAGAGAGAGAGAGAGAGAGAGAGAGGGAGGGAGGAGGGAGGGAGCACCTGATGAGAGAACATCTGACAAAGTTAGTGAGAGAATGATGAGAAATGTTACGGAACAGGTGTGTTCTTCCTTGACGCGCTCCTAACCTTTCTGGGATGTTATCTCACGTAAAGCAATTGACTTGGCTCCCGTACAGCAGAGACAACCACAGCTACTCAAATCAGCCATTCTTTTCTCCTGGTTGCGTCTTTTTGTCCCTTTTGGTTCCAAGAGATAGAATGGAATTTAAAGGTGTGGTGCGTACTACACTGTAGAGAAGCAGAAATCCCAGAGTTCTACACGGGGCAAATACGTGCCTCAGCATCATTTTCTCTTACTTTTCAGCTGTGTATATAGAGCAAATCCACCAGTGATAGAAAGAATCTGTATCCACTGGTGCAGCCAATATGGAAATCTTCCGAAAGACCCAGCTATGCTACACCTGGACAGACACCCTAAGACGTCAGAGCCTATTAAAGGAGCACCTTTTCTTCCCGCCTTTGTTGTACTGATATTCCCAATAGTTAGAAAAATGGAATGAGTCAATTGATAGATGGGTTAAAAAATATGTACTACATATATATGATGGAATTTTATTCAGCTGTAAAGAAACGAAATTGGCAGAGGAAAAAGAGAGGAAGGAAATAGGGTTAACCAAATAAAAAAATGAAAAAGTTGTCTAGAAACTTAGTATCTTATAATCCAACTTAAAAGTGTAACTTCAAAATATATTTTAAACGATTGATGTTCAGAAACCCAGCACTTGGGAGGCAGAAGCAGGTGGATCAATGTGAGTTCGAGGCCAGCCTGGTCTACAAAGTGAGGCCAGGACAGCCAGGACTGTTACACAGAGAAACCCTGTCTTTAAAAAAAAAGAAAAGAAAACAAACAAAAGAATGACGTTCAGTGCCTTGTGACTGTCTCCAAAACCTGGTTAGCTGAGTGCTACAGGAAACACTTCACCAAGCCTGTTCCAGGAGCCAGGTCTACTGTTGGCTTTGTATTTTCTTCCACTTTTCTCTTGTGATGCAGTTTGATGTCTTTCAGAGTGTACACTGATAAGGAATCTCTTGTGTGTTGTATGGATGCAATGCCTGCCAATTAACAAACAAACAAACAAACAAACCCACGGCTTAAGCTGAGGCAGGAAATAGAAAGTGGCAGGCAGAAGGGATTCTGGGATAGGGTCGGGCAGAAGAGATTTGGCCGCCAAGATATGAAGAAAGCAGAGAGAGGCGTGGGTCCTGAGCTCAGGTAAGCAGCCACACGGCAGAATGCAGATGAGGACAAATGGATTCTTTTAAGTTATGAGCTAGTCAGAGAAAAGCCTAGTTGTATGGCCTATAATATTTAATGGGTATCAGCCGGGCGTGGTGGCGCATGCCTTTAATCCCAGCACTTGGGAGGCAGAGGCAGGCGGATCGCTGTGAGTTTGAGGCCAACCTGGTCTACAAAGTGAGTCCAGGATGGCCAACATAACATAGAGAAACCCTGTCTTGAAAAAACAAAAACAAGGGGGCTGGAGAGATGGCTCAGCGCTTAAGAGCGCTGATTGCTCTTCAAGAGGACCTGAGTTCAATTCCCGGAACCCACATGGCAGCTCACAACTGCCTGTAACTCGAAGATCTGACACCTTCAGAAGACGTACGTGCAGGCAAAACACCAATGCACATAAAATAAAAATTAAGAAAAAGTAAAAAAAATAAATTATAAAAAAAAAAAAAAAGAAAAAACAAAAACAAACAAACAAACAAATATTTTATGGGTATCATGAGTGGTTAGTCCAAGAGCTTGAGAAAGGGAGGAAAGAGCACCTACAACACTTAGGTGGCTTTTATGTGAGTTTTGGGAACCCAGTTACCTACTGAGGCCTCTCTAAGCCAGGTTATGATGACTTTCTATGGCATTCATGTATAGCATTAATACATAGATGCTCATGAGTGTCACAACTCCAGAGGGTAAGAGTTGAAAACAGAACTGCCAGACGGTTGGTTCCTTCTCTGAAAGCACCAGGTGAGGATTCCTGCTCCCTCCCCTCCCCTCCCCGTCACTTGTGCCTGTTACGGGCAATCCTTGGGAGTGTCCCTTTAATTACCCCCTCTATCTCCACACAGCCATCACCTTTGGGCTCTGACTCAGACCCTTCCCCCAGTCTTTACCAGTCACACCCATCTGGCAGCCCACCAGGAAGAAGACTGGAAGAAACTACTGAAGAATTCAACCAGGCAAGGAGGGTGGAAAAGAACACAGCTGTAAGTCTTTTCTGCTGCTCGAGGAAGTCTTTCTCTAAACTGGAGATGCTTTGGCTCTTCTCTGGGGCTTCACACTGGGGCCTATTTTACAGCCCAAGTCAGCTGCCGAAAGGATGGTAAGACTGTGCTCGGTGAGGGCGCTCAGTCACACGTTAGCAATGACTGAGGACAAGAGGAAAAGGAAAGAAAGAACAGCGTGCCTTTCCTCTTTTCCCATTACAGTTGACAGCAACCAGATAGCATCACACAGTGGTAGCTTTTAACGTCTTTACAAAGCTGGTAACATTAGCAAGAAATTTCAGCAACCTAAGGGTCTTATGTATTTTCTTCCATAGGTAAAAATGGCCATGGGGCTCTCTTAAGCCGCTTATACTTTTGTTTTAAATTGTTCCCTGGGTTTTGTTTGCGCGCATGTGGGAGGTGGAGATCATAGGGTGTCATCTTATTTCCTTTATTGCACTATTTTATTGAAATAGAGTCTGCCTAGACTACAGGGTGAATTCAAGCGCTCTCTCTCTCTCTCTCTCTCTCTCTCTCTCTCTGTATGTGTGTGCACATGCACATCTCTTAATACCCATTTTCTTAACCTTCTTAATCGTGTGATTCATTTTACTAAATAGTGGGGCATAGACTGCAGTGAACTTGTTTTATTGTCTTACACGCTCCTGCTTTTACTAACGTGTGTACTAAGCTAAAATGGCATGTACATATAAACTGCTCATAGCTCAGCTCGCAGTAAAACAGAGCTCAGACTTAACAAACAGGATGGGTTGCCGGGTACTTATGGATGAACCATGATTCCAGTTTTGGCCTGGTGGACTTACTACACCTGCAGACTTACTAGGAAATCATGCAGTTTGTGGGAGAAACATAGTGAAAGAATATTCCTACTTTTCTTTCCTAATCTAGTTTCCTTTCCTAGGCTTTTTCCACCTAAGGCTTACCAAGGACTATGTTTGAAATGATCTTACCTATTAGACACTTCTAATCTTACTCATGGACTCTGAGATAACCTCTTTGAAGGGTCTTCTTAAGAAGCCAGTAAGAAAAAGCGTGGAGGGTGCTGTTCAAGAATTAACGTAAGCCCCGCCCCCAAGTCCTCACAAAATTGCAAACCGGTGCTTAGCCCAGATTAGAATCAGACCTCAGGGCTCACAGCGGAGCCAAGAACTGTGAACTTTTAGTTCATGGCACATTGTTTGGATGCTGTTCTAAGTCTTCTGTTAGACTTTTCTCTACTCATCCAAATCGTCACGTGTGGATGCAATCTTTCGGAGCAAGGGAAATTCATGGTGAGTGTATTAAAACAGCTATGCCAAAGCATTCAAGCACTGCACAAGTGTTTATCTAGAGAGATCCTTCATTCATCCGAGGACTATGTTTCCCAGCATCCTGCAGGGAGGCAAAGCCACAGCTTCAGGGGGCGGGCAGCTAGTTTCGTGGTTGAGTGGCTTTAACTAGAATGCTTTCTCAGAATGAGTCATGCTGTGTGACTGACCACATTACTTCAAGGGACCATCGATAGAAGTTTCACTGCCCTGCATCCTCCTAAAACCCATTTGCTGAAGCTCTAACCCCCAGTGTAACTGTATTAGAGACAGGGCTTTGAGAAGGTTGAAGTTGAAGGCGACTGAAGTCATGGAGAAGTCAAATGATTGCTCTATAAGACAAGAAAGAGAGAGAAAAACCTCTCTAAGAACAGCTCTTGTCAGGACACACCAAGAAAGTGTGGCTATCTGCAAACCAAAGAGAGCCAACTTCCCAGACTCCAGAACTGTGAGGAATAGGGTTCTTTTTTGTTTCTTAAAGTCACCTAGACTATGGTCTTTTGTTATGAGAGCCTGAGATGAATATATGTGTGTATATGTGTATCCTTTTTTATACCTATACTATCTTTAAAGTTATACTGCCATCCATTAGTCTCCTCCTCCTTCATTATTATTATTGTTGTTGTTATTATTATTACTATTATTATTATTTGTGTGTGTATGTGTGTGTGCATGCATGTGTGTATGTGTATGTGTGTGTTAGCATGAGAGTAAATCTGCCACAGAGGATAATTTTCGGGAGTCAGTTCTTTCCTTCTACCATGTTCCAGGGATCCGAGCAGGTCATAGGCTTGTGCAACGAGCACTTTTACCTGCTGGGTCATCTCCTTAGTTATAGCTTTCATCCAGTCTTTAAATTTAAAGTTCAGAATGAAGTCCCTTATTTACCTCACATGATAGCCAGGCTGCTGTCCAGACTGAATACCTAGTCTGAGGTCACTGCGGCTCGTGCTGGCCTCCTTGAGATCGTCTTGTCAGAGTTGTGCGTGGCGTTCTGAGTCGCACTGA
Organism: Acomys minous; assembly: GCF_964271855.1. NCBI lineage: Eukaryota > Metazoa > Chordata > Mammalia > Rodentia > Muridae > Acomys > Acomys minous. Next base: position 110,474,285 of record NC_140492.1, on the reverse strand, counting down.
GATTTCACATCCTCCTGTGGACCACACATGAAACCTCGCGCCGTCAACACCACTCAAACCACGAAGAGAGCATCCACCTGACCCCCACCCCCTACACGACAAAAAAAAAAAACCATTAAGAAATACAATATACCCAGGTTAAAGTTGTGGTTGACTACAATCTTCGTAGCTTTCAGTTCGGCTTCTTCCTGTACCTTCCAACCCAGTAGTCTCTCAAGTTACCAAATATGTAAACATCTTTTTTTTTTTAATGTGAAAGTTTTAAAAAATGTTATTTCAACATAGAAATGTGAACTCCGAGAGCTGACAGATTTTGTGTTAAAACAAATACTGTATCTAATATCTAGCCCAGTGCAGAAGATTGCCTGCTTAAAAGTTGATGCTGTGTGGGTGGGGGGGGGGGGGTCGGGTATGCAGCCCAGAGACAGATGGTTATATATTCTCAGCAGACGTTAGGTCCTGGACTCGGTGCTGGGGACTGAAGCCCCAAACCAAACCGAGACAAACGACCCCCAACAACAGCACAGCCAAAGTCAAACTCGGACTCAGGGTAGAAAAGCTGAATTTAAACCTCACTCTGCAAGTGAAAAGCCAACGAGCATGGTAGTTGTTGTGCCTGAGTTTCCTTGCCTTGAACCAAAAAAATGGCTCTTAATTAAAAAAATTTTTTTTTATTATTTAATTAATTTATTCAGATTACATCTAAATCGTTTTCCCCTCACTTGTATCTATCCCTCCCTCCCTCCCTCCCTCCCTCCCTCCCTCCCTCCCACTTCGCCCTATTTCCCCTTCCCTAGGTCTGTGACCGAGGGGGGCGATTACCGTATGCGTGTGGGTCTTTTGCCGGAATGTGTGTCTGTGCACCATGTGCATCCGTGGTGCCCGTGGAGGACAGAAGAAGGTGTTAGATCCCCTGGCACTGGAGTCACAGACAGTTGTGAGCTGCCGGGCAGGTGCTGCTGGCACATGGACTCTGCTCCTCGGGAAGAGCAACCAGTGCCATTAACTCCTGAGCCGTCTCTTCAGCCCAAATCAGTGATTCTTTGGTTGTGAGATTTTTTTTCCAGTCCACACAAAGACAAAAATCCCGATTAAGGTGAGGGCCGCATACACAGAGACACACAGAGAGACACACACACACACACACACACACACACACATACACACACACACAAAACCCCTTAAGATCGGAAAAGGAATAGCAACACACAATAACAACAAACAAATTTAACACATTTCCCCCTAAGGACTAATAAAAAGTGCCACTTACTGAATGAACTTTTGGGGCCATTGATCCTAATTAATATCTAAGGTCTTGTCCATACCTCAAGGAAGGCACAGGCCACATGAGCCTTGTATAGCAGTAGGCTTACTCATCAGGAAGCTTAAGCTATTAATAATAAACTTGCTTGTGACTTTAACGGGCATTTATTGAGTAACTATGAGTCAGACATTTGAGAGCTGGCATGGGTCAATGAAAAATCTAGCTTTGCAATATGTAAATACTAGAGTGAGGGGACTGGAAGTGAAAAACAAACATAGAAGTCAGCTTCATATTATTTTGGAACATGCTAACGTCTATGAAAAACAAGAAAATGAGCTCGAGGCATCCATTCTTCTCATCATCGCCTAGGTCCCACTAATGTAATTATTGTCCTTTCTGCTTCTAGTTATCACCTCTAACCCAGCTGTGAGTAAAGTGATTAATTCAGAAATTTATTACTTATTTCACATATGCCTAATGCAAGGTTGTTGCAGACTACGGTCATTCATTCAGCTTGGGAAATGGCCACTGAGTAATTTATTTAGACTAACAGCTTGTGATTTTATTTAGGAGCTGTCTATTTGATTTTGAAAATGCCTTCATTCAATCAATTGATGAACCATTCATCATCTGGTCGACACATATTTATGGACTGCTTATTACTTAGAAGGCTAAATTGTGCATACGTACGTTAGTGTTGCCGTCACAGAATTATAAACTCTAGAATTCTTGGGTGATGGTTAGAAACTAGTTAGGCATCCAGACCTAGGGAGTTTAAAATGACACTGTATTTCACACCAGTGAATATTTTTACAGTAGGTTTTGATTGTTTTGTTTGATTTATGTAAGAACACATAGCTGGCCTTGTAGTTGCTCTCTGGTAGATATGTTAACATGGCTTCCTCATCTCATATGTAGGTAAATGTGAGAATTCAGACACCTAAATGCCTTTTCCATAGTCACTTAGGACGTGTTGGCACCACGGTGATGACCTCAAATCTCAGGGCCACACCCCTCTTGCTTCAGGTGTCCCTGGAAGCCAAGGGCCCCTCAGTGTATTTCCCATCTAGACACCAAACAAAAAGACTAGAGAACACTCTAAGCAATAATAAGTCAAGATGTCCTATGGGAAGACATCAGTAACTCTCTACCACAAAATTTTCCTAACTTTCAACTGTATTCCTGAGGATGGATTGTGAAGGAGCTGTGTTATCACAGGAAGGACTTCCCACTTGACACACCTCGTACATCTTTCACAGCTGAATATGCTCTGAGACTTGAGACCACGTTGCGTAAAAAAGACACAGAGTTAGGTGGCCTTGGGGTTTGCCAGCTTCAAGTACCTCATGAATTCTTGAGAAGCCAGTCATCCTTGCTGCATCAGGATCAGCATGCGCTGGGAATGATTCACTCTGGGGTTTCGTTTCAAGCCACAGAAAACTAAAAATGCAAGTGCGTTTCCCAGTGTGAAACGCAGCCAGCACTTAACCAGCATCCCATGTAACTTCCTCAAATTGTCATGCCACTCAAAACAGCCAACCTCTTCACTGAGCATTGATGACTTTCCTTGTTAGCCCATGTCAGCATCTGCCCCATAGAGATGCCCCGGCCTTCCTCACTACCTATGTGTTCTCCTTCAAGGAAAGCCTGTGATAAAGCCAAAAAATACCTACTTGAGAGCATGTATTTTGTTGGACTGGTGTGTAGAGTGCTTGCCTCATTACTCCCAAAGCCCTGAGTTGGTTCTCTGGCACCTCATCAGTTGGATCTAGTGGTACATATTTATAATCCCAGAACTTGGGAGGTAGAGGCAGGGGAGTCAGAAGTCCAAGGTCACCCTCAGCTGCATAGGAAGTTATAGGCAGCTTGAGTTACATGATACCCTGACTAAAACAAACCAACCAATCAGCAAACAAACAAAAACAAAACAAAACAACAACTACAAAACCCACATGCTTTGGGATTAGATGACTCGCATTCAAAGACACCAACCTGGCTTGCTAGGAGGTTTCTGAACCTTCCTAAAATATAGTTTTATGCCTTTAAAAAGGAGAAACAATAGTAGTGACACCATAGAGTCAGCTAGTCTGGTACACAGCAGGTGCTGTGTAAACATTAACTTCTTCGGGATTTAACAGTGTAACGGCGGGAGCAAAATTTTAAGGGCCCATGGTCACATTAAAATCTCAGTGGTAACAGTTATTAGCTGAGCAACACTGGACAGCCTAGCTAGTTAGTTACTATTTCCTCATGTCTTCCTGTATAAACTAGAAGTAGCAATATTACTACCTCACAGGTCACTTTAAGAATCAAATGAATTAATATGTGAAAAATGGCTAGAACCAATTGGTGTGCATCAAGCTTGGCCTTCATTTTAGGTAACAATATTATGTAAGGACCATGATGTAGGTAGGATTCCTGTCAGGCTATAGTGATGGGTCAAGACCTTGCTCTGAGGTAGAATCAAACTGTTAGTACACGCTCAACTCCATGACCAGGTTAATATTGTCTGATTCGTGAGAAATGGGCTAGAGAAATTATGGAGGGAGCTGGACCAATCAGCTCCCAGGTCTGCTCACAAATGTAGGGCACTAGGGGAGAGTATAAAAATAAGTCTACAGGGCCAGTAGATGGCCAGTTTGAGCCCTAGGACCTACTGGTGGAAAGAGAACCAACTCTGTAGCTTGTCCTCTGATCTTCACAGCCATGCCATGGGTCGAGCCAAGTGCCCTAGTGGACCTTAACAGGCTTGGTCCCCGAGTGTTAGGCCTTATATAGCCCTTATTTTAAGTTAGAGAAACAGAGACCCAGCACTTGCTAAATTTTTCACAGACCCTCATTGGAATTGCAGTTCTCAAAAACACCTCTGTTTTGTTAAATTATGAAGGTTCAACAGTTTGTGGATCAACTTTAAGAGGACTACTAATTTTAACTGGAGAAAAAAAAATGCTGGCAGATGCATTAAGAGTTCAGTCCTTACTTCAGCCCAGAGCTACTCATGTTTGTCTTAACCTGGGCCCTGATAAAACACAAAAGCGTGGCTTGCAAATCAGACAAGAGTTTGGGCTTGGCGAGTTTGTTATTGTTGTTGTTGTTTTTGGTGATGGTGGTATGTGTGTGTGTGTATTTGTGTGTGTGTGTGTATGTGTATTTGTGTATGCCCGTGTATATGGCTGCTTATGTGTGTGCTGCTGGCAATGAAGCCCAACCTTTTACATGCTAGGGGAACTCTTAGACACTGAGCGCCACGGAAGCCCTCAATTGTTGCTTTATGACTTTAGCATAGAATTTCTCCAGTCACTTGTCCTCTCTGAAGCTTAATGTCATCATGTTTCTCAAGTCTCAAGGAAGGAGAAATGTGCATATCCATTGGGCACGGTGCCCATGCATTTAATCCCAGTACATAGGAGGTAGATGTAAGCAGATCTCTGTTAGAAGACCAGCCTGGTCTACATAGAAAGTTCCAGGCCAGCCAAGGCTGCACGGTGATCCTGTCTCAGAAAGAGAGAGTTGGGGTGGAGGGGAATGGAGGAAGAAAGGGAGAGAAGGGGAGGGAGGGAGGGAGGGAGGGAGGGAGGGAGGGAGGGAGGGAAGGAGGACAGATATCTAATCAACTCAAATGCATTTGAACGTGTAGGAATCATTTGAAAATGAAACTGCTTTATATCCTATATAACGGAAAACTATTACTGTACTTACCTGTTTCTCTCTGATTGGACGGGCTGTCGTTATCATCAGTGGACTAGGTCACATGTTATCAAGGGAGCACAGAGGCCACAGGGATCTGCAGGCAGATGCTAATCTTGGTTCTTTAGGCTGCGTCCTGAATCCTGTTGCCTATGCGCAGTCTCGGGGATGTGGCCATGTCTGGGCTCTGTTGGTGAGCTCCATTGCGTCGTCATTCTTTTCAGTGTGATGAGCAGCTTCCTTCATGTGCTCCACTGAGACTTCTAATATAAAAAGCATTGCATTTGAACCTCAGAAGGGTATATTTTCTGTTAGTCACATGATTTTCTAGCTACAGATATATGTATAGATACATTATATATAGTATATATATATATATATACTATAAATGTCCAAAGCCTCACACGCTAAAAAAGGATAGTATTCACTTTTTATTTGGTTAATACATCTTAAGAGACACAGAAACAGATACTTAGGTAGCTACATATGCTTTAAACATAACTATAGGGGCCAGAGCAATGGCTCAGCAGTTAAGAGCACCTGTCACTCTTACAGAGGACTTGGGTTGAGGTTCCAGCACCTGCGTGGTGACTTATAACTGTAGATAGCTCCAGTCGCAGATCTAATGCCATCATCTGACTTCCGCAGGCACTAGATACACAAGTGGTGTGTATGTATAGATGCGGGCAAACACTCTTACACTTAAAATAAAACAATTAAAGCACTTTTGTACATTTAAATACTAGGTGGAGGAAGATGGGGCATTCATGCCATATCACGTGTGTGTAGAGAGATTAACAGAACAACTTACAGAAACTAGTTTTCGCTTACTAACTGGATCCCAGGAAGCTTGCTGAATTCGTTTCTTCTCACATCTTTGCTTCGGCTTCAAAATAAGCCCATTGCATATTATGAATGCATCTTATTCACACACTGGCTGTGCTTATCAAATCAAAATCTCACAAAATGATTTTGAGTCGAAACATTCATCTCCTCTGCTCACAGCCCAACTAATTCATAGGGATTCTGGCTTTGTTGTCTCCGTTCCTGGGAGATTTGCGGATGAGGGGTGGGATTGCTGTGGCATGGATATCGAATGCTGTCTGAAAAGCTGATGCATTTAAAGTTTTCTGAGAGGCCGTGGACACCCTAGGGGGGGTGGGGCTTGGTAGGCGGGCCTCGGGTCTTTACAGGCACGCCCCTGGAGAAGATTGGGAGGCTCCAGGCCTTTCTCCTCCCTTCTCTTTGGGTTCTGTGGATGAGGTGAGTGGGTTTGCTCTACCGTGTACTCCTGCCTTTTGCAGGCCCCACACCAGTGGTCTGTCAGGCCACAGACTGAAGTCTTCAGAACTGTGAGCCAAGCAATCTTCTCACTTTATAAATAACTCCAGGTGTTTGCTGTGGTGACACTGACACAGGAATTATTTGACCCATGTCCGACTTATCTCCCTGTGAAAGTGAGGGATGTTCCCGATTACATTCATAATTCTATTAAGTGCATTGGCTTTTTCCTGATTATAAAAGAAGTTTTGTGGATGTCTTTTTTTTTTTTCTTCAAAGCTTAGAATGTGCAGAGAGTACAAAGAGGAAGTAAACTCCATCCCCCAAAGCAAGCCCTGTTATTTCCTTTGATATGTTTCAATATTCTCTTGTTTGCTTAACAGACTCAGCTCAGACCATACAGAGCTTGGCGCTGTGTTGCTGGTTCTGTGTCAGCCTGCTGAGGAGCTGTGCTGTGGGCGTGTCCTTACACTTCCAGCTGCAGACACAGTGTTTTCCTCTTGCCTTTGCACTTAGGAATATATATTAATACTTTTCTCCACATCATGAACATTTTTCTTAAACTCTAGTTTATTTAATGAATGGTTTTATGAACTTGTCATAATGATGTTAAATTAAATGAAACGTTAAGCATTCAAGGATAATAAAGGAATATTGGAAGAGAAAAGCTGGCAGCACAAAGCTAATTTAGAGAGCAGCAGTTTGCAGCAAAACAAACAAACACACACCCAATCTCTTAGAAAACCTCAAAACAGACTACAGAAGATGTTATAATTCAACTTCTGGGGATAAAGCATATACTGCAAACTGCTGTTCCAACTACTTAGGCACTAATTTGAGTCCTAAGATTGGACTGTAAAAATGTTAGAGAAATAGAGAATCATGTCAAGATGTTTCATTATAGAATTAATTCTAAAATAGAAAACTTGGATGCCTACTCCTTTTGGGTAGCATAACTGTATCTATTTCTGTCTCAGGCCTGACAGCCACATCCTCTCAGCTTGTAGCTGATATAGGGAAAGGCTTCTCTGTGCAAGGTCAGGTTGGCCAAAACCTACATTTATAGTCAGCATACACTATGGCCTTGTTGCTCCTAAAACTTCCCCAACCATAAGCACAGCTGGCCCTAACTATAAACTCTACTTGGGACCAATCAAATTAAAGGTCAGCTAGGGCTGCTTTGTCTAGTTAGCAAAAATAACTTAAGGCAGAGGCAACTACACTGTTCCACTGTTGTTCCAAACCCCCCTCCACCCACCGCAAGCCCCACGAGCTAATTGCGGGTTTTGCCTTTATAAGCTAACTCCAAAAGACAGTCAATGTTACAGTTTGGCTCCGACTCCGCTGTGTTTAATAAACCATCCATATCTCACTGAGATTGGTGTCTGAGGGGTCTATGCATCTTCCTCTGAACCCTAACGCTACAGATGATGTAAATGTCTTCCTATCAGTGGGGCCTATGGCTTTGTTGTTTTCTATGGTATTTATTGGATTTTTGAGATAGAGTTTCCCTATCCGCCCCTGGCCAGCTTGTAACTTGTTCCGCAGCCTTGGCTGTTGCCAAGTTCACTGCATTCTTTCCCCATCAGCCTTTTGTAGAGCTGGGACTAGAGGGTCTCACCATTTTATCTCCTTTGCATCCAAGTTTTCTATTTTAGAATTAATTCTATAATGAAACGCCTTGACATGATTCTTTATTTCTCTAACATTTTTACAGTCCAACCTTAGAACTCAAATTAGTGCCTAAGCAGTTGGAACAGCAGTTTGTAGCATATGCTTTATTCCCAGAAGTTGAGTTGTAATATCTTCTGTAGTCTGTTTTGAGGTTTTCTAAGAGATTGGGTGTGTGTTTGTTTGTTTTGCTGCAAACTACTGCTCTCTAAATTAGCTTTGTGCTGCCAGCTTTTCCCTTCCAATATTCCTTTATTATCCTTGAATGCTTAATTTTTCATTTAATTTAACATCATTATGACAAGTTCATAAAACCATATTTTAAATTACATTTGGATTAAATTTATAGACCAATTATGTTTTAGGAACATAGAATATTTCTTTAATTATTATGTTCTTAGATTTAAAAAAAAAAAAAACAAGTTTCCTGTGGCTTATGAGCTTATTTTCATGTAGACCAGCCAATTTTTTGCTTAGGTCATTTTTATTGTTTTTTTTTTTTTAATATTTTTGAACTGTAAATGAGGGTTTCTCCTTCAACATCATACAACTTTACTGGTTGTGGTGGTTTAAATAAAAATGGCCCCCTCATAGACCCATACAGAGTAGCACTATTAGGAGGTGTGGCCTTGTGGGAGTGGGTGTGGCCTTGTAGGAGTAGGTGTGGCCTTGGAGAAAGTGTATCACTAGAGGTGGGCTTTGGGGTCTCAAAAGCTCAAGCAAGGTCTAGTGACTCATTTCTTCCTGCTGCCTGCAGATCCAGATGGAGACTTAATTATCGGTTACCTGCCTAGCACCTTATCTGCCGGCACGGCACACCGCTGTGCTTCCCCCCTTAATGATAGTGGGCTCTGAACCTGTAAGCCAGCCCCAGTTAAATGTTTTTTTTTTTTTATAAGAGTTGGCCGTGGTCATGTGTCTCTTCACGGCAATAAAACACTAGCTGGTATTTGTAGAACCCTCTTCGAATCGCTAAATGCGTTATAATCACAACAGTTGGGTTCTCTAAGTGCATAAGTAGATCATCTGTCAGTGATATAATCTCTTCCAAATCATTATATCTCTTATTTCTGTTTCAGGGATATTGGGTATTAGGGAAAATGCATGAGAAATGCAACATCTAAAGCAAGCTCTTTCCTAATCATTCTTACCACAAAAAGAGCTAACCAAACATGAGGCTGGGGCAGAGGCGGGTGTGGTGGAGGGAAGGGTGGAAGGAAGCTGCCTGGGGCTGCAGGTCCTGCTGCTTTCTGCAGTCCTGGGTTCTGGCCAGGGGCTTGCCCAAGGCAGCTGTGGGCTGAACTGATTTCTGTGGGCAGGGATCTGCCACCTTTCTTCACCCAGTTTCCCTTCCCTCTGCCTAAGCCCTGGGCCTTTCTCTTCCTCCTCACTTACTGGGACAAAGGCTGTGCCCTGCAGCCTCTCTACTGAGTTGAGAAGTTGCACACTTGCATCCTGGCCCTGGTGAGAGCTTATCTCTCTCAGAGAGCAGACCAAGGCTCCACGGCAAAGGCCCCTCAGGGCACCCATCTCCATCTTCCCTGTTATCAGCAGCAGCTCTCACTGTGGCCCTTCTAATAGCTTCTGGAATGCTGCCTCCTCCTTCTCCTCTTCTTCTATTATGTTTGCAGATTAATACTTAAGAGCTGCAAACCAGGATGTGGTTCCTTATTGAGGACTCTTCAGGATTTTCCATAGTACTTAGAATAAAAGTACTTTCCCTAGTACTTAGAGTTCAGCCTAGCCTCAGCTGTCTGTCTCTTCCTCTTCTCCTGTTTGTTTGTCTGTCTCTTCCTCTTCTGTTTTTTTCCTACATCTCTTCCACTTGGATGCAAGAGCGCCTCAACCTCAAGATCTCTAGACTTACCTCTCTCTTCTCTCTCTCTCCTCTCTCCTTCTCCTCTCTCTCCCTCTCTCTCCCCACCATGTGTTTGCATCCGGTTCCATCCAGGTTTCCTGTCTGTCTGCTCTCAGAGCATCCTGATTCCTCATGGCATTTACAATAATGTGTGCTGATCTTGGCCCTTAGCTCCCTTGGTAAGTACAGTACCATCTAGAGTGTGCACTCTGCTGTGACTGGCGGTGCTGCCCTGCTGCCCTGCTTCCCTCTGAAACCCCTGGGCTCTAGAACCACAGCACATGGGAGTCACACAAAAATGTCGGTTTTAGGGTGACACTCTAGTTTCCTTTCTTTGGCTATGACGTAACATTCTCTGATCCAAAGCAACTCAGGGAAGGAAAGGCCGCATTTCAGCTTACAGGCTACAGCCTGTCATTGAGGGGAGTGAGGGAGAGAACGTGGCTTGCTGGCTGGCTCTCTCGGGTACATGTTTAGCTAGCTTTCTTATACAGCCTATGACCCGTGCCCGTGGAATATGGTGGGATGGGCCTCCTAGCACTTGACAATCTGATAAGTCTCTTTGTGATAGCCAGTGGTCGGACTCGCTGGCCTAAGAACCTGGGATGACTTGGTTTTTGAGTGTGACATGTGATAGGGTTGGTTAGAAGTTTGAACTCAGTCAAGGCTGTCATCCCTAGCATGATGGTGTTAAGGGAGTCATATTTCTCATCTGATAGCTCGAGGCTTTTAGAGAGGAAGTCTGAGAAATCCAGAAAACAGCTGCCTGGGAGAAATATCTAGTTTACTCTTAGGATCAGCTGAGAATTATCTAGAAGGCCATACTTATGGAAGAAGGCACTATGGTTTGTTCATGCCAAGTCTTGGTTCCTTAATGTGCCAGTGTCAGAGGTGGGCCAGGTTATGGGGCATCACTCTTACAAGCCAGCCACTGTCTTTCTCAAGAGACTGAGTTACGTCTCTCAAGGCTAAAGCAGCTCTTTGTGGACAAGAGTGAGTCTCAGGGGACTAGATCAGCCATCATAAGAATGAGTTACTATAACGAAAACTCACCCGTGTTTTATTCACTCCTTCTTCATGTCAGCTCGGGACCTTCACTGTGTCACACAGAGCCCTTTCCAATCATAGTTGTGCAGGATCCAACTACCCTGCCAGCAGAACCTTGAACTAAACCGGCACTCATGACGCTGTGGGTCATGTGGCTGAGGGCAAGTTGTCACAAAAAAATTTGGGAACAATACAAGGTTTCTGAACATGCAATCACCAAAAAGTAATTCAAAATCAAGCATATAATGAATCCAAGATGTTCCTGGCGGCACTTGCCTGAGCCGTGTCATGTGGCTTCGAGCCACAGCTCTGAACACATAGCATGTGTATTTTGTCCTATGTGAGTTGCCGTACCTAGTGGTGTCAACGAACACTGCCCGAGACACCTCAGCTCAGACTGGAGAGACTTTGTTTTTGTTTTTGTTTTTAAGTTTTTTGAGACAGGGTTTCTCTGTGTAGATTTAGCTGTCTTGGACTCATTTTGTAGACCAGGCTAGCCTCGAACTCACAACGATCTGCCTGCCTCTGCCTCCCGAGTGCTGGGATTTACTTACTGAAGAAAAAAAAATGTTTAGTTGTAAACTCGACACAACCTAGGTTCATGTGCAAGTGGGGAACTTCAATTGAGAAAATGCCTTCATAAGACCTGTAGAGTATTTTCTTATTCTTTTTCAATTTGTATTATATTTTTATATATACATTTATATTATTACACATAAATAAATATTACATATAGCAAGAAGAACCACAAAACAATCAAGAATTATATAAGTGTTACATTCATAGTATTTTGGATATTTGTATTTGGCAATCTTGAAGAAAACATCTTTCCTATCTTGATAAGTCTAAAATTATGAATGAAAATCAACATCTATCATATCTCATCTCTATCAGCTTAAACATCTATCTAGACCTAAAAACATCTTAACTCCAAAACAACTAAGCTTAATTGTAAGACTAAACTATCTGGTCTTCAACCCTATCAGAGTCTGTGTCTATCAGGCCACACACCTGGCCTCCCTCTGAATGCTAGGCCCGGACAGTCTTCCTCCTTCCTTCCTTCCATACTTTCTATGATCTGGGAGATCAAAGAAATGTCCAGCCTTATCCCAGCAAGTCTTTCTCAAGTTCTCCTTTATCCACAGGAGCTCTGGGGCCTGCATCTCCACAGACATCACACCACCCACATACTGGTGGACACCATGCTTGGTCTGGTTGATCCTGTGAACCTGGCTGACCGCTTGATGGTCCAGCCACATAATGACGTTTCGAGAACAATCCCCTTCATGGTAAAGGAGGAGACTGTTTATCCAAGACAACCAGAGAGTACGTGGCATCAAAGCCAAGTCCTCGGATTCAGCGAGCATCAATCCCTTGAACAACTTTCTTTGTGACAAGGCAACATGCGGCCCAGGCGTCCTCTGAAGACTGCTCATGGTGCCTGAATTAGGGCTCCCACTTGTTAACTGGCTGTTCTGAGAAAGCGAAGAGGACCCCTCTTTGGTTCACCAGAGCTGCACGGACACTCCCTGTTCCAACATCGATGCCCGCATAGCAGTGACCTGGCTCCTGTTCTCCACCAGACGTTGTGGTCACGCCACTTGTCCAATATGAAAGCACATTCTAGCTAGCAATCCAGCAGGCCATCATGCTGAGCCGCACTGCACCCTGCCTGTATACCTGTTTAATATGCCTATATATCCAGTGTCATGTAAAAATTCCTTAGGTGGAAAAGGGTCATAAATGGAAAAAGCTTAAGAAGCCTTGAGTTAGGCAGGACCGTATTATTTATAGCTTAGCCTTGGGGATATTGTTATAGCAAACACAAAATGGCCTAAGACAGAGGTCATTTATACCTTGCAAGGTGTTATGAGGTTTAAATTTATGTTTGTAAAACACTTAACCCAGGTCCTGGCACGTACACAGTAAGCATCATGATTTTTGGTATTACTGTTATTGTTTGAAGTGTTAAGAAGTAGGGCAGGGCGGGGCTTACTTGTCATGAATGAGGATTTGAATTTGATCCTCAGGACTGCAACAACTAAGATCTTAAAAGGACACCGTGGCTGAACAGGGCTGTAGATGTTTTTAGTTATAGGAATTCAAATAACCGTCTACTCATACGGGACATGGTGACTGTGTTAAACGCAGCTGGAGATAGAGAAGGTGCTTAGCAAACGCCTGCTTAGTGTCCCACTAATTTTTATCCCTTATGTGGAAATATGGTGACGAAGGTTCCACCTAGTCCACTTGGAGGTAGGGGAGAGGGTGTCCGGTGTGTAAGAGAAACCATGCACAGAATGCCTACTTGATGGAGAACCATTTTGTGTGACTTCTGTTTTATTTTACTTTGAGGCAGCACTATTTTCTTTCCGTTTTGTTTTGGTGCTGAGGTTTCAACTCGGGCTTCACCTCTGCTAAGCACCTGTGCTGTGATGACCGATACCACCAGCTTGGGCAGCATTATCATTTATTATTTAGGATGCTTGTACAGAGTGACCAGCTCTCAAACTGCAAACAATGTCAACCTATAATGATATTGAAGTAACATCAGAGGGAAGTGAGTCCTATTGACTGGCTGGCTGACCTCAGGGGAGAGTTCAGGTCTTAGTTGCCTTACCTATTTTAAAAAAATAAAAAAGCAGCTCAGATGAAACATTTCTTTAAAGAAAATTTATTCCAGTTCTCTTCTTTCTCTCTCTGTCTCTCTGTCTCTGTCTCTGTCTCTGTCTGTCTCCCTCCCTCTCTCTCTCTCTCTCTCTCTCTCTCTCTCTCTCTCTCTCTCTGTGTGTGTGTGTGTGTGTGTGTGTGTGTGTGTGTGTGTGTGTGTGCATGCGTGCATACGCATATATGTGGAGGCCATAGGATAACTTTCAGGAGTTGTTTCTTTTCTTCCACCATGGCGGGTTCAGGTGGAACTCAGATCACAAGATTTGGCGGTCAGCTCCTCCACCCACTAAAGGTGTCTCGCTGGTTTCTGATCCAGAGCTTATTCTCTATCCTTTCTACTGCTCTAAAAAGCAACAGTGATCCCAAGGGCTCATTCCCAAAATGACAGAGAAGAGAAAATCATAAACTCTTTGCTGAATCTAACCCTGGTAAGTTTACAAGCAAAGCAAAGAAAGAAGGAAGTGTGTATGTAATAATCTCTTTCATGATGCTGTTTTAAAACCACTGAGAAGATACAAGATGAAGGTGAGGACGTTGGATTCATGTGACCGAGAGAAAGTGAAGCTCAGCAAGGAAAATGACAGGTAGGAGTCTGCAGAAGAACTGCAAGGTTCACACAAAAACCCATCAGGAAAGCGATATCGCTGTGTGCTCTCAATATCTGCTTCTTAAAAAAACAAAAGCAGCTGTTCCTGGAAGCCTGATTAGAAAGGTTCCAGTAGGCGGGTCAGCCAAGGGGCAGCCAGAGAGCCTTCTACTTAACATTCTGGACGCCTGGGCTGGAGGGGGGGTGGGACACATACGCTCTCAAACCCAGGCTTGGCTACAACATATAGAAAAAAATTTTTTCTGTGTTTGTCCAGAAAGGATATATATTATCCACAGGAAGACAAAATATATCTAGCGGTTGTGAAATTAATGTATAGAAATAGCATAGTCAAGAATGATGAGTAAATGCTGTATTCTTTTTAGCTAACAAAGCATTTTCAGTCTCTGTCTCTGTCTCTCTCTGTCTCTCTTTCTCTCTCTCTCTCTCTCTCTCTCTCTCTCTCTCTCTCTCTCCGTGTGTGTGTGTGTGTGTGTGTGTGTGTGTGTGTGTGTGTGTGTGTGTAAACCCAAAGACAATCCTGCCTGTCATTTCTCAAGTGCTCTCTATCTTGTTTTTTGAGACAGAGTCTCTCACTAGCCTTGAGCTAGTCATGTAGGTTAAATGACAGCTAGGGAGCCCCAAGGATATACCCATTTCTGCCTCTCCATTGCTGGCATTACAAGTGTACACCACCACACTTGGAATTCTTGTTGTCTCTGCCTCTGCTTCTGCTTCCCTCCCTCTCTCTGTCCCTCCTGCCCTCCCTCCCTTTATCCCTCCTTCCCTCCCTCCCTCCCCCTCTCTCCTTCTCTCCCTCCTTCCCTCCCTCCCTCTGTCCCTCCTTCCCCCCCTCTGTCCCTCCCTCCCTCCCTCTGTCCCTCCTTCCCTCCCTCATTCCTTCCCTCCCTCCCTCCCTCCCTCCCTCCCCATGTCTTCATGCTTGTAAGGCAAGCCCTTTGCCAACTGAGGTATCACACTCTAGTAGTGAAGCATTTTCTTTCTTTCTTTCTTTCTTTCTTTCTTTCTTTCTTTCTTTCTTCCTTCCTCCTTTCTTTCTTTCTTTTTTTTAGCATTTTTAAAAACATTCTCAAATGACCATATAGCTGAAAAAATATTTCCATGGCTAAGAGGTGAATTCTCTGAGACCAACACAGGGCCGTCTGAGGATCCTACACCTACATATTTTATTTCATTGAATTTATTACCACACATATCCGTGGACTGTGTTATAGGCACCATGCTAGGTGCAGGTAGACTGTGGAGGATAAAACAGACATAGCTCTTCTCCTCAAGTGAAATCAGAGTCTACTGAGGGGAACACACATCTGTTTAAAAAGCTGAAATAAATATGTTTAGTTGTAAACTTGACACAACCTAGGTTCATGTGCAAGTGGGGAACTTCAATTGAGAAAATGCCTTCATAAGACCTGTATTTTCTTATTCTTTTTTCAATTTTTATTACATATATATTTATATTATTACACATAAATAAATACTACATATAGCAAGAAGAACCATGAAACAATCAGGAATTATATGTGTAACATTCATAATATTTTGGGTATTTGTATTTGGCAACCTTGAAGAAAACATCTTTCCTATCTTGATAAGTCTAAAATTCTGAACGAAAATCAATATCTATCATATCTCATCTCTATCAGCTTAAACATCTATCTAGACCTAAAAACATCCTAATCCAAAACAACTAAGCTTAATTGTAAGACTAAACTATCTGGTCTTCAACCCCATCAGAGAAGTAATACAAGCTAATTGTTAGTTGATCAAATCACGGTCATGTCAATTACTAGTCTATTTTTATCACAAGAATATACATCCTAGGTTTAACAGATAGTTATGATTCTATAGATAGATAAGGTAAAATAGTTAGATAAGGTCTTCAAAGGCCTCAGAGACCTACAGAATATGACATTTATAGATGTTTTTATTGCTTTAAAGATTCTTTGACAACAAGACAGTTAACTCCTGGCAACACTCAGCCTATCTCAAAGATGATGGTGAGCATCAAAGAACCTCCTTTTGGAGAGGACTTCAAATGTGGCAAACCAGCCACTGAGTAAAATGTCCTCGTCCCTGCCACAGAGTGGTTGATGTGGAAGGACGCACCCTGTTGCAGCTGGACCCATCCCTGGGCTGGTGATTGGGGTCCTGTTAGAAAGCAGGCTGAGCAAACCAACAAACTCCACTCCTCCATTTCCTCTGCCTCAGCTCCTGTCTCCAGGCTCTTGCTGTGTTTAAGTTCCTGTCCTGACTTCCTTAGCCGATGAATAATGGTGTGGAAATTTTCAGAGAACCCTTCCCTTCCAAAGTCACTTTGTTCATGACGTCTCAGGGAAGAAATAGTAACCCTACCGAAGAAAGTAATGTCTTATGCTTTGTTTTGTTTTATTTTTTTATTGGTAATTTACTTGTTTTTATTTTCATTCTTTGTGGTTTCATATTTATTTATTTATTTATTGTTTTTCAAGACAAGGTTTCTCTGTGTGGCCTTGGCTGTCCTACACTCACTTTGTAGACCAGGCTGGCCTCGAACTCACAGTGATCTGCCTGCCTCTGCCTCTGAGTGTTGGGATTAAAGGCATGCGCCACCACACCTGGCTCTTTGTTACTTTATGTGTGTGTGTGTGCTTTTTTGTATCTTGTTTTTATTTTTTAATTACTTTTTTTTTTTTAGCTTTTTGTTTTTGAAAGAGAGAGAGAGAATGAATGTGAAATTGGGTGGGAGGTATCGGAGGAAGGGAAAACATGATCAAACATTTGTATGGGGGCCGGGCATGGTGGTGCACACCTTTAATCCCAGCATTTGGGAGGCAGAGGCAGGCGGATGGCTGTGAGTTTGAGGCCAGCCTGGTCTACAGAGAGAGTCCAGGACAGCCAAGGCTACACACAGAGAAACCCTGTCTCGAAAAAACAAAACAAAACAAAACCAAACACTGTTGTATGATTTTTTTCTCAATTAAAACATAAAATAGAAAGAAAGGAAGAAAGAAAGAAATAATAAAGGAGGTGAGCACAGATCATGGAACATATTGATTCCCATGCCTTGAAACTCAGCCTCCTTTTCCTTGCCATAGAGCTCGAATATGAACAGTAGACTCTTGAAGATTTAAGAGACAATGGAGTGAAGATGTGTATTAGGATAACTCAATCACTGCAAGTGACAAGTGACATTGAAATACGATAACTATAGCAATAAAAATTATTCCTGAACTTATATCGTAGGAAGTAGGGTTAGAAGGTGGCCGGTCAATATAGATCCTCAGTTGTGGCTTCAAGGGTCAGGGGATCCTTCCTTTACTTGATCATCTATATAACCAGCCTTTAGAAGACGGCAGAGATTGCGAAGGATACCATTAGGAATTAACAGGGGCCGTGCCTAAAAGTGGCACAAGCACATCTTTCTGTGGACATTAGCAAGTCACGTGACAACACCCAATATATGGAATTCTGGGAAATGTAGTCCAGTTTTGAAACCAGAAAGACAGAAAATGATAGGTTTTGTAATTTATGTCTGACACAGAGTTGGTTCTGTAGCAACAGAGCAAATTCAGGTTTGAGACTGCATCTGGTTTTGGGGACTCCATAGACACTACTAGTAACTTTAAATGCAATTTCTACACGTTCTTGCCATCTTGCTCTCCTTTTCTCATTCTCGCTCTTTCTCTTCCCAGACACATATCCAAATATTCTAACAGAGGGTTTCTCATTTCCTTTGACTGACTTGTCTCACACAGACTCCTGTGGCTGCCACCATGGAGCCAGCTCACTGGTCAGAGAATAAGAACAGTTATTCACTAGGGAGGCCTTCTGGGACATCAGATGTGAGGCCTCATGAGGCCTATCTGACATATGCCTGCCCTTCTAAAATTGTCATAACTACAATTTTTTTTTATTCTGAGGCTTTATGCCTGGAAATGGATGGATTCGCAGGATAAAAATGCTCTGTTCTTACTGCAAAGCAGTTCCCTCAGGGCCTGTACTATTCCCCTCTCCCTCCATCCAAGGGATGGTCCCTTGCGATTCTGCATTGGTTTATTTTAAACCACAGTTACTCATGATTAAACTTAATGTTTTGTGAGGTAAAGTCCAGGTGCTTGGGATGCACACACACATACACACATACAGACACAGACACACACAGACACAGACACACACAGAATTTCTATCCAAAGGCACTTGGTAGAAACATTTGGAGGACCACTATCATTATTTTAAGCTTAGCAGGAGCCTCTTTTTGTTTGTTTGTTTTTTCTCGTGTGTTCTGTGGGAAGGAATTTTGTCTGGTAACCTGTGAAGTGACATGTTTTTTTTTTTAAATTCACTTTCTTACTGAGTGCCTTTTAGGGTTTGGGGTGATAGAAGAAGGGCAGGCAGTGAGCAACACCCAAAGTCAGCTGAGCCATCTGGCACAGGGAAAGCTCACCCAGCTTGTTTCCTGGGAGTTTCGACACAATTTATAAATAATTTATAGCACAAGGACTTCAAGAGAGGCTTTTGGGAAAAATAAAACACTGTCTCAAGCTGTTGGCACAAACTGTGAACCCTCAGCGACACCCCCTCCCACTACCCCAGAGAGCCAGCTTCAGATGGGAAGGAAACACTTGTAGCTGTATTTCCTCTCAGGCGGTAGCAACTCTAAAAAAAGGAGCCGTGTGAGCGGGATGTCTCAGAGAAGCCATAGCTATCTTTTGCAAAGTGTCGAGAGCAAAGAGCGACATTGACAGAGCTCGTCTGACACTGGCAAGCAAAGAGAACCACAGAGAATACAGGTGCACACTGGAGGCGCAGACATTTCTGATGCGGTGCACCACACCACAGATATGTCGTGGTCTCCTGTGCGCCCCAGGGTGGAAAATAGCTTTACCTTCCCTCGGAACTGACTGCCACCTTTCTTCTTCTGTCTTGTTTCTATCTGAGTCTTAGACATATTTGGTGTGAAATTTTAGCCACATTGGTCTTAGGTTAATGTAGGGAGAGAAGGGAGTAAGATATCTGAATTTATGATTAACTCCAAATAGCAGAAAGCCGGAAGTACAGGTTTTACGTGATAAGTCTATTATCATAACCAGCTCCTGTATGCAGATACCATCTTAGGTTCACAGATGTCAATATCAAGTTGGTGCAAAAGAAAACAGGTTTTCTTTTCCTTTCAAAGGGAGCGGCAATGTGTCAGACAATAGACTCACTAAATCCTGTGGGCCCCATTTGTGAAACTTAGAGGCATCGGGAACCGTGGAAACACTGTGTCGATGTTTATATGCATAACCAGAAAAACCTCAATTCAAAAACTCACAAAACAGGTCCCATCCTGTTGAGGGTGATTATCCACTGAAAACAAATCAGAAGAAGAGACAAAGCAGAAGTCACCAATAAAGAACATTCTAAAGCCGCCCCACTTGGCGAGGATGGTGGATCGCCACACGCTGAGGCAAGGCTGGGATGTGCTGCAGGGCACAGAGTTGGTCAGACACTCAAGGATGTGCTGGGTTCTGCCAGAATAGCTGATGTCTACACATTCAGTCTCTGGAAAATACCCAGATGCTCGGAAGATAACCAGAGGAAAAAGCGACAGACAGTCAATGGGTGACTTGACAGGGTGACAGAACACACAGGCTGCCCAGCATTGTTTGCGAAATCGCTCATGAACATCACCTATGAACTGTCATAGTAACTGTGTTCAAACTCACCCAAGTTCCCCAAACAGGCTGAGTGTCCTGCCAAACATGGGCAGGTTTGAACATTAAGTTGATTTTAAAACAAGCTCTCTGAAGATTTAGTTTTTGGAGTTCAGTTTCTGTGAGTTTTGACGAATGCTTGAATCCACTATCACAAACAAGATGACCAGCACAGTAGTTCTGCACTGTTCCCCAAAAGTCCTTTGCACTTAAAGCCTGCTCCCTGCCCTGTGCCCTCAGGTACCTTGAAAGATGATCTGCTCTCTGTCACTGGAGTCCTGCATTTTCACGTACGTGGTCCTAATGATCACAGGTCCTTATCCAACGCAATAGGGGACCACCTTTGCAGTGCTGCGTTCCTCACGATCGCTGAGGCCCCGCTGTGTGAAGATACTAGTTTACTCACGTAGTATTCAAGTAAAAGACAATTCAGCTAGTCCCGGTTTTAGGTGATCGTGAGTGAAGTCCACTAAACTTGTGTGTAGCTCACAGTGTGAGCACATTTTCCTTTTAGCTTGGATAAATTCCTGGGAATGAGTCAGACAAGAGGTTTTGAGACACGTTTCCAGGTTGATAGAATCACAGTCTTTTGGGTACTAAGTCTCAGAACACGCAGTTTTAAAGTGTTCCCTAGTGTGCTTTCTTCCTGGGTAATGTGTGTGCTTTTGAGTGATGAAACACCTTGGAAATAACAGTAATGGTCACACAGCATAATGAACTAAATGCCACTCAATGGCACACCTTAAAATAGTCAGTGACTGCTTTTTGCTGCATTCATTTTATCTCAACCTTATTTACTTATTTATTTTGGTTTTTTGAGACAAGGTTTCTCTGTACAGCCTTGACTGTCCTAGACTCACTTTGTAGACCAGGCTGGCCTCGAACTCACAGCGATCCGCCTGCCTCTGCCTCCCAAGTGCTGGGATTAAAGGCGTGCGCCACCACCGCCTGGCTTTATCTCAACTTTAAAAAACACTAAAAAACAAAACAAAACCACAATACTTTCGTGCACTGCTGATGTTTGGAAGGTTTTGCCTGGGTGGGTTAAATCTTACAAAATATCTGTACTTGTTTTAACCTTTGAGTCTTGGTCCAATATTCACCTTGTAAATCTGTAGCAAGCTGTATTTTCCTTAGAAAACCTAACAGGTTCTTTTGAGTTTTTTTGGTTATTTTATTTTGTTTTGTTTTGTTTGGTTTGGTGATTGGCAGTTAAACTGTAGCTTATGTGGCCCTTGGCAACCACTCCTGGTTTAGATGGACCAGCATCTGATCTGTGGTCCTGGGCTGATGTGTGTTTTGTATGTAATGTCTGTACACTCTTTTTAGAGGTTTTCCATGATGCCGAGCATGTACAGTGGAAGTCATGGGATGTTCTAAGGCATCTATCATGAAACATGCCATTGACCTGTTTTGAATTCTGGCTAATTACAAGTCTTGCTTTTGTTTCCATAAAAGAGATGCCCAATTTTATTTAAAAAATCAAAATGACCTAGACTAGAACTGTTTTAAATTATCAAGTTTTTCACACAAAGACTATTGTACTTTCAAAAAATTGAGACTATATTTTTAAGATTAATTTTCTTGAAAATAGGTTTTTTTTCTGATCATGGGTGGAGATGGGACTACTATTAAAAAATCATTAATAAGATAAAGTATAATTCACTGTTAAAGAAAGTTCCAAAGCCACAGAGGGTTATTAAGAACATGAGCCCTAGAGTTTGTTAAGAGAAGTTTTACAGCCATTGGTGTGTGTGTGTGTGTGTATGTGTGTGTGTGCATGCGTGCGCGCGAGAGTTCTTTGCTTACTTGCATGCACCTATACTATGTGTATACCTGGTGCCAGTGGAGCAGAAGAGGATTAGGGTTCCTTGAGCTGGGGTGACAGATGGTTGTGAGCTGCCAGGTGAGTGCTGAGAATCCAACATGGGTCCCTATGATCGAATAGCAACAGGGTTCTTAACAGTTGAGCCACATAAGAATTGTAGAATTGGGCGGGAGAGATGGCTCAGAGGTTAAGAGCACTGTCTGCTCTTCCAGAAGTCCTGAGTTCCCAGCACCCACATGGTGGCTCACAACCATCGATAACTCAATCTGGTACCCTCTTCTGCCATGCAGGTGTACATGCAGATAGAGTAGTTACATACATAACTGGCTCTGAATTTGCATCCGTCTGGGAGCTGTACTATTTATTCTAACTTTAAAGCCATGTCTTTGAGGCAGGCTCCCTCCCTTCACACCTGAGGCGCACATTTTCTCTGCTACAAACATATATTCCAATATCTAAATAGGTGAAACCTCATCCATTGGAACAAGATACACTTGTTCCTATATTATGCCTAATATTTACAATCCTAGCCATGTTAGAACAGGGCCAGGCCTTCAGCTATGAGAAAAGCCAGCCAGATGGTCACAGGAGATGAGATAGTGAGGTGTGAGGTAAGCCGTGCATAGTACCGTGAGATGTGGGACCCTAGTTGTGGATGTGCCTGTATCTTTAAAGATGGAAGCAGAGGAAAGGGGAGAACAGAGTACTCCCAGGAGCTCCTAACACCCATCCTCCACTCAGGCCTTCTAGTTTTCTTTGAGGCTCTGCCATCTTGTTTTTGTTGTTGTTGTTGTTTTGGTTTTGGTTTTTAGAGACAGGGTTTCTCTGTGTAGCCTTGACTATCCTGGACTCGCTTTGTAGACCAGGTTGGCCTCGAACTCACAGTGATCTGCCTGCCTCTGTCCCCTGAGTGCTGGGATTAAAGGCGTGCCTGACTAAGGCTCTGCTGTCTTACATCACTTACTTTTGACTTTGCTGTATCACGTGTGTGTGTGTGTGTGTGTGTGTGTGTGTGTGCGCGTGCGCGCGTGCGCTCGCACACACGAGTAGTTGGGGCTCTACTCTTAGCATACACCTACTCAGCCTTTTGTTTTAAATATTTTATCTCTGTGTAGTCCTGGCTGTAGACCAGGCTGGCCTTGAACTCACAGAAATCTGCCTGCGTCTGCCTCCCTGAATGCTGGGATTAAAGGCATGTGCCACCATGTCCAACTGGCCTTAATTATTTTTTAATTATTCGTAAGTATGTACAGAGGTTCTGGCCTTGTGCTAGAGTCCAGATGCCTGACATGGTTGCCAGAGATCAACCTCCAGTCCTTTGGAGGAGCAGTACACACTCTTAACTGCTGAGCAGCTCTCCAACTTCTCTTAGCTTTTTGTATGGGTGGTGGGTCTCCAAAGTCAGATGCTGATGCTTGTTCAGCGGACTGTACTCACTGGGCCCCTCCCTTGGTACCAGTTTTATAATAATAATAACAATAAATGATGATGATAATTTATTATTATTATTATTATTATTATTATTATTATTATTATTATTATTATTATTATCAGTAGTAGTAGTATGATTTTTGAGACAGATTTTTCTCTGTGTAGGCTTAGCTGTCCCAGAACTGTCTCTGTAGCCCAGGCTGGCTTCAAACTCAGAGATCCACCTGCCTCTGCTGCCTGAGTGCTAGGATCAAAGATTGTGCTACCATTGCCCAGGACTGGGTCTTCACTTGAATTTTCAGCCACCTGTCAAACTTCATATATGAACACCTTCTGGGATTTGTGTTTCTAGCTGCTTCAAAGGGAAGGCGGGAAAACAAAGGAGAGGAGAGCTAGGAGCTGAGGACAGAGGTGAGTCCTGTCCCACTGGACTTTGCCAAGCCACTGTGGTGTTGTGGTAAGGGGGTTCCTTCCAAAGATTAGCTAACAACCCCGCCTCGCACCTTTCAAGTAAAGCTTGGCCTCAGAACCTGGAGAAGACACACGCCAGCCGGCTTCTTATTACCAGATTCAGAGGATTCAGGGGATTTTTTTTTTTTCTCTCGTTTCTTTCTTTGCTTCCTGGAATGGAGCCTCTGTAGATTCATTTCGGGGTTGCTGTTTTAGATATTTAGACTTTACAACTTGCTGGCCGCCTTCACTGTTTATCTACTAGGTTTTATGAAGAGAAAGGCAGACAGGATCACACTTAAAAAAAAGATGGAGGGGGTGGCCTCAGAGGAAGCTGTGTTCATATGGTGGCTGGGAAGGGACAGGACAGGTGAATTCCCTCTGTCTGCTTAGATGGCATCTGTGAGCTCCACAGCTTTCTCAGACTGATGAGAGCCAAGCCTTTGGCCAAGGGAAGGAGGGACAATGGCACAAACGTAGGAAAGATACTTTCTTGTCTCTTTGTTTCTCTCTCTTCATTTTTCTCCCGAGCCCTGATCCCTTTAGCAGAACCCACCCAGGGTAGACGCTCCCGCCTGCCCTCTCCAGCGGAACGGTCTGCTCTAGGCCACTCTCGTCACATCGCTCTCCTCAGTCTTACTTCCGTCTCCCACCTTCCCTTCAGAGCTGCGTTAGCACTGGTCCTTCTCAGTGGTGGAAGTGGGACCTTCACATGCTTTTCTTCTTCCTACTTCCAGGCGACCTTTGATCCTCTTCTTGCTGCAAGATGAAGGGACGAGTGGGGGTCAGGGAGTGAGGAAAACAGTAGATTGTTGTTGTTGTTGTTGTTGTTGTTGTTGGGACAGGATCTCACTATGTGGTCCATGTTGGCTTCACGTTCACTGTCTTTCCAAGTCCTCCTACCGTGTCCTGGGATTGTGAGTTTGTGCTGCCATGGTCACATTTGGAGACTTTGTTGTTGTTTGTTGTTGTTGTTGTTGTTGTTGTTGTTAAATAGGGGTACACGTAAGTGCATATTGTGTCAGAAAATTCCTCCAACACACTTCAGAGTATTATATAAAACACAATTAATATGCACATCAAGTCATCTCTCCATCCATCCGGCAAAGAATGGCTGAGCTCTCCCGTCTGTGTGCCACCGTGCTGCGCGCTGGGACCGAGGGAAGAGACGAGGATACATGATTGACTCAAAGCAGTTATTTTCTTGGGTTTGTCATCAGCGAGGACTAATTCTCGTGCACACGGATGACGGTGATGCTCTTTAAGGAGAACAATAAAACCGTTTCACAGGCTATGAAGGACACCAAGAAACACATGACATCATGATGGATCAACCCTCAGGGCTCATGTCCCGCACGCCTGTGGTTTCCCTCATCTGTACCCAATGCCAGCTGGCAAAGCGGCCTCCCGCCATCAGTACCATCTCGCTTTGTGGGAATCTCATTGTGGCCATGGACGGAAGTCCAAGCTGAGTTCTATTTATAGCTTCTGGTGAGTCATTTATGTCACCTTAGTGAAAGCCAGCTCCAGAGCCAACTTGCTATTACTTTATTAGAAAAGCATTCTCACCGGGGTGTCCTGATGAAACCAAGAGCAAGCTGTAAAATCCTCCCAGCAGTTTACATGTCTGTCTTTTAATTGGCCTAATGTGACGATCCTTACACTCGACACTGTAAAGAGCAATTGTCAAGAGCACCTGTGGCTCCCAGTGCCTACCAACATGTAGGCTTTTTCCTGCTCTACATAGTGAGTTCCAGGACAGATAGAGCTGCATGGAGAGGCCGTGTCTCAAAACTAACCAACCAAACAAACAAACAAATGAAGGCTTTTTGTTAGGGAGAAGAAAATTTACAGGTAGTTTTCTGCAGCATTGACTTAGCAGTTGGCCTGGAAAATGTGCTAACCAACCAGGCTTCAGAAGTCTTTCCACTCCTGCAGGTCTTTGAGCCGTCTGTGACTCTGGCCTCTGTGACATTTCCACACATTCGACACTGACACTCACCACTTTGATTCCAGCGGAGAAGCTGTGGTTGGAGATGCGCGGCTCGGTGCTAACACTTTGAAGCTGAAGTTTTATCAGCTCAGTTTGAAAAACAACCTCTGTGGTTAAGCATGTTAAATCCCCCTGTACTTTCAGAGCAGCTTGGCTAAAGGTTATTTTTGTGGAGGTTGGAGGGGGAGCGGGAAATAACAGACTGGAGTGCTCGCTCTGAAAGAAGTTCAAAGCACTTTCTCATCTCCTAAGCAAGGCACCGGCGGAGGCTCCGCCTCAGATCTTACTCTACGCTTTATAAAGCATGTACATAGAACAAAGCGACCAGTGCCCAGAGTGTCTGGAACTTTTGTCCGTTGATGCTGGGACTGGAAAGTGATAAGACCATTTGGAAAAGTGTGGACATTTCCTGTCAAGTCAGACGTTCGAGTAGTATATAGTATATGACAATTTCAATCTTACCTCTTTAGTCAAGGGAAATGAAAATGTGTTAACTGGGAACTGGAGAGACCTCCCAGTGCTTAAGAGAATGCTCAGCTCTTGTGGAGGAGCTGAGTTTTGGTTCCCAGTACCCATGTTGAGTGACGCACAATCGTCTGTAACTCCACCCAGTACCTGCATTACTGTACACACACACACATACACACACACACACACACACACACACACACACACACACACACACAAATCATTGAAAAATCCATAAACATGGGCAGAGAGTGCTCTGTGTGGTGAAGACAGAGTATTCTGACAGAAGGACCAGCAAGCACCTGCAGGGCCAAGACGGATCGGAGGAAGTGTCACGTGGAGCATCACAAGGAGACAAGATGCGGCAGAGCCAGCACTAGGCTTTGTGGGCTGTGGAAGGAATTTTGGCTTCTATTCTGAGAACGTTGAGAAGGTATTAAAATATTATAGACAAAGAGATGACCTCATCGCATGTGACTTTTAACTAGATCAATCTATTTGCAGTTCAGGAAGGGAGGGGGCAGAGGCCAGTGTGAGAGTGAGGAGGTTGCTGAGCTGGCTAGGAGATGTCAGTGCCTGACTTGGATTATAACTGTGCCCTTTTTAGTTTGTTTGTTTTGTTTTTGAGATAAGGTTTCTCTGTGTAGCCTTGGCTGTCCTGGACTTGCTTTGTAGACCAGGCTGGCCTTGAACTCACAGAGATCCACCTGCCTCTGCTTCCCAGAGTGCTGTGATTACAGGCTGGACAGATGGCTCCATGTTCCAGGGATTTGGGTTAGATTCCCAGCACCCATATGGTGGCCCACAACCATGGAAAACTCCAGCTTCTGAGCATCCAAGGCCCTCTTCTGCCCTCCTCACAACTTTATTTAACCTTAATTCCTTCCAAAGGCCTGAATACAAACTGGCATTGCCAGTTGAACTTGGGGACCTTTGTGAGCCGTGTGCACAGAACAAGAATGACATTCCACAGTAGCACTTTATTTAAATAAGATTTTTAGAAGAGATTGCAAGCTGTCCTTGTAATACAATGCCAGGATTTTCTTTTTTCCTTCTTTTTAAAATTATTTTTTCTTTTTTTTTACATATACATTTATATTATTTCACATATATACAATAAACTACCTACAGCAAGAAGAACCACGAAACACTTAGGATTATATAATGTTATATTCGTAGTGATTTGGCTCTTTGTATTTGGCAAACTAGAACAAAACATCTGTCCTACCTTGATGTGTCTAAAATGACCATATCTTGTCATTATCAACTTAAAACATCTACCTAGACCTAAAAACATCTTAACCCCTAAACAACTAAGCATAATTGTAAGACTAAACTATCTGGTCTTCAACCCCATCAGAGACTTGAGAAGGAATAAAATTAATTACCTGAGTAAACAGGAAGTACAGGTTAGCAGCTTCCAAAATGAGAAAATGACAGAGACTGTTTGCTACCTGAACAGTCACCCAAAACTCTCTATAACATTGGAACATCATCTTCAACCTTTTAGCCCAATATATCTGACAGATATATTTATGAGGCAGGAACTATTGAGGACTTGCTTGGATGCAGGCAGAGTTTGACAGCCCCATTTTCTGTTTTGTAGCAGGGGTTTGCAGACTGGCTTGTGGGATAAACCCATGAACTGCAAATTATCTTTGCATTTCATTTGACTAAACTTTTTTTTTGTTTTGTTTTTTGTTTTTCGAGACAGGGTCTCTCTGTGTAGCCTTGGCTGCCCTGGACTCCCTTTGTAGACCAGGCTGGCCTCGAACTCACAGTGACCCGCCTGCCTCTGCCTCCCGAGTGCTGGGATTAAAGGCGTGCGCCACCACGCCCGGCTTGACTAAACTTTTAAATGTGAGTACTAGACTCGCTGCTCAGAGGTACAGTGTTTGCCAAGCAGGTACAAGGCCTTGGGTTTAATCCCCAACACTGCAAAACAAAACCAAGAACAACAGAAACGTTTAAAATGTGAGGTAACTCTATCTTTATATGTAATTATAACAAGAAGAATAAAAACTGATAGGTATAATGAACTTGAATCAAATAAAAAAAAATTGTTCAGCTCTCAAAAAGGTACCACCAAGAATGAAAAGACAGTTCACAAAAGAGGAGAAAAAAATTTTCAAGATATTTCTGACAAGGAATTAATATCCAAAACACTTTTTAAAATGCCCTATAGATCAACAACAAAACTCAATTAAAATATGGGTGAAGCAGTTGGACAGGTCAATAAGCACATGAGCAAACGCTCAACGTAAATAATCGTTAGGGACATGCGGATCAAACCACAGGGAGGTATCACTTCACACCCACTGGGATGGATGTTCCCAAGAAGTCAGAAAAGAAGTTGTCAAAGATGGAGGGAAATTGGAAATCCTGGGCTCTGTGGGTAGAAATGCAAAATGGTGCAGGTGCTGCAGAAGAGTATTGCTGTGTTCCTCATTATATTATATATTAGACTATATATGCACACATCATATTATATGCATATATTATATATTATTTTATAGATGCATATATTGTATATTATTTTATATGTGCATATATTATATTTTATATCAGGCATAATGCATGCATATAAAATGTTATAATGCATATCATATGTCATATGCATATTGTATAATTATATTTATTGTATGTGATTATATATAATTATGTATATAACATGATATGTATTATATAATACATATATAATGAGGGAACACAGCAATATTCTTCCATATATATAATTATATATAATATATACTTAGAGAGTTTTGTTGTTGTTGTTTTATGTGTATGGGTGTTTTACGTGCATGGAGTCAGTGCACCGAGTACACTCAGTGCCATAGAAGCCAGCAGAGCTCTGGCTGTGCTGGAACTCACTTTGTAGACCAGGCATTTGTAACTGATTAAAATGATGGAAGTAATATTTTCTGACACAGGAAGATGTCATAAAACTCAAATTTCAGTGTCCGTACATTTAAGTTCAGCCACACTCATTCATTTACGCCTCAGCTATGGCTACTCTTGTGTTAGCTTGGCAGAGGACAGGGGATGTGATAGACACAGCATGGCCTACGAGTCAAAAAAGGCTTAAGACCTGGATCTTCACGGGACAAGTTTGTTGACTTACAGACAGCTGCCAAGATTAAAAGGCCATGAGAAAAAAATAACTTAGGGGAAATGACTGGATAGAACACACAGCTCTGGCCAAGTGAATCGCAGTGAAGGGCACTCGTGGTGGCCTTGGGACCCTGACTGATTCCCAGGTGCAGGTTGGTAGCCCTGCTCACCAGGCTGAGAGCGGAGCCCTGGCCTCGCTTCTCCTCTCTCGGGTCATTGTAGCGCTGCATGGGCCTTTAAGGAGGCAGCGGAACCAAACTGAGCGGAACCCTCATTAATGGTTGTAGAAGGGAGGGTCTGCTGGGGTTGATTAATTCAGGGACTTAAAGATAGGATTGAAGATTCATGTTCTTAGCGTCCTCAGTATGACAACAGTAATTCGCTGTGTTTTGTGGCAGGAAGAGCTGGGGAGGCCTGTCTTAGCCCCATGTTCCACCGGCATCACGTGAGGACAATGGGTGCTCCGTGTTGTCCTCTGACTCCATCTCTGGGTCATTCCACATGTCTCCTTTTGCTTTGGGGAATAGGATGCCATCGTTAGCCTAGACTAATCAGTTTATTTCTAGATGGAAAAGGGCTCAGTGATTCTGAGAAACAGTTACCCAGTGGGTGCACAAAATCATTTTCATTAGCCAAGGAAAGTGAATGACAAAAGAGAGGCAGTGAATAGTGTCTGCCATAATGCCCGCCTGCTATGGCCACAGTAAGATGGCTGCCACTTCCACCCCAGGACTTCCCATCTTCTCTAAGGTGTGACAGTATTTTGTGTGTGTGTGTGTACACGTGTGTGTATGTGCATATGTATGTACGTTTGTGTGTCTTTTTCTTTCTGTGTGTCTGTGTGTTTCTGTGTCTGTGTGTGTTGTGCCTCTGTGTATCTGTGTGTGTGTCTGTGTGTGTATGTCTGTGTGTGTTTCTGTGTGTATGTCTGTATATGTCTGTGTGTGTGTTTGTATATGTGTATGTGTCTGTCAGTGTCTTTGTGTGTGTCTGTGTATGTGTCTCTGTATGAATATGTCTCTGTGTGTGTCTGTGTGTATATGTCTGTGTGTATGTATGTATGTGTGTGTCTGTGTGTATGTATGTCTGTGTGCTGTCTGTGTGTGTATATGTCTGTGTATGTATGTCTGTGTGTGTGTATGTCTATGCATATGTATGTCTGTGTGTTGTCTATGTGTGTATGTCTTTGTGTCTCTGTGTGCATATGTCTGTGCATGTCTGTGTTAAACGTGTACACGTGAATGTGTGCTTATGCTACTGAATACGTCTGGAGGTCAGAGGGCAATGTTCAGGAGTTGATTTCCTCTTTTCACCATGTGGGTTCCAGAGACTGAACTCAGGATGTCATGCTTGGCAGCAGGTGCCTTTACCTGCTGAGCTATGCGGCCCCTCCTCATTTTTTTACATTGGTTCTCGGGATTCAGACTCTGGTCATCCATGCTTACAGAGTGAACTGTCTCTAGAGCCCTTGACACAGGTTTCGGAATGCTGGCTTACTTTTCGTAGGTGACACAACTCAGTAGCAGTCATCTCAATTTGTGGGTGGAATTAAAAGGCTCAGATTAAACTAGTGCATGGAGAGTCTCACGTTTCCCCACAGCCAGCCTACTCTCTCTTTTTAGGAATTGGAGAGTTAGAGAAAGGCATACCTGCTGGGAAGAGAGAAAAGGGGTTGGTGATGTCAGTGAGGATTTCTAGCAGTATAAAGCAACTTGAGGGGGTGGAGAGGAGGGAACTCTGGGGGCGGGGCATTCCCATAGTCAGGGGTGGGACATTAGGACTAAAGATGCTGGGGTGATGGTAAAACTTAATTCTCTCTCTGATTTGAACTGGCGCTTTGAACAGTGAGATGTTGGCCCAAGGTTAGATTTGCTCCAGGAAAACTGGCCTGACAGGAGTGAAACCCTTCTCTTGCTAGGAAGCTGTTTTCCCGCGTGTGGTCCCCTGGCACATCAGTCTTGCCTGTATCCTCCGTAAGATGTAGTGTGCCCTTTAGGATAGCTCAGGGGCTCAGGGTCGTCCAGGAAGGCTGGGTCTCCCTTTCCCCCAGCCAGCTCACATCCCGTCAGGCAATGTTCCCTAGGACTAAATTGCCTTCTCACTGGTTTCTGGATATCCGAGAACCTGTAACACTCCGTCTGCGTGCATCTGCCCTTGGGTACAGCTTGGATGGAGGCTAGGACTCTTAGAACGAGGGCGAGAAGAGATGGGGTGGTGTAGATGGACTAGTTTCCTCTGTGTTTGGGGACACGCTAGAGTAATCTGAGGGACACACTGAGAGTGCAGCAGCTGCCGCGTGAGTGTGGGTGAGGAAGGGGAGCAGGAAGGATCTTAGACGTGTGCTTTGCAACACATGCCTCCATTCAAAACGGTTTTTTAAATTTTGATGTGGCAAGTAGGTTTTTTTTTCTGCATAGCCACATGTTTATGTTAAATCCCTATATGTATGCTAAATCTAGAGCCAGAGTTATTTTGAAAGAATTTCAACCAGGCATGGTGGGTACATGTCTATGATCCCCGCATTCAGGAGGAAAAGGCAAGGGGATTGTTCTGAGTTTGAAGATAGTTCGGATAACATATTTTGAGTCTGGCCAGGGCTATGTAGAGAGGCTCTGTCTCAATAAATCAAGAGAAAGGATGTTTTTAAAATTCATGTTCCCAGTTCCCTCTCAAGAAAACATATAAAATGCAACAACACATCACAAATAGTAGTTGGAAACAAGAAAGACAACAACAACAAAAATGCAACCTTGCATTCTATTCTGCAGTGAGAGTCTTAATACCAAAGCCCCAATATCTCTGTTCCCTGCCCCTTACCTTAACACACACAGACACACACACAGACACACACACACACACACACAGACACACACACAGACACACACAGACACACACACACACACAGACACACACACACAGAGAGACACACAGAGACATATGCACACAGACACACACACACACAGACACACATACACACAGACACACACACACAGACACACACACACACAGACACACACACAGACACACACACACACACACACAGACACACACACACAGACACACACACACACAGACACACACACACACACACAAACACACACACATAGACACACACACAGACACACACACAGACATACACACAGACACACATACAGACAGACACACACACACACACACATAGACAGACACACAGAGACATATGCACACAGACACACACACACACACACACACAGACAGACACACAGAGACATATGTACACAGACACACACACACACAGACATACATACACACATGGACATACACACACAGACACACAGGCACACAGGCACACACAGACACACACACACACACACAAACACACACACACATGCACACACAAACGCACGCAGGCACGTACACAGACTCACATTTTTCTAAGTTTGCCTTTAGAAAATGTTGGCCAAATGAAGGAAAGGTTATATAATGTGTTTTTAAGATGGAAAACAAAAAAATGGAAAAAAACCCAAACAAACCAACCAATTGAGCTAAAATGATAAGTGAGAAGCTACGCAAGTAACTAGACCTCAATACCAGACCATCAGTGAGCCTTGCAGCTGACACCATTGTGAGTGCTCGCTAAGAGAAAGAATGTTAAAAAAGAAGAAGAAGAAGAAGAAGAAGAAGAAGAAGAAGAAGAAGAAGAAGAAACCACCCATGCCTACAAGAGTTAGTATGAAAATAAATATACACAAAGAGAAAAAGAAATCAGCGGATTCCATCAGCAGGGCTGGGAGTGTGGAAGACATGGCAGGCTTGCCTAATACGTTCCAGGCCCTAGATATGATCCCCAGCCATGGCGAGCCGTTTACCAGAAACGCTCACACACAATTCCTGAACGTGACCTGCCCCCTTTCCCACCAGCAGCTGACCTCCCGCACTCACAGGGGTCACTGGCTGAGCTGACTTTGTAGAGTGAGCTTCACTTAATTCATTGTGCGTCAACACAGCATCCCAGGTCCCCATCACTTGCCCCATCCATTCCTAAACGACAGAGTTTTCTTTCCCTGATAATTTAAGTATTGAATCGATATTGACGAGACCCCAAATAAACCAAGGCCTTTATTTCTTTGGAAATGACCTCATCTACATCTGGGAGAATAATAACCCCATGCTTCTTTCTTAATTGGGAAGCGATGATGTGCCCTTTCTCAGCCCGCAGGGTTCCAAATATGGGTGTCCTTGGCCGCCATGCAAAAGAATTTCCAGAAAAGCAATTTGGGCTCAAACCAGAGGAATGTGAGAATTTCTCTGCTCTATGAGGAGGTCTGCTGTACAAAATGCATTTTCTGTATCGTTTTCTTCTCTATTCAAATAGAATTAACTTCTGTTATTCCTCACGCAATGCTCACACTTGTGTTGACAAGCTGTAAGGAAAGTTTTAACTTTTGGAGCGGAAAGAAAGCCCAATAGGAAACCATCTCTGAAGAGTGAAATGTAAAATGTACTTCTAGAACAATCTTGTATATGACTTGGAATAAAAATTAGGTAGGATAGCCAGGCGTGGTGGTCCACCCCTTTGATCCCAGCACTAAGGAGGCAGAAGCAAGTGGATCTCAGAGTTCGAAGCCAGCCTGGTCTACAGAGTGAGCTCCAGAACAGCCAAGGCTAAATGGAGAAACCCTGTCTAGGAAAAGCCAAAAAAAAAAAAAAAAAAAAAAAAAAAAAAAGGAAAAAAGGTAGGATAGGATAAGCCTGT
Organism: Acomys minous; assembly: GCF_964271855.1. Classification (NCBI taxonomy): domain Eukaryota; kingdom Metazoa; phylum Chordata; class Mammalia; order Rodentia; family Muridae; genus Acomys; species Acomys minous. The sequence goes on along the minus strand of NC_140492.1, from coordinate 110,440,509 downwards.
TTAATAGTGAAACCTCAGTCCTGTGGGCCTTTGCTTAGATTTCCTCTTTGTTTCTTGTAATTTCACCATGGAATTTAAGCAGTGTTAGCATATTTGTCAAACAATAGGCTTCCTGGAGTGAAAGGAAAGAGTCAGGTTAAGTTTATCTCTAGAAGGGCAATCATCCCCACCCACCCCCATTTAAAAAAATTTTTTTTAATTTTTGGTTGTTGTTCTTTGTTTTTGTTCTTTTTTTTCTTTAAACATTTTAAATAGATTGCTCAGATTGTTTAAAAAAATTTTTTTTTGTTGTTTAGCACAAGAAGAGTCCCCAGCTCCTCACAGCTGTGGTGGTGACCGCTGGGAGGGCCCTAGAAGCTCCTCTGTGCCAAGGAGCCTGGACAGCCTATGTGACCATGGGGACCTGGGGCCTGAGCCAAGGCTGGAAAGCAAACCTGGGCTCCTTAGGGTGGGTTATTTAACCTCTGACCCATGGCCTCTGGAGAAACCCGGGAAATGTTCTATAATTGTCATCCTGGCTTGTGGGAGGACACAGAACTGCCTGTAAGAATGTAGAAAACAGTGTTGGGGGAGGAACGAAAAATAACACATAGAAACGGGAGGAAAGCTGAAAATGCAAACAACAACGAAGGCCCTATATTGTGTCAAAATAAAAGGAAAACTATGATGAAACTGATATTGACAGAACTCTTCAAAGCAGAGTTGGGAGGAGGCCGTTGAGGGGACAAGAACTGGAGTGTGGGCCGTGGTCGCCCCCATGGAACATGCTGATGTAAACAGGGAGTTACTGGACTTCCGGTTTTCTTAATGGCTATTTCTGTTTATATATTTACCTACCATCTGTTCCTGGTGTCCATCAATGTCATAACAGAAGCCTTACAGAGAAACCCATTCCTTTTGTAAGAAACCAGTTCTGCCTGCCCCTGAAAGCTCCCATTTTGCCTGCTTTTTTTTTTTTTTTTTTTTGAGGCATGGGCTCTGTAATTCTTTTGTAAAATTCTGTTTTAAAAATGTCCCCATTTATTTATTTATTTAAGCACTTCACAGATAAATCGAAGCCCCCTTCCCTCCTCTCCTCCCAAACCCACTCTTCCTCCTCCCTCCTCCTCCCCTCCCCTCCTTCTTTCAGGGAAAGGGGAGCCCCGCCCCATGGGTACCAACCCACCCTGACACATGAAGTTGCAGCAGGGCTAGGGCCCCCGTCCACTCCCACCGAGGCCAGACAGGGCAGCCCAGCCATGGGAAAAGGGATCCAAAGGCAGGCAACAGAGTCATTTGTTAGAGGACCCACATGATGACCAAGCTACATATGTGCAGGGGTCCTAGGACCAGTCCGCGCATGCTCGTTGGTTGGTGGCTCAGTTTCCCCAGTGGGCCTAGGCTAGTAGTTTAGTTTACTCTGTAGGTCTTCCAGTTGTGTCCTTGAGCCCTCCCGCTCCCTCAACCTTTCCTTTCATTCTTGCACAAAACTCCCTGAGTATCTTGTATTTGTGTATGTGTGTATGTGTATGACTATGAGTATGTGCACATGAGTGCAAGTGCCTAGAGAGGCCAGCAGAGGGCATCAGATCTCTCAGGAGTTCCAGGAGGCTGTGAGCTGCCCGTTGTGGGTGTTGGGAAACTGAACTCTGCAAGAGCAGTGTGTACTGTACTCTGACCACTGGGCCAGCTCTGCCATCCCTGAATTGTGGTTCCAAAGCCCCAGAAATTAAGTTGGTTTTTGTTTGTTTGTTTTTGATTGACCATTTCTGAGTGTGAACTGATCAATAATTGGGATTCCCCTAAGGTATACAACTACTCAGTAGAGTCTCAAAGAGTTCTGAGTTTGATTAAAAACTTAAATTAGACATCAACTTTAAGAGAAAATATAAGTATATTGGTTTTAGGCATATTCCTTTACAGTTATATAGCTGTAGAAACAAATAATCCTCCTGGGATTGTTTTAGATGGCTACAAGGAGATAAAAAAAATAGAAGTGGGGTCAATCAGTCATTCTTTTTTAATGTTTCTGGAAATTGAGTGCTTGAAAATAGACATAAAAAAACAAAATGAAGAAATTTATTGTCTGTTTATTTATTTTGTGTGAGGAGGGAAGGCTATCACACTGTGCATGTGGAGGTCGGAGGAAAACTTGCCTGTAGGACCATGTGGACCCCAGGAATTGAACTCCTGTTGTCAGGAGTGGAGGCAGACCCCTTTTGCCCTACTGAGCTATCTTGCCAGCCTCCGGTTGGGTTCTTTAAGAATTTTAAGCATGACTTTGGCATTTGATATGAAGATCTTATTTTTTTAAGTAGGGCATTGGTACATTTCAGTCTATTTCTGGCATTATTGCATATCCTGTTTTGTGTTATAAGAAAGAATTTGAGGGCTGGAGAGATGGCTCAGAGGTTTGCTCTTCCAGAGGTCCTAAGTTCAATTCTGAGCAACCACATGGTGGCTCATAACCATCTATAATGAGTCCTGTGCAGGCATAGATGCAGGCAGAACACTGTATATGTAATAAATAAGTAAATCTTAAAAAGAAAGAAAGAATGTGAGCCTGTACCATAGTAACTTACCAACTGTTGCCATTTACATTATTATAAGCTGCAAACTGACCTCACATTTGTCTTTTGAGACATCATAGTGTTTTATGATTTTAATCTCCAAGCAGTAAAACACTGAGAACAAGCCAATGGCATAGAACGAGCTATCTATATAGATTTGTGTGCCTGATGAGGCCCTATGCCCAGCTTTGTGAGGTCTTGTCTTGTCCATGAGGTCAGAGTGGAGTGGATGAGGGACCTTTGTGTTACACAGCACTTGTGCTCCACAAATAGATGGATGATAGATAGATGATAGATAGACAGACAATAGATAGATGGAGAGAGGGAGGGAGTGAGGGAGGGAGGGAGAGAGAGAGAGAGAGAGAGAGAGAGAGAGAGAGAGGGAGGGAGGGAGGGAGGGAGAGAGCCCTTCCTTAGTGTCATACTTCCTCAACAAGGCTTCACCTACTTCAACAAGGCCACACCCACTCCAACAAGGCCACACCCACTCCAACAAGGCCACACCTACTCCAACAAGGCCACACCTCCTAATCCTTGTAATCCTTTCAAACATTCCCACTCCCTGTGACTAATCTCATTCAAATATATAGCCTATGGGGACCATTCTTATTCAAACCACCACACTGAGAAATGGGTGTTTAGACAGCAGCACTCCACTCAGTGAGCGGCAGAAGTGCTCTCTGCCATTCTCAAAATTCATGTCATTTCAAGGGCATTTTTTTTGGTGGGGGAGGCGGGCTCTATGTGTAGCCCTGGCTGTCCTAGAACTTGTTCTGTTAACCAGGCTGGCCTCGAACTGACAAAGATCTGCCTGCCTCTGCCTTTGCCCAAAGCAAAGTTACAACAAGTGGGCTTTAAAAAGCCCTATCTCAAACCGGACAAAGCGAATCTAGGACAGCCAAAGATACACAGAGAAACCCTGTCTCAAAACAACAACAACAACAACAACAACAGCAGCAGCAGCAACAACAACAACAAAGCCCTACCTCTGAGGATGCTTCCTCTCCTCTTCCCACCTGCTCCCTCCACCCTGCCCAGGTTCTGAGAGTGCTCCCTGTGTGGAAGAGAAGGACTTCCCTGCCTATAGGCCTTCCCACTGAGCAAGCCTCAGCTCCGGTCTGTTTCCTGCCCCCCACTATAAGGCTCCATCACCTTCCCCTCCCACCTCCCACCTCCTCACTGCTCCCATGGGGCCTGGACCATTTCTCTATCGTCCCGGTCCGAGGTCCGAATACTAGGCTGCTAGTAAACTGTGGCCTCCTGAAGATTTAGCTGGGCTTTGTCAGTTGTGTGCCCTTCATACTGCACCTGGCCTAGACTGTCCTTGCCTTTTTGCTTGTTTTATTTTTTAAAACTTTGCTTTTTTTTTTTTTTTTTTTTTTTTTTGGTTTTTTGAGACAGGGTTTCTCCGTGTTAGCCTTGTCCTGAACTCTCTTTGTAGACCAGGCTGGCCTCGAACTCATAGCAATCCACCTGCCCCTGCCTCCCTGAGTGCTGGGATTAAAGGTGCTTGCCTCACCATGCCCGGGCTTTACTTTGCTCTTTCTTAACCCGGATATTTCAGAGTAAACTCCAGGATCAGTGGTATTTCAACCATGAATACTCATATGTGCATCTCTAAAAATAAAAACATTTTCTCATAAACTTATATCATTATCACACTCCACACTCGAACGGCGACTCACAAATATCACCGATTGGTCTCAGGAGGTCTTTTGTAACTGGTTTGTTCAAACCAGACCCAATGCATGGACCACACACTGCATGTGTGTGTTACAACTCAGGGTCCCTTCCTTCTCTTCCCGCATGACAGGCTTACTGAAGAAATCAGGCCAAGTGTGTTTCAAGGCTCTGCTTAACGTCCTCATATTTGTAAGCTGGAGTTGACCTCAGAGAGAATCAGAATGGGCGTGTCCTCTGCTTTCAGGAAACTTCTTTTATTTTCCTCTTTTTCTCCCCCATTGAATGCTAGTTCAAACCCAGAGACCACGGATTACCGACTGTGTCTTCCACATTCTTCTTCTTGACTTCCCCTTTTTCCTGGTTGCATAGTGATCCAAATTGAGCCTTCCAAAATGGCAGATGCCTACAGCCGATGGCCTCAGCAACAGAAACTCCCAGTGTCCTTAGCAGTCAGGGGTAGGAAGCCTCCTAATGCAGGACTGTAAGGCTTTGCTGTGGACAATAGTCATCTTTTTAAAATTTTCTCCCAAAATGAAGTTTCTTTTTATAAACTCAATAAACCTGAATTCACCCCAGAAAAACAACCCGTTTTCCAAGTGACATAAGGTCCAGCAGCTCCAACTTACCCTGGACCTGGTCCTGGCCCTGTCTCCAGGCAGACAAATCACTGTGATGGTTGCTGCTGCCAGGGTGCTGATGGCTGGGGCCATAGAAAATAATTTTCCGTTGCTTTTTTACCAGGAAATGAGTGATTTGGGCCACAGTCCACCACAGTGTCAGGAGGGGACTTCGTTGGCTGAGATACCCGAGCTAATTGGCGAGGAGGAGGAACAGGGTCCACTTTTTATTCCGTAGGCAGTGATGGCAGGCTGAAGAAGGAAGGCAGAAGTGCGGAACTTCTGCACGGCCGTGCTTGGATCAGAGACCCTGGGCTAAGGTCCTGTCCGAAAAGGTGACGATTCTAGGCATGAAGAGAAGTGGACCCATGCCAGTGAGGGGCATGGCTGAAAAACCCTAAAAAGATGGGTATTGTTTTTGTTTTTGTTTTTTTTTCCAATGGAAATGAATAATATAACTGTTGATTTTGGCTCACTGCTTGCACTTGTTATTTACACCTCTACAAAAAAAAAATCTCTCCAATAGCTGCATTTCTGGTGGTGGAGCTGTGGATCATATTTTACTCTTCTGGAATATGGTTTAAAAGTTGCTACACAATAGAAAGCAGAAGGGAGAAGCTCTGACTGAATTCTCGGTTGGGCCAGTACAACCCGTCCACATCCATTTCACTGGCTGACAAATTTAGAATGCCACTTAGTTTTGAAATAGTCACCACGAAAGTTTACGAAATAATTTTCTTCAGAAGTTTTGCTAAAGTTCGCATCTGAGCCTTTCCTTTTTGAAACAGCACAGGAAGGCTGTGTGGGCGGGGGGTGTGTGTCTCGGGAAGCTGCTGCTGACCAATCAGGAGACTTCGCAAGGACCCGCCCTCCTTGCGAAACACCAAAACAGGATCCCCCAGAGTGAGGGTGGAGCTTCCTCCTCAAGATGTGGGTGGAGTCTTGGATATTCTGACAAATAAATTGGCTGCCATGTTGTTTGTGTCTAGAATGGAAAGCTGTCTGCTGAGACGAGCCAGGAGAGCCAGAACTTGTGTCATAATAACCACTTACACCTGAGGGTGCTCCTGATGGTTGTGGGCTAGGTCGTTGGTGCACATCGGGGTACTGGCAGACTTTTGGGTCTTTTGTGAGGTTTGGATGCCCCTTCCCTGTATAAAGCCAGTGAAGGGGCTCCTTGAACCCCATAGCACTACACCTGTAATCTAGGGTACCATCCAGAATTCATCAAAACTCTTATGCTCCCTAAATCTTGGCTTGAGCACCTCTTGAGAATACTGATAACGGCTGGGAGTTAAGACAACCTTGTTACAGCAGGCGGTGGTGGCGCACGCCTTTAATCCCAGCATTCGGGAGGCAGAGACAGGCGGATCGCTGTGAGTTCTACAAAGCGAGTCTAGAACAGCCAAGGCTAACACAGAGAGACCCTGTCTCGAAAAAAACAAAAAAATCCCTTCTTAAAGGAAGAAAAGTATTTAATGGCAAGTTTTTGTTTTACTCATAGATAAAACCGCAGTCATATAAAGTTGGTACATACACTTAAGAAAACAGTTTTGTGGAGGGGGCGGGGATTTTTTTCTACTTGATGAGAAAATAAAACCACAAGACAGGAACTTCCTCCCACTCTGGCCACAAACTTACCTGCAGAAGTACTCATCACTTCCGCCCGTCCTCACCAGCACAGCTGAAGTGATTTCTGGTCATTGCCAGTTTCAAGGCACTGGGTTTTTCTTGCAGCCTTATAGACAGCTCTGTTGTGGATTCTTCCTCCCTCCTTCCGCTCCACTTGCTACTGATTTAAATAACCCACGTTTTCCATCTTTAAACGAATGTCCTCTGTGCAGGAGAGACAGCTCGGTTGGTAAAGAGCTCGCTGTGCAAGCAGGAAGACCTTGCTGGGTCTGCAGTACCCTTGTGTGAAAAGATAGGTGTCAGCGGTCATGTGTGTGCCCATAACCCCAGCTGGGGAAGCAGAGACAGGGAGGTTGCTGGGAGTCTCCAGATGGGCAGTTTAGTCTAATTGGTGGGCTCTGGGCTGGTGAGAAACCCTGTCTCAAAAAAAAAAAAAGTGGGTAGTTCCTGAGGTTGACTTCTAGCCTCACACACACACACACACACACACACACACACACACACACACACACACACTTCGGCTTATCTTGCCTGTCTTAGTTTTGCCAAGTTTATTGAGGCAAGTGTCCGTTCTCACTACCAATACTTCCTAACCCTGAAACCCCTCAAACATTCTTCTAGACCTCTGACTTCTATGCCAATATTACTCCAACACCAGCCTGCTAAATATTATCAATCAACCTCCTTTTCATTTTTATCTTTATTGTGTTTTTTCTATTTATTTTTTATCGAAAATATTAAAAACAACAACAACAACAACAACAACCTGTCCAGATTCCAGTTTCATCTCCCAGCCCTTCTGAGAGCCTCTCTACTTCCCCTCACCTGAATTCACACCCTTTCTGTCTCTGGTTAGAAAGCAAACAGGCATCTGGAGAGTAATAATGAAATAGACTAAAACAAAATAAAATAAAACAAAAAAACCAGATGAACCTGGAAGGACAGAACAAACAGAAAAGAAGAAGAAAAAAAATCCAAAGAAAAAAATGCAAGAAACACACACAGACACAGAGACACACATGTTCACCCTCACAGGAATCCCGGAACAACAAAACCAGAAGTCATAAAGTATGCAAAGGACCTGGAAGGTTAAAAAAAAAATTCTGCCAAAATATTATGACGCAGGGAACTCCAAAATTGCCACTGAGTTCCTTATGTATGTATGTGCCTGTCTCCTGCTGGGCATGGGACCTGCTCTTAAGGCTGTTTGTATCCCTGTGAGTGATTTGTATCTGTGGGAGAAAAAGAATTCTTCCTTTGCAAATGGATATCAATTGGAAGTACCCGTAGCTTCTGGGCTGAGAATAGGGGCATGTGTCCATTTCTCCTCACAACACTGGGAGCCCGTTTGGTGCAGACTAACGCAGGCCCTGTACAGGCTGCCACATCCTCTGTGAGTTCATGTTTGTCAGCCCTGCTGTCTTGAGAAGGCCTTGTCTCCATGGTGTCCTCCATCTCCTCTGGCTCCTGCAATCTTCCTGCCTCCCCTTCCACAGGGTCCCCTGAGACCTGAGGGGATGTGGTTGATAGGACCAATTGTTACTACATACGGGGCTACCTAGTTTCAGGGTCTTTGGCCCCAAGAGCGATGTTGAGGATAGGTTCCATCTCATGAAATAGGCCTTCAATCCAATCAGATATTGATTGGTTACTCCTTCAAGCTTTGTGGCACTGTGGCACTAATGCATCTATTTGGGAGGGCTTTGTTGTAGATCATCGTAGCTAGGTTGGTGTTTACCCTCTTCCTTTGGTAGTATGCAGAGTACCTTCTATTTATTTATTTGTTTGTTTTTGGGTTTTTTGAGACAGGGTTTCTCTGTGTAACAGCCCGGCTCAGAGTACCTTCTAGTTCTCTGAAGGTGTGTGTGTCTGTAGGGATGAAGGCTCGAGGTAGTCACCAGGTTGACTTCTCCATGGTCCATGAGTTGTTTAGGTGTTGTCGTAATGTTTCTTTTAAGTGTAATTTATTCATTCATTCCTGGTGTGTGTGTGTGTGTGTGTGTGTGTGTGTGTGTGTGTAATACTCCACATTATTTTCTTGAGACAGAGTCTCTCACTCATTGTGGGGCTCACTGCTTTTTGGCTAGGCTGTTGGTCAGAAGCCACGGAGATTTCCATTGCTCTGGGGTCATTGGTACGCAAGCGGCCATTTCCAGTTTTTATGTGAGTTCTGTGGATTTGGACTGCAGTCCTTGTGCAGCGTGCACTTTTTCACACTGAGAGGCCCTTTCCACCAGCGTTATCTAACTTGTGCTTTAAGTAGTGGATGATACCGGTGACTGTGGAACAGTAGCTCTGCTTTTGTGGCATCTGTTGTCCCACCACAATTTTACAGCACCCTCTGTGGGTTCTTCTATCTACGTGTTTGTTGTAGAATTCATAGACACTTCAGTAGCTGCGCTCGCTATGGCGGCACGTGTCTGTGATCCCAGTGCTGAAAAGGCTGAGGTGTTGGGCTTCATAGTGAAACCTTATCTAAAACAAGTGATGCCTACGGATGACGACAACAGAACACAGCAATAAAACGAAAATGAAAAAAGTGGGTTTTTTTTCCACGTAGAACTTCTACCAGCATTTCGGAATGGCCCTCTCCTGCACGGAGCTCATGGCTTCCATCCATCCCATAGTCTGTTGCCACCCTTTTCTCATCTGGTTATTATTTTTACCACTTAGTTAATGTGACAGCCCCCTAGCCTTCCTGACCCATTTTGTTTGCTTTCCTTTCTGGTCTTCACACTGTAACTAGTGTTTTTAATGTCGCTGTTATTTGGCTCCTCCTTTTCACAAACCCTTTGATGGAGGGTAATCTTTACAGCAAAGATCAAATTTCACAAAATGATCTTCAAGGAGTTTGTCTCTGTCAACTTTACTGAACTACTTGCAGTATTTGTCCATTCAGTGTCATTTCCCAGCTTTCCCAGCTTTGCTATGGATGGTCCACCAGCTGTTCTCATCTCTACTTCCTGGCTAATTTATCTTCAAGTCTTAGATCCCAGGTTTAAAAACATAACTCTCAGCTGGGCGTGGTGGCACACACCCGTAATTCCAGCACTCAAAGGAGGCAGAGGCGGGTGAGTTCACAGCCAGCCTGATCTACAAAGAATTCAGGACAGCCAAGGTTACACACAGAAACCCTATCTCAAAAAACCAACCAACCAACCAACCAACCAACCAACCAACCAACAAAAAAACCAAAACCTCCCAAAACAAACAAACAAACAAACAAACCGACAAAAGTGGATTGGGACAGAGGCAGGCACCCAGAAGAGGAGTCAGTCCCACTAAGGGGGAGGTATAGCACTCCTTGGTTTTTAACAAGTCTCACCAGAGAAGGAGGATGCTTTACTGTGTCCTGGCTTCCACATCATTTCTCCCTGGGTACCCCAGGGAAGGCCACACTGCTTACAAACTACAAAGAAAGCTGATTAAAGAGAAAAGGAGCCAAAGACACTCACTCAGCCCTCCCTGGGTGTTTTCAAGTGCCAAGCAGCCCCGAGTTAGGACTTTAGGTGCAAATAAAGATTGGGATCTCAGAATCTTGGTTTGAAGCTGCTTGGTTTGACCTCTGTGTACGTTGCTATAAATTGAACTCAAGGGCTTGCACGTGCTGTGTAAGGCCCCTGCCACTGAGCCTAAGCCCCAGTCCCAAACAGCTCAGAGCTTTTCATGTGCAGAATGTTTGGGGGCCTAAAAAGGCAATGGGATCTGCTTGACACTTTATCTGTATGTTGGAAAAATGGTCTATACAGTGAGTTTATTATGGAGGGAGGGCAAGATTAAAATAGCTTTTTATGGAGATAGGCGTGGTGGTTCACTCCTTTCATCCCAGCACTCGGGAGGCAGAGGCAGGTGATCATTGTGAGTTCGAGGCCAGCCTGCTCTACAAAGTGAGTCTAGGACATCCAGGGTAACACAGAAACCCTGTCTCAAACAAACAAACAAACAAACAAACAAACAGAAGCTTTTATGTTGGGTGGTTTTATGTCAACCTGACGTGAGGTAGTCATGCGAGAGGAAGGGTCCTCAAATAAGAAAATGCCTCCGTGAGATCAGGCTGTAGACAACCCTGTTAGGCATTTAGACCCAGCCCATTGTAGGTGAAACCTGGGCTGTTGGTCCTGGGTGCTGTAAGAAAACAGGTTGAGCAAGCCATGAGGAACAAGCTAGTAGGCAGCACCCCTCCATGGCCTCTGCATCAGCTCCTGCCTCTCGGTTCCTGCCTTGCTTGAGTTCCTGTCCTGACATCCTTCACTGATGGACAATGATGTGGAAGTTTAAGCCAAATAAGCCCCTCCTTCCACAAGCTGCTTTTGGTCATGGTGTTTCATCACAGCAATAATAATCCTATTAATACAGCTTTCATGCTCACATTCTGCTGAGGCTAACTGAAAAAGAAGAAGAAAAAAAGAGGGGGAGGGACGGAGGGAGAGAGAGGGAGAAGGGGTACACCTTTAAGAATACTTGACTTTTGTTTTTCTAAGTACAAATTGGCTCTTTATAGACTTCTTTTATGTAGGTGTGCCGTACGTATACTGCATGTGTATGCATAATTAGGGGCTCACACAGTTGCTTGGGTATTTAAAGATGTTCTCATTCAACATATTCACAAATGAGAAATAGGAGAATGACGTCTCACGGGTGCTCCAGGTCCTCTGAGAACGTCAGTGCTATGGTTCTGACAGCTGCTCATGAACTGCACTGAAGCCATGTCTGTCTGTCTTACAAGATGTGTGCCAGCCTATTCTAAAACACTCAGAACATCCCTGTGCTGGGCAGCACTCAGGACAAGAAGCGACCAGTTGCTTCTTGCAGAGCTTACAAGGAGGGTGGCGTTCCTTTTTTTTTTCCCCTCCTAATTAAACTGATGCCCTGGCAGCCTACACAACTGCAGTACTTGACCAAGAGCCAAGCCTAGGACACTCAACACAGAGAATTTTAAAATTGCCCTTATTTTAGACAAGATCATTTCAAGTCCCATTTAGAGACCATCTGGGCTTTTTTTTCAGCTTAGATATTTAGTTGACAGACTCCTACAATGTTAGACTTCCTATAGGGCCAAGAATCTACACCTGTGGGGCTTCCCCCCTCCTTACTCACATGGCATACGTAAATCTAGAACGGACTTTTTAGGATCTTTATATATATATATATAATTATATATATATATAATTTAATTAATTTATTTAGATTATGACTCAATTGTCTTTCTTTCTAGGATCTTTAAGGCAGGAAAACAGAGAAATAAACCATGACCACATTCCATGTATATCTTTTTTTTTTTCCTTCTCGGTTCCCTTCTTAATATTATCAAATCACTTCTGCCTTGCCCTCCACAAGCTAATGACAGTGTGGGTTATGGCGAGTGGTGGGAGAGGAGAGGGGAGGAGCACACCTGCCACAGTTGAACCCACCGCCCGCAGTGGTCACGACCCTCAGTAGCTGGAGAGATCGAGTGGTTCATTTGTCTGTAGTTGGTGGGCCAGGGCCTTGACCACTAAACACCCTGAGCATTGTAAGTGCGCGGGTCTTGGCCGAGAGCAAGCTCCTAATTGTCACAGAGAAGTGTCCCGCCTCACCGGCATTTCTGCAACCGTGAGCCTAAGGACAAAGACAGCCAGAATAAGAGGGTATCCACTTCGGTCTTGGGGTTTTCCCCTAGCCTAGTTTCCGGATGACAGTACTGACAGTTCACTCTTGCATTGACTTTGGCCAGAAAGCCTCCTCAGGCCTCAACAGCCTGGTGCTACTTCATTAGCCAGCTTGCTTGCCCGAGTTTTCAAGTCAAAGTCACTAACCTCGCTTTTGTTTTGCTGAGATTCTCCTTTATAAATATTTATTTTTATGTATTTGTGTGTGTGTGTGTGTGTGAGAGAGAGAGAGAGAGAGAGAGAGAGAGAGAGAGAGAGAGACAGACAGACAGACAGACAGACAGACAGACAGACAGACAGACAGACAGACATGAGTGCAGTTACCAGCAGAGGCCAAAGGTGCCTGATCTCTCTGGAGCTGGAGCTACAGTGCTTTGAGAAGCACCTGATGTGGGTGCTGGGAATTGAACTCAGATCCTCCAGAAGAGCAGTGTGTCCCTCCAGCTCCCACTGAACTTCTTTATACTGAAGTGTTACAAGGAGTCCTAAGGCTTATTCATAACACCTTGTTTCGAAAGCACACTGATACAAATCACCCAACTGAGTCATTATTGACCTCAGCCACCGTATTGATCAGGGACTGGGCGTGAGTCATAACTACTGAAATAATTCCTGAATCTCAGCCATTTGCTGCTCAACAGATTCCTTCTTGAAAACACTAAAGGTTAATTCGGGGCGTTGGCAAGGGAACGGAGCCAGCCTGTGTCTATTACTTCTTTATCTTCCAGAGCCCTTCCCCTGGCCTCTGCCCTTGACTTCTAGAGAGGGAACAGAGTGTGTGACTGTGACCTTGTGAGCAGGGCTAGGGAAGATGGGCACATTGAAGTGATTCACACGCAGAATTACCCCACATTTATCTCCATCCAAGGGCCAGGATAGCCCCCCCCCACACACACACCAAGGAAAAAGAAGCTTAAGGTCTTAAACAGAGTCAACAGGGGTTTCGAACTCTGAGGAAACAGTTGTGCAGGGGTTAGAGGTCAGAGTCAGAGCCAGAGGGCTAGGGCTAGAATTCTGGTCTCATCTTTTCCCAGCTTTGAAACCTTTGTAAGTTGCACGAAACAATTCCATGGTGTTGCTGCTTGTACCAAACAGTGACTCACATGTGTGTTAATCTTTGAACAGTGGCTACACATTTGAAATACCTGGTGAATATTAACTGTTCATAATGGACGTGAAACACGTAGACCAGGTCTGATGTAAGAGACCAGGTTTGCTATTTCTGAAGACAAAATTACTGTGCACTTAAAGATCTTAGCTGGCTTTTAGAATTGCACAACATTTCATTCGGCAACAAAGGGAGGGTTCTGAAGACCCAAGCAAAGAAACCTGGTAGAAAAATCAAAGGCCAAGGAAAGCAGAAATAGAAAACAAATGCTGGGCTCAGTGGCACATAACTGTGATCCCAGCACTCAGGGAGGCAGAGGTAGGCTGATCTACAAAGCAAGTCCAGGACAGCCAAGGCTACACAGAGAAACCCTGTCTCAGGAGAGAGAGAGAGAGAGAGAGAGAGAGAGAGAGAGAGAGAGAGAGAGAGAGAGAGAGAGAGAGAAAGGAGAGATGTAGAAAGCAAAAAGTTGATTGTTTCCAAGTTTCTCTGCTTGTAAGGATGGAGTCAGTGAGCTTTGTCTTTGCCAGGTGGAGCTGGCTTGTATGTCGATTTGCTTGTCACCTTCCTTGGAAGTGTGGAAATTTAGCTGAGGTGAATCCATATGGGGCTTAGTCACGGAGGTCAGTCCAAACCAAAGGCCCCTGACCAATTTTATTAACAGCTCGTTAGTTACTCTTCTCCTTACTGATGGCTTTTGACAAAGCATGGTTTTCTAAAGTGTAGAACAACCCCACCTGTTTCCCTCTGCCTCTCTCCTCTCCTCTTCGCTGAGGTTTTCGTGGTCGGTTTCTGTTCCTGGCTTTCGTTTCTCCCTTCCATCACGCACAGTCTGGCTGTAAAAGTGCCTTTTGCCTATGCCCTTCCCTGTGGCACCGGTTCCTTCCCCATCATCGCATGCCCTCTGGAAACTTCCTCTTGACGAAGTCTGGTTTTTATAGCACAGTTCAAGAATGTCTCTAGATTAAGTCGCACTGTCCCCTCTGCTTTTCCATTTCTTTCCTTTACGTTGTGTGGTGCTCAGAGGAACTACAGCCCAAAGGGGTCAGGGCAGCAACAGCAGCAGCAGCAGCAGCAGCAGCAGCAGCAGCAGCAGCAGCAACTCAATGGGGAGTCAGGTTTTATGGAGCCTCTGGGATCCAGACAGGACAAAATAGTCAACCGATTTTTTAAATGTCAGATAGAGCCAGAGTGGAGTGGCTATAGCAGGCCTGAGCATGGCCAACATGGCGTCCACAGGTTTTGCCATTTACCCTTCTCCCTACTCCTTGCTAAAACTGTTAAATTACATTCCTGAAGCTGGCGCCTAAGGTCTATTCTCTTATTTAGCTGCTGGCTCATTTCTGAGACAAAACAAGGTCCAACAATAAAAATTCATTATTTGGCTAATGTGTCCAATAGAGATTTACCAACTCACCTTAGCACAGACTCCCCTTTTTCTTCTTAAAAACCCACTCTTGAATTAAAAACAAACAAACAAAAAGCAAACAAATAAACAAACAAACAAAAAGAAAAAAAAAACACTTGCTGAGGGCTGGAGAGATGGCTCAGAGGTTAAGAGCACTGGCTGCTCTTCCAAAGGTCCTGAGTTCAGTTCCCAGCAACCACACAATGGTTCACAACCATCTACAATGAGATCTGGTGCCCTCTTCTGGCCTGTAGGCGTTGCATGCAGACAGAACACTGTACACATAACAAAATAAATACATCTTAAAAACAAACAAACAAAACTACTTGCTCCCTGCTTTTGCTTTCTGTCTGCCCCTGCAGCCCTTCCCTCCTGCCTCCACCCCTCTCCAGGATAAAACACCTCCTTAGTGATGAGAATTTGGTGTCTGGGTATGTCCTGGACCTACCCTGAGGGGGCTGCCCTCCCTTGCACTAAGATAGTTAACATATTTTCTGATTATCTTGTCGGTACAAACACCTCCTGGGGGATTTGGGCTTACACCCTGTGACAGGCAGCTTCCCCAGGCCAGGTCTCCTGTATTCCTAACAGTCACCTCAGCACCTGGAACAGTGTGCACAGTAGGTGTTCAGCGCTGTCGGTGTGGAATCAATCTGTATTTATGGGGAAGGAGCTGGCCCATGAGAGTAAAGGGTCAAACTGATGGGGGACTGAGCAGCTTCCTCCTCTATACAGCACCCTCCTTTTGAGGGCGGTAGAGGCAGGAGGATCACTGTGAGTTTGAGGCTAGCCTGGTCTACAAAATCGAGCCCAGGACAACCGAGGCTACACAGAGAAAGCCTGTCTTGAAAAAAACAAACAAGCTGGATGGTGGTGGCGCACGCCTTTAATCCCAGCACTCCGGAGGCAGAGGCAGATGGATCGCTGTGAGTTTGAGGCCAGCCTGGTCTACAAAGTGAGTCCAGGACAGCCAAGGCTACACAGAGAAACCCTGTCTCCAAAAATAAAAATTAAAAAAAAAAGAAAGAAAAAACAAAAAAACAAAATTAAAGGATTAAAGTTATCAGTGATGAGTATTTTTCTTTGCATCTGAGAGTTGGCAAGCAATGGCGGAAGGACCACATGTATGTCTTTTTTTTTTTTTCCTTTTTTTTTCCCAGTTCTTTGAGACTGGGTTTCTCTGTGTAGCCTTGGCTGTCCTGGACTCGCTTTGTAGAACAAGCTGGCCTCACGATGCACCTGCCTCTGCCTCCCAAGTGCTGGGATTAAAGGCATGCACCACCAGGCCCAGCCATCATGCATGTCTTTATGTAAGTGGACATTCTTCTCCCCTCATATTATTTTCTCTTTAAATGTTGTCAGCAAAACACATTTTCCAGATTATCCTTAATGGGAAACAGCCCCGTCCTCATAGTGTGAAATTTTAAAGTCACAGAAAGCCAAAAAATAGTCTACTAAGTTAATGTTTAATTATATATGTTCTGTAGAGTTAAATTTCAAACACCAAAGAGGAGACATTCCTGAGAAGCTTCTAGAATGTGTTGTTCTGAGCTTCTGTCATGAGAACCAGCTGAATGCTGAAACCACGGTAGGAAAGGGTGTCTGTACCCTGTGTTCCCAGACTTTGTGTGCACACACATTCTTCATTCCCAGGGAACTGTGTAAAAGGTGACAGCTCATCTAGGCTTCCCGGTCCAGAGTTCATGAGATAACCTCAGGATAAAAAAGTGGTGAGGAAAAACAGGAACTCAAAAAAAAAAAAAAAACAAAACAAAACAAAACACAGGCTGTTTTGCTTCTTAAAAACAGTGTGTTAAAATGTTTGAGTGAGAACCGGACATGGCGGTATACTTAGTTAATCCCAGCACTCGGGAGGCAGAAGCAAGTGGATCTCTGAGAGTTTCAGGCAGCCTGGTCTATAGGCTGAGTTCCAGAACTGCAGAGAGAGACCCTATCTCAAACAAAACAAAATAAAACACAAACAAACAAACAAGGTTTGAGTGGAGAGAAAGTAACTCGTAACCCATCAGCATGAGGGGCCTGGGGCCTTGCTCCCGGTGTGAGGACTGCTAAATTGCTGTGTCTTGATGACCTCCTCCTCAGAGCTATGCCAGAACGGCTGACAATGAAGTCCCCACCAGATTGGGGGTGGTTGGTGAAGAGACAGGTTCTCGTGACCCCCTGGCTCCCTCACGTGCCTCCAGTAGGCAGACTCACTGATGGAGAACTGATGGTGTGTTGACAGGAGGGGTCATTCTGAGGGGGAAAAATCATGCTGAGACTGGGAGAGTTTTTGTTCTTGACAGTAAGATGACATGTAAGAATATTCCAGATTTTCTCACATTCTGTGTATCAATAGCCGAAAGGCCCCATCTCTGATCCTCAGGATCCTGAAGAAGCACAGTGTCAACAGCTTGGTCTGTCACTTCCGTTTGCTTTGAGATTTGCTTATACCCAGAGATTTTTGTTTTGGGGTGTTTTTGGTTTTTGTTTTGTTTTTTTTTGTGACAGGGTTTCTCTGTGAAGCCTTGGCTGTCTTGGACTCACTCTGTAGACCAGGCTGACCTCGTACTCACAGCAATCCACCTGCCTCTGCCTCTCGAGTGCTAGGACTAAAGTCTCCTGTGTATGTGTGTGGTGTGTAGTGTGTGTAGTGTGTGTGTATGGGGTGTGTGTGTATGGTGTTTATGTATGTGTGGTGTGTGTATGTGTGTGGTGTGTGTGTGTGTGTGTGTGTGGTATGTGTGTGTGGTGTGTGTGTGGTGTGTGTGTGGTGTGTGTGGTGTGTGTGGTGTGTGTATGTGTGTGTGGTGTGTGTGTGTGTGTGTGTGTGGTGTGTGTGTGTGGTGTGTGTGTGTGTGTAGTGTGTGTGTGTGGTGTGTGTGTGTGGTATACGTGTGGTGCCTTGTGGTGTGTGTGGCACATGCGTGTGCATGTATATGTGTGGGTGTGGTGTGGGTGTGTCGAACGCGCTCGCATGTGTGTG
>NC_140492.1:110182878-110417878 GCF_964271855.1 Acomys minous | reverse complement strand
TCAGCCATGAAAGCTCTTGGTCCTCTCTCTGTCTCCTTTGCGTTCTGTCTCTGTCTCTGTCCCTCTCTGTGTCTCTGTCTCTCTGTCTTTCTCTGTCTCTGTCTCGCTCTGTCTCTGTCTCTCTCTGTCTCTGTCTCTCTGTCTCTGTGTCTCTGTCTCTGTGTCTCTGTCTCTGTGTCTCTGTCTCTTTCTGTGTCTCTCTGTCTCTGTCTCTCTATGTCTCTGTCTCTCTGTCTCTGTGTCTCTGTCTCTCTCTGTCTCTGTCTCTCTCTCTCTCTGTCTCTGTGTCTCTGTCTCTTTCTGTGTCTCTCTGTCTCTGTGTATGTCTCAGTCTTTCTCTGTGTCTGTCTGTCTGTCTCCCTCTCTCTCTCTCTCTCCTGTTACTACTCTCTTGCTCTCCCATTTCTCTCCTCTGTCTTTGGCATCTCTCTGGGTCTCTTGCCCCTCTCTCTTGGTTCTCCATCAGTCAGCTTCCCTGCTTATCCCGGTTCAGTCTGCTGTCCATGTTCACTCCAGTACTTTCTTCCTCTGCTCTGAAGTCTTCCAGATGGCCTCTGGTTGTTTGCTCTTTAATATCTACAGTTAAAACATCTCTTCAACCATACCTTGGAGTGGTGTGTCCTAGTTTCACTCATTGGGCAAACCCTCTCCCACTAAGTTACAAACAAAGTTTGTTGGTGGTCTTCATCTGTCAGTATTAACTAACATTTCCATGTTAATGTCTGGGAAATATGCAATTGGAGTTTAGTTACTTTGCTTTGAATGTGATCGCACCCCCCCCCCACTTCCGCCCCCCACCCCATACACTAAGAGACTAATTTTCTATGTGCAGGAGTTGTTGTCATGTTCCTTTTTAATGTTTGGCTCACTTGGGTGCAATATTTTATGCTAAGGTCAAATATGATGTTTTCTTGGTTACCTCATTCCACCCCTGTCTCGAATGAATTGTTGTCAAGGAGCCCAAGGGGTTGTTTTCAAGACCACCTTCAAAGTGCCAGGAAGCATTTGCTGGGAGACAAGTGTGGGTTAATTTCAAAGAATAGAGGCCAAAGCAAAATTAATGACCATGTTTGTCTTCCTGGAAGGCATGGGGTACTTCTAATTTGTTGCTTGGTGAGCTTTAAAAAAAAAAAATCGCACTGAGTGTCAAGCTGTGTTTTGGTAGAGTTGAAATAAATAATCTGGAGTCACAGAAATCTATTTATACTGGCTTAATTCCAAGAAGATGGGAACAATACCTTACGTATTTGCTGGGAGAAGTGACACCACTGCTAAGCCAGGTGATTTCCACAGGGAACTAAGAAATACGGAGAAAATAAATACCCATGCCTTCCCCAGCTCAGTGGTTTGACACAAAGTACTGGGTTGCTTGTGTACTTCCTGAAACTAGTGGCCATGGCTCTACTTTGCCTGGGTAGATGGACAGACTGCATACAGGCCAGGAAAGAAGTATTTTTTTGTTTCTTTGCTTGTTTTTTTCAAGACAGGGTTTCTCTGTGTAGCCTTGGCTGTCCTGGACTCACTTTATAGACCAGGTTGGCCTCAAACCCACATCAATCTGCCTGCCTCTGCCTCCCAAGTGCTGGGATTAAAGGCGTGCGCCACCACGCCCGGCAGGAAGGACGTATTGTACCATGAAATGAGAATGAGTTTCTGGCTCAGGAAAATGATAACCTGGACATTCCGCATGTGAGCTGTGGGACAAAAGAAACCTGCTTGCCAAGCCTGGCCCTGCCGTTTATTAGCCAGACGATCTGGGGCAAGCCAGTTCACTTCTCTTTCTGCTTCAGATTATTTGTCTGGAAGAGGGAGATGGGAAATGACAGGGCCAGTCTTATATGTTGACAGAGTAAGTCAAATGAAAGAATTTGCTCACATGTATAAACTAGGGATACAGGCCCTTAGTGATAAAATAACAAATACTCGCTTTAGAAGAAAAGGTTCTTTGGAACTTTGAAAAGCATTCATTGGTGGTCTCTCCCTTGCCTGTGGTGCTGGAGATTGGATACGTGGTCTCATGTGTAGAAGGTAGGGACTCTACCCCTGCGTTTAATCCCAACCCCAGCGAATCCTTAGCATCTTAGTGAGCTTTCCATTGCTCTGTTGACACACCTGAGTACTCAGCTCTAAAAGGAAGGTCTCATTTTGACTTGTGGTTTTGAAGGTCTGGGTTCCTGGTCAGCTGCCTGCATTGGTTTTTTGGTCCATAGGAGGCAGCACACCATGCTGGCGAGTACATAGTGCATGTCCAGGATGGGAAATACAAAGAATAGGAGGACACAGCCAGGGTCCCAGTATTCCCTTCAAGGTCTCCAAGGGCCAGAAGACTTCCTATTAAGCCCCACCCCTTTTAGTTTCTACCAATTCTTAGTAGCCTGAGGCGAAACCTGTACCTGTACCACACAGTCCTTCGAAAACCATTTAAGTTGTCAGGTAAACATCTGCTTTCATCAGTTAAAATGTACCCAACCATCAATTTGTGCCCTAAGCGACTTTACCTCTTGACAGGACAGTCGCTCTCACTGAAGACATGGCGGTAGCAGCATAGCACATCTTCACAGCTGACAAAAATTCCCACGCCAAACTGAACTGGAAGGCTTTGCACTGGAAAAGTCTTTGTATATGAACCTAAGTCAACGCAGTTGTTAGGGATGCTAGTTTTATCCATAGCTGAATATGTTTAAATTTTTGTTTTGATTTATCTACTTAACCAGGGGCTCTTTCTTTTGGTTAGTGTACTCATTGTTATGGTCATTTATAATTTTTTTTTCCAAGACAGGGTTTCTCTGTGTAGTCTAGGCTGTCCTGGACTCACTTTGAGGCCAGGCTGGCCTCGAACTCACAGCGATCCGCCTGCCTCTGCCTCCCGAGTGCTGGGATTACAGGCATGTGCCACCACACCCGGCCATTTATAGATATTTTATATCCCTATTTTCTGCAAATACAAAGAGATTGAATTTCTGTACTCCTCCCCACTTAAAATTAGTGACATCCATGTGGGTTGATATGGTGATGGGAACGTGAGAGAACGTGGTGACTCATAGCTCATTTCCTCTTCTTTGATCACCACGGAAACCATGTCACGATGGAATCTATACTAGCCAACTCTGCCAGCTGCTGTGAGACATGTATTGTGGCTGAAGAACACAAGGCATTGGCCAAAGAGACTCTGGGGGATGTTTATCGTTGAAGCAGACACTTGCCTATCCTGGCTTGGTCAAGGCATTTACTAGTGGGTAAAAATGGATTCTAAAGGAGCCTGTGGAAACACTGAACAAGTTAATGGTCTGATGCTTATAAAACACGTAGGCTTGAAAGATGAAACACCCCACAAACAAAACAGGAAGAGGAAACCCTTCAGGAGCTGTGACTTAAAGGTTCCTCTGTGTGCCATAGGATTTGCTTTTCCGCAGCTCTGCTCAGTGTAGGAGCCTGAGCCGCTCACTTTCTCTTTCACAGCCTCAGTGGACAGGATTGGGGTCCTGGCCACTCAGCACTACTCTGCCCTTGACAACTCCCTTTCTCCATCTCTCTCTATTCCCTTCCAGAAAAAAACAAAAAGAAAAACAACAACAACAACAACAAAAAACAAACAAAACAAAAAAAAACCCATTAGCTGTCTTAGTGTCTACGTTGAATCCTGCAATGTGCCCTAGATCATAACTGCGGAGTCTATTTCCCACTAGAGTATAACACTAATATAAAGTAGTAAATGTTATACTTGACACATTGCCAAAACCTAGAGACCTGGTGATAACAACGTGGAGTGACTGTCACCTTATGTGACTAGAGACAAAGCCTCCAGCCAGAGCCGTCTAAATAACATGCCATCTTCTTGATGTTGTTTTGAAACAGAAAAGAATTCGTAACGTGTAAAATATTTGAGGGACGGGTGAGGAGTTTGATGAGACCAGGAAGCATACCTTGCCAGCTCCCATGACCCTTTTTATTGCTGGGGCCATCAGACATATCTGAAAACAACAGAAAGTGGAACTAAGTAAATAACAAAGAAGAGACAGAAACACTGTCAAGTGATTGGGGGTCTAGCCAAGAGCTGACAATATCAAAAAATAGTTTTGCAGAAGAGAGCAAATTTCAGAGCCATACACTGTGACTGACACTAGGTATTTAGTACTAAATTTCAATTAAGTTTTGTCAGGCCAAGATAGAATGGAAATGAACATCAAGAACAAGTCGAGGATTTACTTTTCTCATTTTTTTTTTTATTCAGCAAAGCATACACTTAAAAAGTACATAAAACCACCAAATAAGCAAAAACCAGACAAAACAGCAAACATGCCCATAGCCATGAATGAAATGTACCTAAATCCTCTTGCTAGGAATGTATTTTGTTTCTGAATTACAGTGTGTGTGTGTGTGTGTGAGGGGGGCACGGGCAGGGCGGGTCACAGAAACTCATAGACTTGGCAATGTTTGCACACCCGAAGATTCTAAGTGTGTGTTTAGGAAGTATATGTATTTGAAATAAGGAATCCTGAATTACAAAACCATGAATGGCTTGTAGAACGCAGCCTACGAAGTTAGGGCTTTGTTCATAGGAACCAGAGTAATCTCACCCTTGGAAAGTTGAAAAATATGTATCTTGTGTGTTTCCAAAACGCGAGACCTGCCGTTAGTTTTCATCGTGGGTGGGGCTGGAGGGCCGCCCTCTCTCTTCAGTTGGCTGGCCGTGCCCTCGCAGGCTTGGAATCGCTGGGAGCACCCGGTTGGTTCTCAGGGGTTCTCCAGATAGAACTGGGTTGGAGAAGGGGGAGGGGACAGAATGAGAGACATTTAAGATTTTCTTTTCCCAGAGACCACCCATGGGATGGCACAGGAGAAACCAGGCATTTCTCAAGGACTGGAAGCACGTTCTAAGAGGCCTGCTGTTGTTGGGGCCTGGACTAAGAAGGAAAGCTGTGTGTCCATATCTAATCAGGGCTTACAAACATGTCACATGTCAGGGATCTTTAAAATGCACAGATACAAGATTGCAACGGGTCTGATCCCTCGGGCTCTGGCTGTGCGTGCTCAGCAGAGCGGTTCTCTGGGGCGGGGCAGCAGTGGATGATCAAGTTAGCACGAGGCTCTGAACAAGCCTGTTTCATGCAAACCTCCAAAGGCTCTTGGGTTTCCTTTAGGAAGCGCTCAGCTGCCCTGTTTGTTCTGCACTCAGCGAAGTGGATGAGGCAACTTTATCTTGTTTCTTGGAATTTAATTGTGAAAGCCTTGGGCCAGGCATGGTGGCGCACACCTTTAATCCCAGCACTCAGGAGGCAGAAGCAGGTGGATGGCACTGAGTTCAAGGCCAGCCTGGTCTACAAAGTGAGTCCAGGGCGCCAAGGCTACACACAGAGAAACTGTCTCCAAAAACCAAAAACCAAAAACCAAAAACAAAACAAAACAAAACAAAACAGAAAAAAAATGGAGGACGTCAGCTTGAATTTCCTCAGATGAGAAAAATCGACACCTCCCAGAACCATCACTTTGACAAGTCAGGGAGGTCAGGGCATCAGCCTGTCAAGGAAAACTCTTGGATTTCAACATCCAACTCCTTCTTTGGACAAACAGCTCCAGCTCTAAGCTTACCTCACTGTGAAAACTGGCGTAGCTCGACCCCAGAGCTCACTGCTTTGACTTAGAGTTCTCAAACTCTTGGTTGGCCCCATTCAAACTCTAGCCTGGGGAAGAAAGGGCATCTTGCCTGCTCCTCCTGTGTGAGTAAATATGCTGAGTGTTTTAGGCATGCAAGGAAGTCATCTCATTTGCTCCCTTGACAGTCTCATCATGCTCAGCCACAGAGGGGAAAGGCTTAAGAACTTGTTTGAAATCGTTAGGCCGGTTCCAAAATGATCTAACTCACAGCTGAATGCAGACAGGTTTTGTGTGAGAGAGCCTGCCTGGAGTGTGTGTGTGTGTGTGTGTGTGTGTGTGTGTGTGTGTGTGTGTGTGTACATGTACAAAGAAACTAATTGGCTTCCAATAAATGTCGCTTGTTTCCTGAGGTAGCTGATTCTCTACCGTTCAAGTTTTTTCTTTTTCTAGACAGTACGTATATAGCCCAGGCTGTACTTGAACTAGCTATGTAGCATGGGCTGGCCTTACCTTCTCTGGGTTCTTACTTCAGCCTTGTGATCTGTATCCTGACAGGCATGGGCCACCAAGATTGGGTTTGCCCCTGGCCGTGCTTTGTGGCCTTAGTTTTCCTGCCTGTCTAATGGGGATTGTGATAAAACCTGCCTCCTACGATGGATGTAAAAATATGTAAGTTCATAGTTTCTAGGTGTTGGGTCCCCTATAATAAGCGTACCAGGTGATATTTGGGCTTGTTTTGTTTGAAGGTTTCTGGTCTAAGAGAGTATATTTTACATTATGAGAGTTTTACATAAAATATTGTGACATAAATAGATAAAGCTAACTAAATAAAGTAAAGGAATCTGGGCATGCTGGATAGATTGATAACCCTACTTTTTTTTTTTTGGAGGGGGCTGTGGGGGTCAGAAGCAGGAGAATTGAGAACTGAAGCCCAGAGTGGGCTGTACAGTGAGACCATGTCTCTCAAACAAAATATAACAAAACCGAACAATTCCTTTCTGTTTAGAAATGTTTGGGCTGCACACAATTTCTGGATCCCTCACAGTAAGGAAATCAATCCCCTTCAGAGTCCCGCCCCAGCCAGATCCCAGCCCCCCTTTTTGAGACTTGTCTCATGCAGCACAGGCAGGCCTCAAATTCTAATATTATACATTCAAGACTGGACTTGAACTTCCATCCTCCTGAGTGCTGGAATTGAAGCCATGCCCCAACACATCCAGCTTGAAGTACAGCCTTAAAGACATTAAACAATACATAATTCAATAAACTTCTGCTACTGTGTTTGCACTCCAGGGGAGGAAAGACCATTTTTTCATTTATTATTATTTTTTTAAAAACAGGCATTATTAATTTCAAGAACCTTTTAGGGATTTTTCCTTTTTCCACAAGTGTGTGGCACCTGACAGTCTTTTGAAAAATGAAAGGAAAGCAAACTGCTTTCCTCGTTTGTCCAGACAAGTTAACACCTGTGGAGGGAGCTGGGGCGGAACGTGAGGACTTACATTTTTGGTCCGGCAGCGGTGCAAGGCTGTTCCGAGTGAAGGGTAGATCCCTGACTTTAGGTCTGTTTGGAGAGAGATGCTGAAGAGCTTGTCCTGGGAACAAACACATTCGTATCAATCATTTGAGACCCAACCAGAAGCAAATTATAAGGTCCAACGGACATAGGGAGGCATGAAAGTTGGTGAAGATCCCTTAAAGTAACAGACCAATGATGGTGAAATACCCACACTCTGTTATACGCCTCTCATGGAGTGAAAGAAGTGGCACCAGAAGGTATTAAAAATGTTTTGTCATGCCAGGTGTGGTGGCACACGCCTTTAGTCCCAGCACTCGGGAGGCAGAGGCAGGCAGATCTCTGTGAGTTCAAGGCCAGCCTGGTCTACAAAGTGAGTCCAGGACAGCCAAGGTTACACAGAGAAACCCTGTCTCAAAAACAAAAAAACAAAAAACAAAAAACAAAAATGTTTTGTCATAGTTACACACCCATGGAGGATATCCTCAAGGGGAAGCTGAGGTTTTTTTTACTTTTTTAAAAACAATTTTAGGTGTGTGTGTGTGTGTGTGTGTGTGTGTGTGTGTGTGTGTGTGAGAGAGAGAGAGAGAGAGAGAGAGAGAGAGAGAGAGAGAGAGAGAGATGTATGTGTGCACTTACAGGTGAGTGTGGAGTTTGTTTTTTGAGCACTAGTGTCACAGGCAGGAGCCACCCCCTATGCTCAGCCTCTGGCTTTGCCCCCGGGCATGCTACGAGCTACCTAAGCGATCTTTCCACCCCGTAGATCCCAGGTCTAGCACTTGGAAACAAAGGGCCCTCACTCACCCCCCACGGTGCTGTCTGGCCACATATAGAAGTCACTTTTCGACTGAACTAATTTAAATAAAATGTCATGAACGAATGCAATGAGTCGTTCCAGAGTGTTAAAGTTGGGTAAATATTGGTCACGAGGATTGCAGTTACCACCCCCTGCCTTGGCGTCTCTGCTGAGTGTGGTTGATGGCTGGGGTGCCCTCTTGGCAGGACAGTGTCTCTCAGTCCCGGCCTGCGCAGACCATCAGGTGAGCTCAGGTAAAGTGACTGCTGTCTTGGCCACACCCAAGTCCGTGAAAGCAGAACCTCTGCAGGTGGAGCACCGGATTTTCACCTGCTCCCAAGTACTTACCCATGCAGTCGGGATTAAAAACGGCAGGCCTGTATGAAGGAAACTGAGTGATGCATTCAGGAGGTGGGGACCAGGCTGACCTCAAAGTCACAGGGATCCATCTGCCCCTGCCTCCCGAATGCTAAGACCAAAGGCCCCCGCGTAGCCACACCTGGCCAGGAAATGGCTTCTCTTTGATGGAGGGCTTTGGTATGCAGGGACGATGTGTGAGTGCAGGCGAGCCTACTCTTCGGAGTAGATGGTTACATTGTTGGGACTTTATTGAGATTTTTAAGGACGCCCTTGGTGCTTTGTCTGTGGCCACACCTGGCAATATTTCCACCACAGAAGTAAACATTGATTTTTTGAAGACCAGTTGTTAAAAACTTAACACATAAGTGATCACAAGAGATAGATTTTTCCCCAGCCTGGCATGGTGGCGCACGTCTGTAATCCCAGCACTCGGGAGGCAGAGGTAGGCCGATCGCTGGGAGTTCGAGGCCAGTCTGGTCTACAAAGCGAGTCCAGGACAGCCAAGGCTACACAGAGAAACTCTGTCTCGAAAAACAAAAACAAAAACCAAAAAAGCAGCTACATTTAAAGGGGTAGGAGGCTGGAGAGATGGCTCAGCTGCTTATAACTCCAGGTTCAGCACCCTGTTTTTTAGCCCCTTTGGGCACTGTACACAGGTGATGCACATATTTGAAGGCAAACATACTCAAACACAGAAAAAAAAAAAAGTTAGGTGCTGGAGCAATGGCTCAGCAGTTAAGAGCACTGGCTACTCTTCCAGAGGACCCAGGTTCAATTCCCAGCACCACATGGTGTGGTTCACAAAGCTGTGTGCAACTGCAGTTCCAGCGGATTCGATATCCTCTTCTGGTCTCCTTGGATGTCAAGTGCACATGTGGTGTACAGACATGTATGAAAGCAAAATACCTACGCGCAGAAAAAATAAAAATATCTATGACCATTAAAAAGCTACTTAAGCCCATCTTGTACGTGGATGAGGTAGAATATGGTGTGAACAAGAATTCCCTCTTTGACATCTGGCAGGAAAAGCCTTTTTTCCTGCTTCACCGTGCTCTGGCTGGGTGGTCTTGCTCAAGTGATAGAACCTCTCTAAGCCCCAGGTTCCTATATGTAAAGCAATGACTTGTATCTGTCTTTTCCAATTGTCCTGAAGACCGAGTTGGAGACTATAAGGAGGTCAGCCTTTAGCTTTCAGGATGAAGGACTCAGCCAACCTTAGCTAAGGAAAACAAACAACAACAACAAAGCCACGCCCCTATGTGCACGCGCACACACACAAAATAATTTTATCGTTTGCCAAGTAGTCTGGTAAGGAACCTGACATCAGCTAAGTTTAGAATTCAAGCTTTCTGTTTGGACCAAGCAGTCCTTAGAATAAGGGGGGAGGGTTGGGTGTGGGGTGGGGTCAGGGGAGTGGGGGGCATGAGCCAAGACTTCATCCACTTAAGTGACTCCAGGAGCATGCTGTGCATGGCGGTCACCCAAGCAGTGCCACAGGACAAAGACTGAGCGAACGTTTGTTTCTGTGGCTCATATTTTGCCGTTATATTTTATTCTTTTAACCTTGAAAGCAAAACAACTCGAGGGTCCATAATTTAAAGAGGAAATTAAACCCCCAAATGGGTCACACTTGGGGAGAAATTAATAACTAGATACTGCTGGTTATGGGTGTGGTTTATTGGGACTCACTATTGTCGGGGGCTGGGCGAACTGCTGTAGGCATGACCGTCCCCCTCCCCCACCCCTCCCCCCTGACCGTCCCCCTTCCTCCACCCCTCCCCCCTGACCTTGTGGTTTGGAGGAATTCTAAATATGTTCAAGGTCACTTTTTGTGCAGTGACAGAAACTAGGCTTCAGGCTGGCTGTATCTGACCTTGAAACTCACATTCTCTCTCCCTAGGCATTACAGAAACATTGTTTGAATGGGAGAATGGTGCTGGCCTTCTGCCCTCTTCTGAGGGCCGGAAAGGAGCTGTGCCTAGCCCTAAGCTTTCACTGGTGTCTCAGGAACTTTCAGGAAGCACATTCCTTGTGGGACAATAAAATAATAAAGTCGACAATTACCTGTTTATAACACACGCATTCTAGACTCAATCTGTGCTTTCAGGGAAAGTAACAGTTTACACCAGGTCCCGGTGTCCCTCAGGAGGTGTCATGACATTCTGTGTAAGGTCACCTCAGTGGAAAGAGGGGTTGCATTAGCTCCTTTGTGTGACTGATCGCAATGCTTTGGGGGGGACATCTCAGACCTAAGCCCTACGGGAGAGCTGTTCTGGAATCCTGAGGGCCTCCCTCGCCTGTACGTCTGCCCCTTCCTATGCAGCCTCTCTAGAGTGGCACCTGTAAAATGAAAAATGGGAGTAAAAAAAAAAAATCTCTCTTCCAGTGTAACTGATGGAAAGTGCTTAAAGGGGGGGGGGGCGTTATTTATAAATGTCACTGGGACCTTCAAATGGATGTGTTTTGACCTGGCATTTGGTCTTTTGTTTTTGTTTTTGTTTTAGAAAGGGTCCTCTATGTAGCCCAGGCTGGCCTTCAACTCAGCTGGAATTACAGGTGTGTGTCACTGTGCCTGGCTCGAGCCAGCTCTTAAAATACTGTAGGGATCTGTCCCACATAGCGGTTAGAAGCTAAAATAACACGGGCAAAGTGGGAAGGTAGCAGGTTTTCAAGAAACTGCTTGCCGAGGAGGTATGTGGCAGGGCTTTGAGATGGGAGATCCCCAGCTCAGAGTGAGTCACAGGCTAGCCCACACTGTGAGAGCTGGGTTTGTCCAGGCTAGGAATTTGGCTTTTGTCCTGGCAAAGCTGCTAATGTATTTAAATCCAGGTGTCAGTGGTTCTATAACCTACCCAGCCCAAAGAGTGCACTGTTGCTGGAGTAATCTAGAAAGTTCTGGAGAAAGTTCTTTCTTAAGGAGAACAAGGAAGTGGGCACCCCCTTGCCTTTTCTTGTGATTGCTTGTAAATAACCAGGCTAGCAGAAAATGCCCCGCAGACCTTTCTGTTCCATTTTCTCTGCAAACTGCTGGCAATGAAATAAGCTGAGGCACTCCAAATTCCAGCTCATTAGGCTAAGTGCTCGTGCCCATCACTCATGCCACCCACTGACAGGTCTCAATAAACACTGAACAATCGTGGTAAGGCTGAATGTTTGGGGTTGCTGAGCAAGCACAGGGCAGCAGCTGCCCAGAACTCGGACAGCTGAACCCTTAGCTCCTACCAGAATTGCTGAACCCAGGCAGGCGAGGAGCGAGATCCAGAGAGGAAGCGAGCATTCAACAAGAACCCGCAGCACAGAGCTGTGCGGTTGCTTCGCCACGTTAAGGTTTGCTGAGGAAACCTGGATGTTCTTACAAAGTTTCATGAAATTTCAACCCACTCAAAATAACGTCAACCACTTTAGTGAACCCCTTTGATTTTTTAAGCAGAATTTTAATACATTTATATGTGTGTGTGCATGTATGTATGTATGTATGCATGCATGCACGCATGTATGTATATGTGCATATGTGTATGTGTGCTTGAGCCACAGCATGTGTGTGGAGGTCAGGGAACAGCCTGTAAGAGTGGGTTCTCTCCTACCTTGTGGGTTCCAGTTACTGCACTGAGGTCACCAGGCTTGGAGGCAAGCTCCTACATCTTCTGAGCCACCTCACTGGCTCCTTCCATTTGAGTTTAAGGCAAAAGACTCAATAAATACATTTTCTAAAGTTTTTTAAGACTGGCTTGCTCTGTGTAGCCTTGGCTATCCTGGAACTCTGTAGACCAGGCTGCCCTCGAACTCACAGAGATCCACCTGCCTCTGCCTCCCAAGTGCTGGGATTAAAGGCACATGCCACCACCGCCTGGCTTAATAGATATTTTCTTAAAAACAAGGTATCAAATGGTGTTTAAAATAACCGCAAAAATTATGTTGAGAAGGTAGAAAAACTGTTCATTTGGGGATAATGTAATCAATAAAGAAAATTAACTATACAGAATTGGTAAGCATGCCAACAAATTCAATGTCGATACTTAAGAGTTAGGAGTGCTGGGTTCAAGTTCCAAACACATCACCAATTGACTGGGATATTTTTGAACAAATCATTTAACTTTTTCTAGGTGATGCGAGCTAGGACTAGAAAGGGCCTCATGAGATAGACACGTCACAACCCCTATGTGTTGATGGTCCCCTGACACCCTGGTACAGAATTAGAGTTCTTTCTCTGCCAATCAGAGTTCATCCAACAGAGCCCTCTAGGTCTTTCAAACAGAGGGAACTCCATACAGATGTTTGTTACACTCCTGGTAGAAAAGCTGGGAAGCCAAACACAAGCCCTAGATTGAGGGAGATGGTCCTGGGGTAACAGGAGGAGATGATGTTACCATGGCCCAGAAACTGGGAGTCACAGCGCTGGGCCACGCCTGTGAAGGGTGTTGAAGGAGATGGTGGCTCCTGCAGCTCCCAGGAAGCGGGGTTGTCCCAGAGAACCATGGATTCTCATCCTCCTCATCCTCTCTCTGTGCCTCTTAGGTGCCAGCTTGTCTCTTAGGTGTAGTGCTGAGCACCAGGCCTCATGAAAGGCAGGTACGGTGTCTTACTCCTATATTCCCAACACTTGGGAGCCTAAGGCAGGAGGATTGCTGTGAGTTTAAGGTCTGAGCTGCAGAGTGGGACCTTGTCTTAAAAAACAAAAAGCAAATGAACAACTCCCAAAACAAAACAAAACCCAACCAAACTAAACCCAAACAAAACAACAACAATATCAAAACATATGTCTGGTAATATGTGCTATTCATTGTTTTACTTTGTCCATACCAACTCAGCCTGTTCCTGTGTGTGTGTGTGTGTGTGTGTGTGTGTGTGTGTGTGTTTGTGAGTGTATGTGTATAGTGTGTGTGTGGTGTTGTGTGAGTGTCTGTATAAGAGTGTGTGAGTGTTTGTGTGTGGTGTGTGTGAGTATGTGTCTGTGTATGTGGTGTTAGTTGTGCATATTTTGCATGTGTGTGGGCACTTATATGCATGTGCATGTGATGGCCCAAGGTTGGTGTCAATAACCATACTTGACAACTCTTTTACCTTATTTTTTAAGGCAGGGTCTCTTAATCAAACAAAGAGCTAGCTGATATGGGTAGCTTTCCTGGGCAGCTTCCTCTTGGGGGTTTCCTGTTTCTGTCTCTCAAGGCTGCCACACCCACCTAGTATTTATGTGGTTTCTAGGGATCCAAGCTCAAGCTCTTTTCCTATCAGGCACTGAGCCATCTCCTCAGCCTTCAAGTCATTTAACCCTGACCACTGCACGTAACCACACGAGAAGGGGTTTTCCTCCCACTTTTGAGATGAGAAATGTTATGGTTTGGGGATTGAAATGACCCTCAAAGGTCATTTAATTTGCTAAAGATTTGGCTCTTCAGGCAGCGATGTGCAGAGATGGAGCTTTTGGGAAATGATTACTCTGAGAGAGATTCACAAGTGATATCTATCAAGATGTGACAGAAACTTAGGAGGTGACATGGAATTCAAGGGAGTGGGTCCCTGGAGCCAGTGTCCCTAAAGACTGTATCTCAACTTTTAACCCTTTCCTTTCTCTCCCTTTCCAGGCCTGTCCATAAAGTTAGGCCCAACCCCCAAAGTTATGCTGGGGCTGAGGGTGGAGTGCTTGCTCACATTCAAGGGGTCCCAAGTGCAGTTGCATAACCATCTAGCAATTCTGTCCCCATTAAAGTTCACTTATGAGCTAGAGAATCTTAGAAAATCTGTGTTATTATGACTCAGTTTTATTGAATGGCTCTTAGCTATAACTACCACTAATAGGTACTGGTTAAAACAAAACAAAACAAATGTCTTGATGTAAGCACTTTTCATTCCTTCAGAATCCCTTAGTGGCTTTCACATCTCCTTTTCTTTTCTTTCTTTCTCTTTTTTTCTTTCTTTCTTTCTTTTTTTTTCTGAGACAGGGGTTTCTCTGTGTAGCCTTGGCTGTCCTGCACTCTCTTTGTAGACCAGGCCGGCCTCGAACTCACAGCGATCCACCTGCTGGGATTAAAGGCATGCGCCACCACGCCCAGTCCACGTCTCCTTTTCATTGTTCTGAAGCTCAAGGACTTCACTGGTTACCTCTCTGGGGACTGATCAAATCTCAAAGCAATTGTATTGAATGTCCTTTTAGTCAAATGATAAAGACGTCTTTGGAGGATGCGCCAGGCAGAGTCTACACTAGTCTCTCACCCAATGTCTACTTTCTTCTCCCGTAGGAGCAGGAATCTGATTTGGAGGCCAGAGCAAGGTACCCAGCTCTAAAACGCTACCATTCCCAATGCCCTTTGTAGATCGGTGTGAGCATGTGACCCACGTTCTGGCCAGTGAGATGCTAGCAGAAGTCTGGACTTCTGTCAGACGGCTCCTAAGGGAGCTGGCTGAGCTGGGAGACACCCTTCCACCTGCTTCCGTTCCCCCCTGTTGCATCAGCCTTGGACTGTGGGGTGACCTGGGGAGAGGAAGCTGGACACCAGGCTGAGGGGCATACGGATGGAAGGATCTGGTGATCTCATGTTCACCAAAAGTCTGGGAGATGCCTACTTCAGACTTAGTGCGGGTGAGAATAAGACCAAACTCTTGCTAGGCAGGCCACCCACCCCCAGCCTTTTTTGTTTGTTTGTTTGTTTGTGCTTTTGCTGGGTGTCCATTAAAGGAGGAGCTTTAGAATTCTGAGTCTGTATCCTTTGAAGGACAAACCACATCTCTTAAGGACTCAAGAGCCATTCTCAAGAGTGCAGATAACAAAATAAGTAGGCTGCAGCCTCCAAAGCTCTGCTGGAGAACAGCATCCCAGCTTTGATCATCACTGTCCTAAGAACATAGTTGGCCTAGGCTTAGTTACACTAAGCCAACTCCCTTTTGTGTGTGTGTCTTACTAAACCTCTATGTCCCCACCCACCCCTGGCTTGTTTGCTTGTTCATTTAGAGACTGGCTGAAGATGGTCTTAAACTCACTGTGAATCAGAGGCTGGCCCTGAACTCCCGGCTCTCCTGCTCTGACCAGTTTTTGTTGTTGTTGTTTTGTTTTGTTTTTGTTTTTATCCCTCCAGTGGTCTGCAGGTGCACATGCAGATAGAACAGTGTATACATAATAAATAAATCTTTTTTAAAAATTGAAAAACCAAAAGATAATAAATAAATTGTGTTGGGCATGGTGGCTCATGCATATAATCCTAGGACTTGAGAGGCTGAGGCAGGAGGATTGCTGTGAGTTCAAGGAATACACTGTCTACATAGGAAATTCCATGGATGTAGAAAGAGACTGTCTCAAACACAGATGAAAGCAAAAATCACTAAATGGTAGTCACACAGCCACGTGGTGTGTTATTAAATTTCCCCTAGGTCGGCTTAGGTAACATCTGATGTAGAGTTTCCTGTGACTAGCAGCTGCTTAGATTATTTTTCACAGACTTGAGGTGAAACTTCACTTGGGATGGCGCAAATGTCTGGTGAGGTACCCTAGGAGGCAAGAAGGTGAAATTCTGCTCTCAGGTCACACTCACAACACCTTCTGAACACATGTCTTTGAAGAGCTGGCAAATTGGATGATGTATGCCCTAGTCACCTCACCTCTGTCATCTTTCCTCCATGTCCTAGGTCGCCATCATCTATACCTCATAAATATTCTCACACCCTGGCCTGGGGGAGGCCATCTGAGATGTCTATTCCTGCCTCTTTGCTTGGTCCTGTTGCCGATCAACTCATTCTTTCTTTTCTTTTTCTTTTCTAAAATGCTGAATTCATCAATTTGGTAAAGCTAGAAGAGGGCAGTATGCCTATTTTGACAGCAATTGAAATACCCCCTCCCTCCCTCCCTCCCTCCCTCCCTCCCTCCCTCCCCCCCCCTTCTCTCCTTCTGAGTCAGGGTCTCTTCAGAGACCCTGCTTCAGCCTCCCAAGTGCTGCGACAGGACTGTGCAACTGTGACATGCCTTTGGCTCTTCTGTTACAGGTAGCTGAACCCAAATATTGCTTATAGTAAATAGTCAGGAAAAGAACAAGACGTCTAGGTTTTAAAAGGGTTCTTCACAGGAAGCATCATTAGCTTGGCCAGGCCAGAACTAATTCCAAAAAGAAGGCTTGACTGAAGCCTCAGCAGCCACCAAACTGTCAAATGTGGTAGAGCCATTTGTTCCCTCTTGGCATTGGGGGGGGGGGCAGCAACAGTGTAAAAACATCACCCATGCCACCATCCAAAGCTTTCAGTGCTCTGTGGTATAATCTCGATATCAACAAATCATCTCCATGCGCACATCCACAATTATCTTGTGTTAGAACACATGTATGCATATTTATGTACATGAGAAGAGCCCCTCTGTTTTTCAAAAGCTTCATGCATCAAGCATATATCAATCGTGGAGGGGTGCCCAACATGCCGCATATAAAATACGATGATTGGGGCTGGAGGGGCATCTCAGCTAGGATTTGATTGCTGTGAGGAGACGCCACGAGGATGGAAACTCTTATAAAGGAAAACATTTAACTGGGGCTGGCTCACAGTTCCAGAAGTTTAGTCCATTATCATCATGGTGGGAAGCATGGCGGCGTGCGAGCAGGCGTGGTGCTAGACAAGGAGTTAAGAGTTCTACATCTGGAACCAAAGGCAGGAGAGAGAGAGAGAGAGAGAGAGAGAGAGAGAGAGAGAGAGAGAGAGAGAGAGAAAAGAGAAGAGGAGAGGAGAAGAGAGAAGAGAGAGAGAGAGAGGAGAGAGAGAGAAGAGAGTGAGAGAGGAGAGAGAGAAGAGAGAGAGAGAGAGAGAGAGAGAGAGAGAGAGAGAGAGAGAGAGAGAGAAGAAACACTCCACCTGGCTTGAGCATCTGCCACCTCAAAGCCCAACCCCAGTGACACACTTTCTCCAACAAGGCCACACCTACTCCAACAAGGCCACACCCACTCCAGCAAGGCCACACCTACTTCAACAAGGCCACGCCTCCTAATAGTACCATTCCCTGGTGACCAAGATTTCAAACACGCAAGTATATGGGGGCCATTCCTACTTAAACTACCACAAGGGGTGGCTCAGTTGGTAAAGTACCTTTCAAATACAAGGATCTGTGTTTCCCTAAGCACATGCAGAACCCCTGGATGTGCTGTTGTAATCTTGAGACCCAGCACTAGGGAGGTGGAGTCAGGAGAACCCCTAGGGCTCATAGCCAGGTGGTCTAACTTAATGGGTTAACCCCAGGTCAATGAGAGACCCTGTCTCAAACAGGTGGATGACATGCAAAACTGTCCCTTGACCTCCAAGGCCTCCGCATACATGAGCATCCGCGCGTGCGTGCACGTGCACCCCCCCCCCCCACATACACACAGTTAAAAAGTAGTAGCCGGGCGTGTTGGCGCACACCTTTAATCCCAGCACTCGGGAGGTAGAGGCGGGCGGATTGCTGTGAGTTCGAGGCCAGCCTGGTCTACAAAGTGAGTCCAGGACAGCCAAGGCTAACACAGAGAGACCCTGTCTCAACCCCCCCCCACCCCAAAAAGTAATTAGTAAGAAAAGTTCCACATCCAAACAGAAACATAGCCTTTCCAAACTTTAAAAAAAAAAAAATCTTAGTTTGTCCCTTTTCAAACTTGGGCAGAAGTATGGGTTAAATAAGTATATAATTTTCTACCATTGCCCTACTAAAAGGAAAAATGATAGCTGAAGTCTATTGATAAGGAGTAGGTGAGGTAAATAAGTGGCACTCTGGAGGACAGCAGTTACTCAGAGCTAGTCAATTAGCATCCCATGAGAATGTCAGCTTCACTTTCTCAAGAGAAACTAGAATCTTTAGATTTTTATGTAAAATGTTTAAACATTGACAATTGATTCATTACAAAAACAAAGCCAAGGCACGGTGTGAGTGAGCAGAGTTTAGAAATCGTTGCCCAGCTTCAGAACCCCTTGTGAATCCCTCCTTTTTTCTTTTAAAGAAAAATAAGAGCTGGACAAGATGGCATAAGCCATGACCCAGCAATTGGAGGGTGAAGGCAGCAGATTAGGGGTCAAGGTTATCCTCAGCTCTGTAGTGAGAGTCCAGTGCAGCCCTCTCAAAAGGCAAACAGCAAAATTAACTGGGCAGTGTGATGCTTTATTTACAACAATGGGAATATTAAAATAGCTAAGATTCATACATACACACACACACACACACACACACACACACACACACACACACACACACACATATATATATAATGAAAGTTTTTTTAAATTAATTTTTTGAGAAAGGGCCTCACTATGTAAAATCAGGCTGGTCAGGACCTCACTATATAGATCAGGCTAGCCTTGATGCACACATAAAGATCCACCCCTCCCTGCCTCTTGAGTTTTGGGATTAATGGTGTGAGCCAACAAACTCTGCCAAAATTTAAGTTCTTTTGTTTGTTTGTTTGTTTGTTTTTGTTTTTGTTTGTTTTTTGAGACAGGTTTCTCTGTGTAGCCTTGGCTGTCCTAGACTCACTTTGCAGACCAGGCTGGCCTCAAACTCATAGCAATCCACCCCTCCTTTGCCTCCCAAGTGATTAAAGGTGTATGCCACCATGCCCAGATCCAAAATTTAAGCTCTTTAGTGTGGTAATTATTAATTTAAGTTCTTTAGTGTGGTCGTGTTTATTTGTAGACATTATTTTAAAAGTCCAGGATAAGGTTATTTGAGTTTGAGAGCAAAACAGCCAGCTACACAGAAAAGCTGAGAGTTCCTTAAACTGCCAGGAGCAGAGAGCAGGAGAAGAGGAAAGAGAGGCTTCATGCCTGTAAATACAGATGGTTACACCAATCTGTAAAGTGTATCTGGAAGCATAAGCAAAAACCGAGCAACACTGGTAGTTTTGGATGAGGGGAGAGGCAGGAAGAAGAACAGCCGTGCACGCCTTCGGTGTGTGGGGAGATAAAAACCGCACATGTGCGAGCATGTCACCTTTCTGCACAGGTACGAACACGGCGTTGCCATTTTTCTCACAGAAGGTCGGGTGGAACTTGGGTCGGGACTGCAGATGACTTAAAAGACACAACCACTCCACAAGCGAATTAGCACATGGGGAATGAGAGTGCCACACAACTCCAGCACAGAATCCCTTCAAGAGAAAATAGCAATACTCTTCTTCTACCTCAGCCCACTCAGGGTGGAAAAGCTGAAAGTTTTCACTTCCCAGGAATCTTCAGACCAGGGCGGAGGACAGAAAAAAAAAAGCGGCTATGGTTACCATTTTATTGCCCTTGCCTGCAGGCTGCACTCTCCTGGCAGTTACTAGCTTAGTTCTACAGGAGACACGTCCTTCTCGTGAGAGAGGCCTTAAGGAAGGAGAACTACAACAGAAGGCCATTACCTGGTGAGGGATTATGTAGATGAGGAAGATGTGGAGGCCCAGGGAGCTCCTGGTGACCAGGCTGGCCAGCCAACAGCCTGTCTAGCAACTTATCAGAAGAAGACACGGTCCAAGCCTTGCAGGAGAACGTCTGCCTGGTGTCACCTTTCCAGGGACTGTCTAGTGACACCGGGCAGCCAGTCCTGTTATTTAATAAGTCCTGTTCACTTCGGCTTTTCTGGGAACGTTGGGCAGGATGCTGAGGACCAGAGCCCAGGGCAGCATGGGAAGTAGTTCCATGGGAGGCTGTCAGGAAGTGACTGCCCAGAGTGATGGGTGGGAGACTCTGTGTTCTGATTGGTGGAAGCCCCTTCCTGGCCAGGGGTTTCTTTTCTGGCAAGAGATACTTTGAATTCTCGGAGGTCCTCTTCTTAAAGACAACCATAGGCACCTGGTCACCAGGCTGGTCTTGGCAGTTGGTATCCGCGACGCTGTCAAAGGCGGTGATGATGTCATTGACTTCCGAGGTGTCCTCTTGCTTGTGTTTGTCCCTGCTCTGGTCCTTCTGGGGGACTTTCTGCTCTTCCTTCTTGGTTTTGCAGAAGATTTGGTTGAATACGCTGAATCGTCCTTCCTTCTTCTGCGGTAGACTGATCTGGGAAGGAATAGGTCGGGCAGCCTCTGCTCTAGAGAAACAGAAAAGAACAAGAATGCCATGCGAGGACAGGAAACGGGAAAGAACAGGCTACTGACGCCCCAACCCCATTCCTTCTGCTTGAGCAGCTGGTGGGCTCACCCACAAATGTCCAGTCTTCAAGTCAAGGCTTTGGTCAAAAACTCCCATCTTCTATTAACTCTTGGAGAGATGGTACCTCAATCTCTCTCTCTCTCCCCCTCTCTCCCTCCCTTCCCTGCCCCCTCGCTCTCAGTGGGGAATTTCTGCATAATATAGCCTCAAACTGTTTGCTTCAGCCTTCTGAGTGCTGTCGTGTGTGTGTGTGTGTGTGTGTGTGTGTGTGTGTGTGTGTGTGTGTGTGTGTGTGTGTGTGTTACTAGCATCTATCAGGGTTAGATTCCTCAGGGGGGCTCCCCATTTTGTTGTTCGTTGACAGTTTTATACATGTATGTAATGTTTTGTGTTTTGTTTTGTTTCCAAACAGGGTTTCTCTGTGTAGCCTTGGCTGTCCTGGACTCGCATTGTAGACCAGGCTGGCCTTGAACTCACAGGGATCCGCCTGCCTCTGCCGCCCAAGTGCTGGGATTAAACATGTATGCAATGTAATGCCACAATGCATGTAATACATTTTAGTCATTCCATCCCAATCCCTCTCTGCCTCATCCCATCCCTCTCCTCCGGAAACCTTTTTTTTTTCTTTCCAGCACACCCACTAAAGTTAATTTAGGTTTCTTGCAAACATGTGGGAGAGAAGTTATTACTGGAACATGAACAACTTAATCAGGGTCACACCACTGAAAAAAATGACGGCCTATCCCCCCAACCAATAACTGCAGATAATTCTTTAGGGAGGATCCCTCCCCACTCATGATGAAATGCTGACAGGCCCAATCTCAAACAGGTCTTATGCAGATAATGACAGCAGCAGCGAGTTCATGGGTGCAGTGGCTGTGTTATGACCAGAAGACATCGCTTTGCTGCACATCTTTCCAACCTCTGGCTCCTACAATCTCTTTCCTCCTTTTCTGTTAGGTTCCCTGAGCCTGACACAGCCATCCCATTTAAGGCCCCCGTACTCCACCACTGTTTATTTTTGGCTCTTTGGCCACTTATGAGCTTCTGTATCATCTTTCATAGGGGCTATTTTTTTCTTTCTTCCCTCTTCTTTAGCCCCCTCCTCCTCCTTCTCTCTGTCTCTCTCTGTCTCTGTCTCTGTCTCTGTCTCTGTCTCTGTCTCTGTCTCTCTCTCTCTCTCTCTCTCTCTCTCCCTTCATCCTTTTCTCCTCTTCCCACATATGGAGGCTAGAGGTTGATGTTGTGTGCGCTCCTCTGTGTCTGTTAACCTTATTTATTTAGTCTTTAACACTTAGGTATAATTGTGTGTGTGTGTGTGTGTGTGTGTGTGTGTGTGTGTGTGTGAATAAGGGTTCTCTGAAAGAAGCTGTATCTCCCACTGACCCTTCTGTAATTAACGGATTAGAAGCTCATTGGTTGCAGAGAGATTGGGATGTTTCAAGTCCAGAGCCAAATTGTCTCAGGACACTCTTATCCCTTTTAATAGCCCTCCTCTGTTGGCGACCATTAGGTAAGCCCTGTGGAACGAACAGACACCTAGCGCCCATCAACCAAAAGGCCAAGAGTGTCAGCTGACCCCTGAGGCCCATGTCAGAAGTTCTCCTGCTCTGTCCTGCCTGCCTACCAAATGTTCCCATCAATGGGTTGGCACAGTGCCTTGATGTGCAGCTTTCTTGGTTGTGTTTCTATAAAAACTTCATCTTGGGACATTTGAGGTAAGCTAAATCTATGTTCCTAGGCCATGTCCACTTGTACTTGGCTCTAGAATAAACCATCTCTGGTCCTTTTTGAGGTGAGAGTGTGTTTTTATTCTGGCATTTGCATGCGTATGGTGTATGTAAGTGCGGGTACTTGCATGCCAGGGCTGTCTGTGAAGGTCAGAGGACAACTTTGTCAATCTGATTCTCTCCTTTGACCTTTAAGTGGGCTCCCAGGAGAGAACTCAGGCATAAGTTTGCATTGCAAGCCACTTTACCTGCTGAACCATGTCTCTGGCCCAACCTCACTTTATCTATCTATCTATCTATCTATCTATCTATCTATCCATCCATCTTTCCATCTTTCTTTCTTCCTATCTGTCTATCTATCTACCCATCTATCTATTTTTGTTTATTTGAGACAGGGAGTCTCACTGAGTCTGGAACTTGCTGTTAAGCTGGACTGGCTGGCCAGCAAGCCACAGGCACACCTTGGCTTCATTTCCCCAGTGTTGGAATCACAGCTGTGCCCTCCCTCTGCCTGGCTCTTACGTGATTGCTGCGTGCTCAAACTGAGGTCCTCATGCTTGTTGCACAAGCACTTACTGACATAACCATCTCCTCGGCCTCCAGAGGCTAAATTCTTTCAATTACTTCATGGCAATCTGTTTTCAACTATCAATTGACTAAGCTGAAAATAGCCTAACGTGACAGTCCACAGTAACAGGGGCCTAAGAAGTGTAAGATGTGAGTTCAGGCCTCATGTGGCAGAGAGAGGCTGGGAGCTGCAGATGTGATATGGTTTTATGTTTCCTCTGAGAGATCCCAGAAACCTAGCAGCACTGACTTTTATGTACCTTAGAATCTTGCTCCTTTTATACTGTTTGTTCTTTGCTTTTCTTTTACATCTTAAAAAAAAAAGCCTAAATATGGTTGTAAAAATACTCTACCAAAGGAAACAGGTAGAGAAGACTTAAAGCTTGAGCTCCAGTGGAAGAGGAAGTTGTGAGTGCCGGAGGCTGGGCGTGGCAGGTGTGAGCAATGCTCAGCTCACAAGCAAATGCAAACGTAAAAAGGTCAGGATCAGTTTTTGTCAGGCTCGCTCAAGCAGAGTTTCTTTGGAAAGCCAGTGCTATTCTTCTTTGAAGCTACAGTCAAGTCAATGTTTTCTGCAATAGGGATCAACCATGAAACTGGGCCCACAGCAGCTTCCAAGAGGGAGATTACAACGTTGTTACTTTTTGGAATGAGATACTGTAGTCTGAGAAACACCAGCACTAAGTTTGGATGCAGAAATGGATGTTTTCTCACTATTAATTTTTGTTCATATATATACATTGTCATTTGTTTTTCTTTCACATCACATATATATGTATCCATTTATATTTTTAAATTGTTAATACATTTTTTAAAATCTCCCTTTCACCATGGCAATCACATGATCAAATGAATGACTTCTTCAGAATGGAGACTACCTAAGTCACTCAGGTAGCTGGTAGCAGAATGTATTAACGATGAAACAACACAAGGGCATGGATAGGAATAAAGGCTTTCAGGGAGAGAATGGAAAAGCTGACTAAATTTTGTATTTATTCTCTTCACATTTTTTTTCATATTAGTTTTTGGTCTGATATTTTGTTGCTTCTGGATTTATAAATGAAACACTTTCTAGTGCTATTAAATATATACTCTACTTGGTTTGAAAATCAAACAATTGGGACAGTTCTCTTTTAATTTATTTTAAAATATTTTAATAATTTATATTTTATTTACTTTTGTTTTTTGTTTTTTGCTCTTGGAGCATGCTATTGATTGAACATTTCATCGAGACAGCTGTCAGTCAGCTTTATCAGTCTTATTCTGCAATGAGCACAGCAACTAATGACATACTCTGGAGGAACAGTACTTGAACTGGTTTGTTCTTGGACCGACCCAGTAGATCCGATGACATTTTGTTGCCTTCAGGCTTGATCCCTCACACCCAACCCCTGTAGAATGAAGAATTCTGACACTGAAAGCTTGCACAGGGTTGTGTGGAACAAGGCCTAGTGGGACACAAAACATGTAGATTGAATGATAATCAGTCCTAGTGTGATGAAAGGAGGGAAAATTTTAGTGCCATTAATTTCTCTCTTCATTGGTATTGGGCATTTCCAGATGAAATTTCTGTACTGCAGCGAAGCTTCAATCAAATTTGGCTTAGTTGCCAAGAACATAAATAATTTGCTAAGAATGAACAGTGCTGCTCTTACTATTTTTTTTTGAAAAGAGCAACATTAAATGAAATTAAAA
The DNA here is from genome assembly GCF_964271855.1 of Acomys minous. Classification (NCBI taxonomy): domain Eukaryota; kingdom Metazoa; phylum Chordata; class Mammalia; order Rodentia; family Muridae; genus Acomys; species Acomys minous. Next base: position 110,393,562 of record NC_140492.1, on the reverse strand, counting down.
GTTATTTACTTATTCATTCATTTACCGACAGTGTCTCCTTACATGGCTAGCCCAAACTGGGCTCAAATTCATTATCATCCTGTTTCAGCTTCCAGAACCCCAGGGTTACAGCTACAATATTATTAATTAAAACATGGCTTTTATTCTAACACATAGCAATCGCAAACTTATTATTACTTAAACAAATAACAAAACAAATATTTTATTAAAAACTTCTCAACTAAATCTTTTGACACCATAATGGTGACTTTAAAAGCTCTTTGACATCTTCAGAAAGTTTTGAGGATGTAAAACGATCTTGAGAAAAAGTGATTTTGGCAGAAGGAGGAAGAAGAAAAGAAGAGGAAGAGCGGGTTTAAGCCCACGAACCATCGCCTGATGGATTCACACTTGTTACTATTGCCATGTTCCACCCCGTGGAGACCACGCCTCTCCATGTTAGATGACAGCACACACGTGTAATTAATTGGATAATTAATAATGATACTTATGTAATTCTCATAATATTAAATTACTGTGGCCAGCTACATGGCTCAGTGGATAAAAATGTGTCTTCCAGCCCTAAAAGCTGTCCTCTGACCTCTACGTGTGTGTCACACACACACACACACACACACACACACACATGCACACATGCACTATTATTGTTGGGTTTGTATGTTGATGGCTTATAAAAACATAAATGTTATAAGTATTTGAGAGGAAGACACTAGATAAACTCACCGGCCTTCTTGGGAGAGGAGCCTGACACAGGCTGTGTGGCCACAGTACAGGGCGTAGGCCAGGGGCGTGCTCTCATTAATGTCCCTCAGGTTGCTGTCCATGCCCAAATCCAGCAGTGACTGAACACATTCTGCCTTTCCGGCAGCTGCAGCCCAGTGCAGGGGTGTCCTGGAGGAACAGCACAGAAGAAACACAGGGCCTGAGTCAGAGCCTTACAGGCTGTTTAGCCATGGTTGGCTTCCACCCAGAGTCAGGCCAAAGGAGGACAATCCTGTTTCTATCCAGGGTATGAAATAGCATGCGTGGGCCTGGGGTAGGGAGGTGAGGGCGTTGTGCAGTGCTGCCCTGTGTGCTCTCTCTGCTTTCCCGTGTCTGCTCTTCCTGGGAATTTCCTAGAAGAGGAAGTGTGAGTGACTCTCAAAGTTCTTTATACCCAGTGCCAACTGCCTTCCAGGAATGCTGACTCAATTTACCCTCTTACAGCTGCATCCTTACTCCTTGGACACCGAGTATGTCACCATTTTAAAAACCTTTGCTCATTTGTTTGGCAAAGTGATACTTTGATATTGTTTTATTTTATATTGCTTTACTAGTAAGGTTGACTTTGCCATATGAATTTCTTCATTGAAATCACTCTTAATGCCTTTTGTTTGTTTTTGCTTTTTTTTTTTTTAAGGTAGATTCTCACTGTATAGCAGGGACTAACCTTGAATACACAATCCTACTGCCTCTGCTTGCATGTGTTAGGGTTATAGGAATGTACTATAAACAGTTTCTATCATCTGTTTCTCTATTACAGTATTAATGTTTTTCTTACTAATTTATATGGGATTTTTATGTATTAAAGATACTGGTCATTTATAGGTCACCTATAAAAAAAACTCAAGATTTTTTTTTTTGTTCAATCCTTAAGTTTTTAGTCATTTTCCATAAAAAACGGAAAACCATTCACATTAAATTACATTTCATTTTATCTCTTTCATGTTTAGAAAGCTCTTTCTTAGCCAGAAGACAGATAATCTCCAGTACTTAATACTTTGTTAAATTGCAAAACCAGTGTTTTCTTAATAGAATAAGGAGAAGTCAGAAAACAGGAAGAAATACTTATAAACCACATGTGCAACAAAAGGCTTAATATCAGAGTGTGTAGTGATTTCCAGAAAGTAAATTCATTTGGAGAACAGCAGAAAATGAGAATAGACATTTCACCAAAAAAGATGTGTTATGTGTGGTGGGTGCCCAGCCAGAAGTGCTGTGAGCTCAAGGACAGTTCGTCAGGCCAGTGTGGTGGGACACACCTGAAGTCCCAGCATCCAGGAGGAAGGGGACGAGGGTTTCTGTGAGCCTGAGGACAGCCTGGGCTATATCTGCCCAATAGCGTGAGACCCTGCCTCAACAACAACAAAATTGTTATTAGGGAAATGCAAATTAAAATGGCAAGGAGATACTACAGGCTTGTACAAAATGATTAAAATAAGGCAAAATCCAACAAAACCTGACAACAATTGATGCTGGTAAACCTCGAATTTGCCTACAGTCTTAGTGGAAATTTTACAGGGTTAAATATATCCCAACTAAGTGACCCAGAAATCCCACTTCTAGGTATCTAGGTGGAGAAACAAAAACTTGACACACAAGCCCGCTCTCAAATGTTTATGGCAACTGCATCATAACGTCCGTAAACCAGAAGCAAGCCACCATCCTTCATTAACACACCGTGGCTCCTCTGCACCGTGGGATATAACCCAGTGACAGAGCAAGCAGGCTGCTGATGGGATAAGCCGCAAGCGTGCTGAGTGACATGAGCCAGCCTCAGCAGGCCCCGTAGTGACTTTCCCTGTTTCAAAAACCTGGAATCTGAAGTGGTCTGAGCACAAAGCACTGACGTGTCTCTGTCTGACAGGGCAGAGCTAAAGTTGGAGCGCAGGTAAAATGCTGTGTGGAATCACTCTCGGGAAGGGCTTGAATGCGTTTTGTGCTTAGGCTTGGCTTCATCTCAAGATGTCTCATTATGTTGTATGAACGCCTTCCCAAATCCCAACAATTCAGAAATCAGAAGCACTTCATTGAAAAGAAACCCAATATTTTCTTTTAGATTTATTTAGATTAAAAATAGGAAATGTGAGCCAGGCGGTAGTGGCGCACGCCTTTAGTCCCAGCACTTGGGAGGCAGAGGCAGGAGGATCGCTCTGAGTTCGAGGCCAGCCTGGTCTACAAAGCGAGTCCGGGATAGTCAAGGCTACACAGAGAAATCCTGTCTCAGGAAAAAAAAAAAGAAAGAAAGAAAGAAAGAAAAAAAGAAAGAAAGAAAGAAAGAAAGAAAAGAAATGTGTTTGGCATGGTGCTCAGTTTTATACTTTCAGCATTCAGGAAGCTGAGGCATCAAAATTGGAAATTACAGGCCAGCTGAGGTTAGAAAGCAAATTCTTTCTTTTTTGAGACAGGGTTTCTCTGTGTAACCTTGGCTCTCCTGGACTTGCTTTGTAGACCAGGCTGGCCTCAAACCCTAGTACCATTTTAAAAAATTGAGTTTCCTAAGAGCATAAAGGATCGCTGAGCTAAACAACACTAGGTACCGGACTCAGCCTCTTTGGTAGAGCTTCTGGGAGGGAGGGGCCAGTCATGTCTGAGTGACGTGTCTAGGCAGTGGGACCCCCTGCAGTCCAGGATCAGCAGGCTCCCAAGAGCCGCCCAGAGAGAGTGAAGCCGCATCAGCCGTGAAAGGACAAAGATACGTATCAAGAGGGTCATCTAGCACCTCTAGTCTTTTTTTTTTCAAGACAGGGTCTCTCTGTGTAGCCTTGGCTGTCCTGGACTCGCTTTGTAGACCAGGTTGGCCTCGAACTCACAGGGATCCGCCTGCCTCTGCCTCCCGAGTGCTGGGATTAAAACCACGCCCGGCTTTTTAATATTTTGGGATTTTTTTTTTTAAAGATTTATTTATTATTATGTATCCAGTGCTCTGTCTGCATGTACACCTGCAGGCCAGAAGAGGGCACCAGATCGCATTATAGATGGTTATGAGCCAATGTGGTCGCTGGGAATTGAACTCAGGACCTCTGGGAGAACAGGCAGTACTCTTAACCACTGAGCCATCTCTCCAGCCCTAGGATATAACATATGTTGGTATGGAGAAAACTCTATAATCAGCCAAAAGAGATGGAGGTTAAAATTTCCACTAGTCTATTTAGATGATAAAAATGAGAAATTACAGGGCTGCCGAGATGGCTCAGTGGTAGTGTGCTTGCCTAGCATACTACTGGCCTAGGTTCAATGTCATACTGGGAAAAAAGAAAATTAAATTATAGATAATAAAGTTATTATTGTCTCTAAAGAGTTTTGGTTGTAATACAGCATCAATACTTTATACAGTGAACAGTCCACTCTTTCCCTTGGATACACTTTATACTGCATGTAAGAAGAAAATAAGTGTATCTCTCACTTACTGTGTTGTACCTACAGCACACAGCACAACACCTAACCTTAGGGTCTCAACCAAACAGTTACGGCATGGATGCTTCCATATTACCTCTTTATTATACTATGGATAAAACAATTCTGGGTAACTATGTACTGTGGCTTTTCAAAGCTCCATGAGAAGTGAGATTTTGCAGTTCCCTGTTCCAGGGGAGTCTTTAAGCATTTCACTGTGTAGCAGAACTTCTTTTTTTGTAAAGCAATCTCAAAGAGAAAAAAAAAAAAGATTTATTTATTTAGTACGTGAGTGCTCTATCTGCATGTACACCTGCAGGCCAGGAGAGGGAATCAGATCCCAGTGCAGATGGTTGTGAGCCACCATGTGGTTGCTGGGAATTGAACTAGGGACCTCTGGAAGAGCAGCCAGTGCTTTTAACCGCTGAGCCATCTCTCTAGCCCCCCAGAACTTTTTATCTAAAGCAGAAGTTTTGGGGCTGTATGACTTAGCCAACACGCGTATCAACTTAACCACAGAGTGCGGCCAGGGGTGGGGTGAGAGCACTGTGTCTCTTCAGAGTATGTTTACCGTCTGCAAATGCCTTTTCCTCAGCTGTAGCTGTAGCTGTATGCTGTTCTGCGCTCATGTGCTTCTGGATGTCATAGACTTGTGATTGCTTGGAAGTGTCTATCAGATCAGAGGTGGCTGAGTAAGTAGCCTTGGCCTCCAGGCTTCTGGAAAGTACTGTGTAAAGGAATGAGCTGCTTGAATCTACTATAGTTTTAGTAAAACTTGGATACGCCATATCTTGGATGATGTAATGCCACATGGGCAGGCTTCTTCTTGTTGGTTTTTTTTTTTTTTCAGGGTACTGCCGTTAGCAAAGCAAATGAGGGTCCCCTTGCAGAGAATGACCAAGCTTTCTGTCTGTCAGTCAGGAAAGGAGGCAGTTCTGGGACAGCAGGGAAGGGCACGTGCATGGCAGGCCTGGGGGTGCTGGAAAAGGCCAAATAACCCTCAGGCGCGGGAACACCTGGAGGTGGGCAGACAAGGGCCTTGGACCACAGTACGTGGAGGGAGCCTAGGTACTGGGTCCCCATGCTCAGGTTGTGTTCTCTGTCTGCGAAACACCCCTCTCCGCTCTTTGACACCTCAGAGCAGAGTTTCTCAACCTTCCTTAATGCTGAGACCCTTTAACACAGTTCCTCATGTTGTGGTGACACCCCCTTCATCCCCTACCCCCCGCAACCATAAAGTTATTTTTTGTTGCTATTTCATAACTGCAATTTTGCTATTATTATGAATTGTAATGCAAATATCTGATATAGAGGATATATGACCCCAAAGGGGGGTCCCAACACACAGGTTGAGAACCACTGCCTTAGAGAGCAATGTCTCGGCCATACAGTGACTACACTGTGTACCTGAGTGTAGCATGCAGAATTTGTTCCATCCTACATAAGAGAGATCTCAGGCAATATTTTCGGACAGAATTAATCTTCAGCAGAATAATCTCTCCACATAGAGGAAGCATTGCCAATAACTTCAGTAGATAGAGGACTAAACATTGATCTAGTCAGGCTTACCGACATGCAACATTTCGCTCTGAAGGTTTGTGAAATAAGTCCTGCCTTACACTTGCCAAGAGCCACCATTTTGAATTGTTATAGCCATCATGGGAGGGGTACAGAGAAACAAGGGGAACACATTGACAACCTCCGATGCACATACCGAGCACCTCTGGGGCAAATGTGTGACGCCGATTCTGCGTTGTCTGAGCTACGGTTCCTTTCCTAGATGCAGGCTGCAGGATCATCCTGCAGGCACCGCAGGCTGGCCTCAGCCATTGCAATTTGAGCAGGTCAGGACCCAGGATTTAAGGCAACGGAGCGGAGACCAGCACTGGGCGATGTGCTGGTCTCTGGGTGGTGAGGGTTGATGGGTGGGATGGTTCAGGGTTGCTCTGGCTCTCAGTAGCTAACTAAGCAGGGTTGATTTGTGAGGCCGATAAACATCCCTGGAGAATTCCCAGAAATACGCAGGGAGGAGAATCTGATAAAAGGCCGGCCTCCCTGAAGAGAAATGAGCTGTTTATTGAAGTGAATTATGACCTTGTAGACTGATGAAATTTGGGACATTTAAAGCACGCAGGCTACTTCTGTGTTATCTGTGACATGGCATTAATCTTAAGGTGAGTGCCATAGTATTTAAAACACCACAGATTTAGTATGTGACTCAGTCCCCCCCCCCCCACAGACACTTATTTATTGTGTGTGAGAATGTTCAAGCACGCTCGTGTGCCATGCTGCTTGTGTGGGGATCAGAGGATAGCTTTGCGGGAATCAGGTCCCTCCTTCCATTGTACAGGGCAGAACTAAGTTTATCTGACTTGGTGACAAGTTCTTTTATCTTCTGACACATCCTGCTGGACATTAAAAAAACAAAACAAAACTGGGGTGTTTGTGAGGCAGAGTGTCATGCAGTAGCCCATGTCGGCCTCCAGTCTGTGCTCCTCCTACTTCAGCCCCCCAACCCCCGCCCCCAGGGCTATGGTTCCGGGGTGAACCACCATTGCCTGCTTCCTGGGGTGCTTTAATGTATAGGCAGACGAGCTCAAAAATCTTCCCTAGAAAAAGGTAAGAAGGCAAGGGGTCGTGGATGCCTTAAGCATATGCTGGGTTTGAATGATTCAGTTGCGGACAGAGACTCATCGTTTCGTGGAAGAGACGGTCACGTGTTCAATGTGAGAGTGCAAGAATGAGTTAAGCAGTGGCTTGGAGCAGGGGGTTTGCCTCCTGGAAACTGCACCTCTCTTCTCGCCCTACCTCTTCGTCTGTATTGATTTTTCTGTGTTTGCTTTCTTTCTCGAGGCCCAGGAAAAGGAATTTTCTTTGAAGTATGCAAACTCTTTCATCTCTCAGTGCTAAAATGTGGTCCTTTCTCTTTATGGATCTTTGACTTCCCTGCCTCATCTTACTAGCGTCTTCCTTTCTTACCTTCTCAGGATCAACACCTGCTCTTAGGAAACAGTATACTTCAGTTCTAATTCAAACCATCAGGTTAACCAATTCCAGCTCCCAAGACACACACACACACACACACACACACACACACACACACACACACACAGAGAGAGAGAGAGAGAGAGAGAGAGAGAGAGAGAGAGAGAGAGAGAGAGAGAGAGAGAGAATTCCACATATCAGGGGAGGTACTCTTGTGGAACATTTAAGTTTAGGATATGCTCACTTTAACAGACAATGGCAAATACATACTCAGTTTGTAATTCTTACACTTATAAATAGTTTTGGTTATTGCTATATTTTTTCTTGTACTTCCATGGACTCAGTGCCTAAACTAAACCAAAGGCAGTAAGCATATCGTCGAAGGTGGTGAGCGATACATTTACAAGACACAGGTGCAATCCTTCACTGGGCTACTAGCAATCCCTGAGACAAATCATCTTACTTTTCTGGACCCAGATTCCTTTTCCAGACAATATACCGTCAATGACTGAAAAGAAAATCCTCATTAGTAAGGTTCGTGGTTTCTAATTAAAATACTTTTCACACTCTATTCTCTGGATAAGAAATTGTGGGCATTATGTTACAGCTCAGGGGCGAAGAAGAAAATACGAACTTCATTAAGAACCAGGGCCCATGGCTCAACTGAAAGCCTTCTGAGAACACTGCATGTATTCAGTGCACAGGTGGAAAGTCTGACAGTGCTGTAGTCGCGACTTCTCTGCATAACAATGATTTTTCCTCCTCTTACTAAAATAGACCAAGGCGTGTTGTCATAAGCCCATGTATCACCAGCGACAGGATACAGTCGGTGGGAAAGGAGAGCACCTTCAACGTCAGGGGAAGATGACTGGTAGTTCCCAGAACTTTCTGAGTTGCCATGGATACCTGTCATCCACATCCAGAGCCTGCAGGTTACACTCAGGGACTTTTGCCAGATCGTTAATAATGTCGCCGAAACCCGAAGCTGCTGCGATGTGGACACACGTCTTCCCACTCTCGTCGTCATAGTTGATAATGGACGGGCCCTGATGATGACTCAGGATGATGGAGCACAGAATCCTATTTCCACTCTGCGAAAGGAGTTGGAGAAAACCCGTCATGGGTCTGTGCATGGGGTAGGGGTTGGGGGAGGGAGATAGAGAGATAGAGAGATAGAGAGACAGAGAGAGGGGGAGACACACACACAGACAGAGAGACAGAGATGGAGAGAGACAGGGAGAGAGGGGGACAGAGACAGACACACACACAGACAGAGAGAAAGACAGAGAGACAGAGACACACACACATACAGAGAGACAGAGACAGACACACACATACAGAGACAGAGAGAGAGAGAGAGAGAGAGAGACAGACAGACAGACAGACAGACAGACAGACAGACAGAGACAGAGCTTTAAAAGATAGAGGATGGCTCAAGAGGGAAAAAAAACAGAAACAAAGAAGAAAAAACAGGTCAGTCATTTAAAAAATTCTCTCCTTGGAAGATAAGGACACCAGCTTGTCAGGTACTTGTCGGCATGTGTGGCCCTCTCCCTTTCCAACGTGACAGCTGTGTCACACGTTCACACTTTAGAAATACACAAATTACCTCACCTCCCCCATTTTAAAAAATTCTTGTAATGTGTTAAGTAAATTCACAGTTTGTGCTGGGTGATTAAGGCCCGGAAGAGTGAAAATTTGAAAAGGAGTGAACTTTATGAACGCATGGTTTGATCTGTGGAGAAGCTGCCGCCCTCCTCCCTCCTCTCCTGCCTTCTCAGAGGTTCAGGTAACAACTTCGCTTGGCTTTGGTGAGATGTCGCTTATACGTGGTGACTCCATTTTGACTTCTCAGGCTGTTTTCCTGGGGCCAGCACAGAAATCTAATCCCCTACAATTCACACTGAGTTTCTTCAACAAACTTCCATTGATGGACGGACTTGATGGACAAGCATCAGCTGAGCTAGCCTGATGGATGGGTCACCTAGGCGACAAACTCCTCACTCGATCTGCTCATTTGACGTCCTCATTTCCCTGGACAGGTGGCCGTGAGGACACTTGTATGTTTAAATTCAATATTAATACAGCGATGAGAAGGGGACTGAGCAGTGACGTGAGCATGCAGAGAAAAGGCCTGTTCCTCAGTCCTGCGTGGTGGTGTTTTGTTGCACCTTACATTGGAGATCCCTGCCACACCGCCACATCCTCTCAGCTGCCCAGGACCCATCCTGCAACGTGGCACATGCTGAGCTTTTCCATCCCATAGGACAGGGAAAGTGCCTGAGCAATGGGCAGTGGCAGAGGCCGGGCAGGAGCTGGGCTCTTGACACAGGGACTCAAGGGTTAGAATTGTGTGTGCAGGCTTAATGGCCTAACCAGAGAATGTCAAGGTGGTGACCACAGCGTCCTGTATCTCAGGTGTCTCAGGGAGAGGGCTCCCTCCTGGACCTTGGTCATCCAGCTAGCCTTTGTTCTATGGGACTTGGATATAACTCCATCAACTAGGTAACCGTGTGCCGTGCCTGCCTGTCACAAGAAGCGGGCTACTTTTATCACACAGGGGCTTTTTATCAGTTTTTTCTAGAGTCTTTCATAGGCTATTCCTCAGTGCATTTTAAATGGTCAGGAATACAGTTGAAACAGTCAAGAGACTTTTTTTTTTCTTGGAAAGTACCAGCTCCTAGGAAAGGAAAGGAAAGCAGAGAATGCCAACATGGTGTATTTGCTTTGTTTACAGTTTCCTGGAAGAGAAAAGGACTTCAGGTTGCCAAGGGGATTCAAAGGGCAAAACATCCCGCTTTCAGTTTCCCCTCTTTATAGAAGAGAGAGCATTAAGGACAGATGGAAAAAAACAAAAGGATACACCTCACCTCTCTGTCCCTTCTCCTTGCCTGACCCATGTGAGGAGTCACTTGGCAGTGGCTGCAGCCCTGCTTAGGGCACCTGTGTCTGCCTCGTCTAAATTTCTGACCAGCTTGGGGCTGGAATACTGTAGACCGCCCTCCGAGTAAGGGCAGGCTAGAAATCGCACCTCACTCTACACTTTTCTTCCAGTGTGGCTCTTGTTGTGGCTTTTCCAGGTAACTCCTTTGCATGCTGCTGAGTCTCACATATAACATTGTTGTTATTTGTATTTTGCTTTTCTTTATGAGCTTTCTACAGACATAACGGTGGTAGCTGAGTGCATAGAGAGAGTGCACACTGGTTAGTTAGTTTCTTTTCCCTTCCTTCCTTCCTTCTTTCCGTCCTTCCTTCTTTCCTTCCTTCCTTCCTTTCTTTTTGGAGACAGGGTTTCTCTGTGTAGCCTTGGCTGGCCTAGACTCACTTTGTAGACCGGGCTGGCTTTGAACTCACAGAGCTCCTCCTGCCTCGGTCTCCCAAGGGCAGGGATTACAGGTGTGCGCCACCACACCGAGCCTGCTTAGTCCTTTTCTAAACCACTCCTGACAATGACCCCAGAGGGAAGCTACTGTCATTCTCTCCATAGTGGAGAGGTCAGACAGCCAGGGTGAGGGGGACTGGGGAATTTGCTGCGGACCACAGCTAAGAATTAGCTGAGCCAGGATGGACTCTGGAGAGTTTGTATGCTTTGGTCTGGGAGAAAAGGGATCCTGAATTAATAGATAATAATATTGCTGTATGTGAAAAAACAAAACAAAACAAAACAAACAAACAAACAAATCAATGTATCCTGACTGTGGATCCCTTTTATTTTAGGTGTCTGTCTTGGTTTGAATGAGAATAGCCCGTAAAGGCTCGTATATTTGAATGCTTGCTCCCTAGTTGGTGGAACTGTTTTGGAAGGATAAGAAGGTGTGGCCTTGTTGAAAGAGGTGCCTCACTAGGGGTGGGCTTTGAGGTCTCAAAAGCCCAAGTCACAGGTCTAGTTTCTCTCTCTCTCCCTCCCTCCTTCCCCGGCCCCTCTCTCTGCTGTCTGTTGGTGAGGATGTAAGCTCTCAGCCACTGCTCCGGCATCAAGCCTGACTGCCTGCTGCCATGTTCCCCTCCACGATGGCCATGGACTAAACCCCTCTGAAAATAGAAGCCACTAAATACTTCCTAAGAGTTGCTTTGGCCGTGGCGTTTCATCACGGCAACAGAACAGTAACCAAGACAGCGCCCTTTGCAGGAGGCTGCGTAGGAGGCGATAGGACCAGTTGGTTATCTGCACATGTGCGGGGAACTGTAATGGTTAAGTTTAGTTATCAACCTGACTGTATTAGAATCATCAAATCACCATGGAAACACATCTCTGGGTGTCTGTATTGTGAAGGTGCTTCCACAGAAGTGTAAGAGGATGGTAGACTTACCCTGAATGTGAGGAACACCATGCCACTGGCTACAGTCCCAGACTGTATAAAAAAGGAAGGGAGCTGAGCACAAAAGTGCAACTGCTTCCTGCCTGTGGGTGCAGCTCCTGCTGCCCGGCTTCCTTCCATGATGCACTGCGGCCCCTCACAGTACCCTTTTATCCCTAAGTTGCCTTTGTCATGGCAACAAGGATAATAATTAATGCACAATAAGGTTTCAGGAAATTCTGGTAGTCTTCCTACCTTGAATGAGGGGACATAAACATCACTCATCATGTGCTAGTGAGTGTACAAAGCTCAGGCCAGTGTGTTAGTATCTGTGCTTTAGTCACGTCTCCTGAAAGGCCTGCGTGTTTCTACAACGTGCTAAAGCTGTAGCCAGACAAATTAGACCGGGATGGAGATGATGAGTCTGCAGAGTAAGCATTTGAGAATTGGCTCCGGGCTAAGCAGAGGCTGACGGGAACACAATACCTCTGAACTATTAGAGTCTGAACTGTTCCCCGTCAGCCTTTTAGGGACCAGAGTCCTAACTATGGCAATAAGACAGGAGAATGGAGGGAAAATAGGATGACCGGGAAGGAAAAGCTATAATGGACTTTTCAAATGTAATGTGGGGGTCTAGGTAGAATAGTTGAAAATACAGACAAAACCCAAAGCACTAAAACTAAGAAACAATCACAAGTTTTCAGGATACAAGGCATATATTATACAAAAGACAAAATTTTGTTTTTTATATATATTGGCAACTAACAAATAGAATTTGAAATTAGAAACTGCTGTTTGGGATGTGGTTTGTCTTTTATAAAACTCATTCTGAAATTTAATTTCCAATATAATGGAGTGTGTGTATGTATGTGTGTGTGTGTGTGTGTGTGTGTGTGTGTGTGTGTGTATGTATGTGTTGGGGAAGGGAAGGAGAGAGAAGAAGGGAAACAAAAGGAGAGTAAAGGGAGGGAGAGAGGGAGAGAAGAAGAGAGAGAGACAGAGACAGAGACGAGAATAGGTAGTGTGTGCCCGTATGTGTACTAGTGCACACTCATATGTGTGCATATGTGGGGGGCAGAGGTTGACGTTGAGTGACTTTGCCCTCCACTCTCTACCTTGTTTTCTGAGACAGAGCATCTCATTGAACATGGAGCAGTGAGCTCTAGGGATCCTTCTGTTTCTCTAATGTAAGAGCATTGCACAGTGGGCCATCTAAGAGGTAATTAGATTGTGTGTGTGTGTGTGTGTGTGTGTGTGTGTGTGTGTGTGTGTGTTCTGGGGAGTGTACCCTGGTTCTTCTGAGCGTGGGTTATTGTGAAGTGTCTCTCTCCTCTCTTTTTATGTGCTCGCACACATGGCGTTTTCCTCCCTTCCTAGTTATCTTTTCTTCATGGAACAGTACGAGGAGGCTCTTGTCAAACACTGAGCATACCTGGCACCATGCTCTTGAATTTCCATACTATGAGCTAAATAAACATCTTTTCTTTCAAAATGACCGAGTCTCAGTGCTTCTTTTATAGGAAAATAAAACAGACCAAGACAAAAGCACAGTGTCAGCTTGGAAGCATGGCTGAGCAGTTATGAACACCAACTGCTGTTCCAGAGGACCCGGGCTTAATTCCCAGCATTCTCATGGTGGCTCATCTATAACCAACTCTAGTTCCAGGGGATCCATGCTCTCTTCCGACCTCCACAGACAAGAAGCATAGACGTGGTGCAGAGACATACATGAAGGCAAACTACCCACACATTAAAAAGTAAATGCCATGTAGGTGAGCCTGAAATACTTTAACTAAACAAGGAAAGTTTTTCCATGATCACAGTTGGGAAAAACCAGTGTTGTCAAGATGCCTTTTCCTCTCAACTTGATCTTCTAACTCAATGTATTTCCAATAAACATTGATTAACTGACTCTGAAGATTATATGAAGAAGCAAAACACCCAAAAAAGACAACAAACTATCGAGGAAGAACAGTAAAGTCTGGGGACTGCTATTTTACTTAAAGACTTGCTATTATCCATAGCTGTCAAGACAGTATGGCATTGGCAGAGGAACAGAAAAACAGGCCTTGAGAAAAGAGCTGATTCCCTGAAAACAGACTCATATATATTGTGTGAGCCAAATTTTGTCCTTGCGGCAAACACCTAAGAAAAACAACTCGGAGGAAGAAGTTACCTGCGTTCAGGTGTTCAGAGGTTTTGCTCCATCTCACCTCACTCTGTGCTGGGCTGTGGAAGGGAGATGAGGCAATGACACCTGGTGTCATTACAGGACGCTGAGAGCAGGGCCCTGCAGGTCTGGAATGACAGGGACATGATCACGGACAGCAAGTGTGGTGTTCTGAATAGATACGGCCCCCACAGACTCAAGTGTTTGGCACTATGAGGAGGTGTGGCCTTGCTAGAGGACGTGCGTCACTGTGGGGCCCAGCTTTGAGGTCTCAAAAGCTCACGATAGTCTCGGCTGGATGCCTGTGGATCAAGGTGTGGAGCTCTCAGCTCTGGCTCCAGCACCATGGCTGCCTGCACGCTGCCATGTTTCTCACCGTGATGACAATGGACTAAACCTCACAATTTTAAGCCTGCCCCAATGAAATATTCCTTATAAGAGTTGTTGCCAGCCAGACATAGTGGCACATGCCTTTAATTACAGCAGTTGGGAGGGAGAGGCAGGTGGATTACTGTGAGCTCAAAGCCAGCCTGGTCTACAAAGTAAGTCCAGGACAGCCAAAGCTATACAGAGAAACCCTGTTTCGAAAAACAAAAAACAAAAAAGATTTGTCACCAGGTGGTGGTGGTATACACCTTTAATCCCAGCACTTGGGAGGCAGAGGCAGGTGGCTTGCTGTGAGTTTGAGGCCAGCCCAGTCTACAAAGTGAGTCCAGGATAGTCAAGGCTACACAGAGAAACCCTGTCTTGAAGAAAAACCAAAACCAAACCAAAACAAAAAAGAGTTGCCTTGGTCATGGTGTCTCTTCACAGAAATAAAGCCCTAACTAAGATAGCTGTTAGCCGAGCTATAGACACACAGTGGAATCTTCTAGACAGACAGGAGGATAGGAAAGAGCCAATGGCTGTTGTAGCATATCCTTATAAAATAGGAGCCTATAAAATAGGAGCGGAAGTTGAAGTTAGTTTGAAGGTCCGATGTTCCACATCTCTACTGCTCTGGTTATTTGCGTCAAATACAAAGTCCTAATTATTTCCAAGCATTGTAGTTTCAGAGGTGATCTCATTGTACAGTTCGAGAGAAAGGCAGGAAGTTGAGGAAAGGACTAAGTGACAATGGGAAGTAGACTCATTCATGTGGAAACATTTGGGCCTGAGCAACAAGGAGCAAGACGCAGAAGATCAGGGTAGCAGTGATGGCCACAGTTACTCCTAGTCTCTGCAGTGTAAAGGGCAGAGTACACAGCTTGGGAATTTGACTATCGATACTAACCACGTGGAAGGGAAAGGGGACACCAGCCCTCCAGAGCCAGGGTTCTTTACACAGTAGTTACCAACTGTCATTGAGTAGAGAGAGCTGTGGACTCTTGGCTCATTAAAAAGGAATGCAAGCACATACCACCTGCACATAGAACACTGCACCACTGTGGAGTGCTGAAAGGAACCAGATCTATAGTAGATGCTCCAGAAAAAAAAAAGTTGAGTGATGGAGTAAGTCCATGAGGCATTACCTGGGGTACCATCACCGTCAGAATGCAAGCACTGAAGATGAGAGTAGATAAGACACTGGCATCCATTAATGTGAGTTCTTCTATGGCAGCAGTTCTTAACCCTAGAAGCACATTTTAATGTTCTGGGAGGAGGAAGGAGCTTTAATAACACCCACATCTGGGCTCCACCTTAGAACAGCTGAAGGAAAATCTAAGAGTTGGGCCTAAGCATCCATATTACTTAAAAGCTCTTTAGAAGAGTCTCACAAGTGCAGCAGGCTGGCATTGCTATCATTTACAGCGCGATCACTTAGAGCAGAGGCTGTCAACCTTCCCGATGCGGTGACCCTATAATACAGTTCCTCGTGTGGTGGTGGCCCCAACCACGAAATTGTTTTCATTGCTACTTCATAACTACAACTGCTGGTATGAACCTTAACATAAATATCCGTGTTTTCCATTGGTCATAGGTGACCCCTATGAAAGAGTCCTTCAACCCTCAAACGGGGCACAACCCACAGGCCGAGAACTGGTGATTTAGAGAGTAAGGTACTCAACATGACAAGCAATTGTCTTTAAAAGTTAGGGATCATGCCGTGCGTGGTGGCACGTGCCTTTAATCTCAGCACTCGGGAGGCAGAGACAGGCGGATTGCTGTGAGTTCAAGGCCAGCCTGGGCTACACAGAGGGCTAAACAGAGAACCCCTGTCTTAAAAAAAAAAAAAAAGGTTAGGGATCATAACAGAGCCACCTGTGTCTTTCAGCTCCATCATCCACCCTATAGCGGTCATGTGAACAGATTCCTTCATACCCTCCCCCTCCCGTATATTTGGAGTTGAGCTGCACAGATATGGGGGGCACAGGCTCTCCTTAGACCAAACCCGGGCTGTCATGGAAATTCAGAGTGTGTTGCTCTGGCTTTAGCTAAACTGCTAACTGGATAATAGGAACAGAGGCCTCATCTCCCGAGGGCTGGGGTGGAGTTCCGGAATTGGCTGTCGCGCAAGGCCTGCTGGGACTTCGTTCCATTGCAAGGGCTAATGTAGGGGCTGACCTGTGCCTGGGATCGAGGACGAGGGTGCATGTATGATTAAATAATGGGAGTGTGTAGGAGGACACCAGGGCAGGTGGGGACGACTAAAAACAACTCTTGCTCACTTTGTGATTTTGCCCAGGGCTGGGTCCAGTGCCCTGTAACTGCCGCCGCCAAGTTTAGAGGCATGAAAACAGAGCAGTTTCCAAATGGCTTGTTTTTCCTTTACCTCAGGCACACGTGTGAGTCCTGAAAGTCCCAGGTGCTACCTCTGTCAACATGAAAACACTGAGTGAAACCGCAGCTGCAGCTGCGTAGCAGAGGTGACTCTCCCGCGGTTCTGAAAGGCTACCCTGACTGGCCAGTGGCAGGAAAGAGTGGGGGTTGGGGGTGGGGTCTCTGCAGCGGTGTGGAAAGCTGACTTGCTGAGGGCAGCAGCACCCAGCTGTTCTCCTTGAGGGTGAGGAATAGCTAACTCGGCTCATTTGTTAGTGAGCCATGCCCTTGGCGATAGGCTAGACTTCAGAACGATTAGCTGGCTTCTTCGGCTCAGCCTGACTTTCCTTGGACTCTAGAAATCACAGGCCTGTTCTGCTATTTATGGCTGTGCAGACTGAGTTGGCTCTAGTCCTGTAACCGTGACTTGGTTTTTCACTGTTCTGTGCAGAAGTCAGGATCATCTTCAGTGGCATGACTAGGGAGGGTTGGGATGGAAAAAAGTGAGCTCCAGTTGAAAGAGTTTGAAAGGATTTGCCCGATAATTCTCCGAAGGTTTCTGTGAACCAATAGTAAGCATTGGGAGTAAAGCACATGAGCATGTGTACGTGCCTGCCTGTATGTGCGCATGCGCTCCTGTGCGTGTAGCTGTGGGTGCGTGCGTGCGTGCGTGCGTGCGTGCGTGCGTACGTGCGTGTGTGTCTGCGTATCAGACTTGCTATTGCCTTTCTGGATATGGGAGGAGGTAAAGGAGCAGAGACTGTCCTCGTCCTATCGTATACATTTCAAATAAATGTCAGGACCAGCACGTGTGACGGGTCCCACTTTTGTGGTTGACCTGTTCAGAAAATGCTTAACACGGCTTTACATCCTTTAAACTTGAGACAAGCGCACTCACGGCCTGCTTTCTCACCTGGACTGCCCAGTGGAGAGCTGTTTTAAAGTCCTTGTCCACGAGGGTGGGGTCGGCCCCCTTCTTCAGCAGCATTTGGGTGTGCTGAGGCCGGTTGTGGAAAGCTGCCCAATGGAGTGGCGTCATTCCCTGCAACGCGATGATCAAAGGGAACGGAAGTGAACACAGGCTCCTGGGGGAAACAGGATCACATTCTTCCGCGGGCCAGCAGGCCACAGCCCCTATGGCTGCTACTTTTTACTTCATTCATTTATTAAACCGTTTGTTTGAGGGTTAGTTGGCGATTAACTTTTTTTTTTTTGTCAAGTTAATAGCTGTTGATTATCCAAAAGTGAGTGTGAGAAACAAGATGCCTGCCCTGGTTGGGATTGGGCTGTGGAAAAAAAAATGAAGGTGCATCTCAGTACTCGGGGACGCAGAGGCAGGCAGATCTCTGTGAGTTAGAGGCCAGCCTGGCCTCCAAAACGAGGCCAAGGCAGCCAAGGCTACACAGGGAAACCCTATCTCAAAAAAACTAATAACTGAAAACGAGGGGGGTGGGGAATGGGGGATGTAAAATGAATTCTCAAAATGAGCTCGTTTAGTGATTGCTGTTACCCACTGGTCAATCTACACTTCAGAATTTTTGGCGAGTGTTCCAAAAGATCTCATTCTTAGAACCTCTGCTAACTGAGGAGGAGATGGCCCAGTCTGTGAAGTGTTTGACCCCAAAGGCATGGATGGGAACCTGAGTTTGGATCCCCAGCAGCCATGTTAAAAGGCCAGGCCCGGCAGCATGCATCTTTAACTCCAATTTTAACTCCAGTGCTGGAGCAGTAGAAGTAAGGGCATCCCATGGCTTTCTGGCCAGTCAGTCTAGCTCAATTGGTGAGCCCTGGGTTCACAGAGATACCCTGTCTCAAACAATGAGGTAGAGGTTGACTAGGAAAGACATACAACACTGACCTCTAGACACAGAAGTCTGACTGTCCGCCCCCCCCCCCAAACAAAATGTACACGGAATGGCAATGACTGTGCAGAACTGTGAAGTAAGCATGTGGGAATTCACTGTGAAACACAGTTGTAAGTTAAACTGTGGTTGGCTGTACAGGGCTAGTTACTGTGTCCAACACAGCTTGCTGCATTTTAAGTATTATTCTTTTAAAACAACAAAACTTCAAAAGCAACCCACATAGTTTTGGTAAAGGAGCAGGACAATAAGAATGTTACTATGTTTTGAAAATATGTATTTATTTATTTTGTATGGGGGGGTTGGGGGAGGCAGCCCGCCCACAGGGAGGTCAGAGGACATCTTGTAGCTTTGTGTTTCTTTCTTTCCTGGATACAACTCAGGTTGCCTGGCTGGCTGGCAAGCACCTCTTCCTGCTTAGGCATCTGGACAACCCAAAATGTTACCTACTTGGCACCAAGACATGTGTATGTGTTATCCCATGGACTATTTACAGCGATAAGATAGGAGTTTTAGAATCATTTTTAAAGTGAGGAAGCTGAAACAGGCAGGTTAAGCAACTTGCCTAGGGCATGGGCTGGGCACTTGCTAAGGCGGGAATTCAAACCCATGTGTCTGTGTTCCTGGAGACAAACGGTCTTCATCATATTGGTCAGCTTGGAAAGGAGCTCAGGAGCTGCGGATTCTATGTGTACGTGTGTGATCTTAACTGACTCAGGTTTTGTCCTTCTATGCACTGGTGGTTCTCACTAGGGCACAGGCTGTCACCCTATAGCTTGTGTTAGCTGTGCTAATATCTTTAGGTTTCTTCTAAAAGTATAGCTAATGGCACTTTAGAAATGATTCCTTTTGTTTGTTGTTGTTGTTGTTGTTGTTGTTGTTGTTGTTGTTGTTGTTTTCTAGACAGGGTTTCTCTGTGTAGCCCTGGCTGTCCTAGAACTCGCTCTGTAGACCAGGCTGGCCTCCAACTCAGAGATCTGCCTGTCTCTGCCTCCCAAGTGCTGGGATTAAAGGTGTGTGCCCCCCACCACCACCCTGCTAAGGGTACTATTTTATTTTATCTATTTATTTTTGTTTTACTTTGTTGGTTTTTTTTTTTTTTCAAGACAGGGTTTCTCTGTGTAGCTTTGGCTGTCCTGGACTCACATTGTAGACCAGGCTGGCCTCGAACTCACAGGGATCCACCTGCCTCTACCTCCCGAGTCCTGGGATTAAAGGTGTCTGCCAACCTCCCCCCCCCCCAGCTAACCGAGTACCATTTTAAATGTAATTTTTACCCCACTTTTATTGGTTAGAAAAGCAGTCAGGCATTCGTCAGGCATTGCCAAACCTTCATCTCCAGCAGGGTTTATTCTGAAAGAACAGTAACCGGCCTCTTCTCATTTCCCCTTTTCTACTTAGTGCTGGGATTAAAGGCGTGGACAACCATGGCTGGCTAGAAATGACTCTATGCCCACCCATCATGACTTGACTCAACTTCCCTGAATACTATTATATTGTAAACAATGTGTAAACTTTCAGTCAAGAGAAATTTCCTGTTGCTTCAGCTGAGCTAATGAAAAAAATAAAAATAAATCCCTGTAGCATTAGTAATCTGAAAACCAAAGCATTCAAAAGCTCCCAGGCAGCTGGCTAAGTCATTCAGGCAGCCTGGCTGGGTAGCCACGGGTATTGTGTAAGTCATCACTGAGGGACATTTTCCCTCAGCATCTGTGGAGCCTGCAGGCTGTGCATCGTGAAGGCTCTGGGTGACCATGTACAGGCAGGCTTTTGGCTTGGAAGCTGGTCTGCACTAAGCAGCGATAGTCATCACAATGCAAATGTGACACATGTAAATGAAGACGCTGTCTACTGCACCAAGTACACAGCAGGTTACTCAAGAAGTGGTGAGTTCCAGCTTATCTTGGATCTCTCAGACACAGGAAGTATGGAATCTGTTGGATATGAGACAGCTACCCTCATCTGCTTCTCTCACCATCTGTCTGCTCAGCACCGTTGAGGATTTAGTTGGGCCATGGAAACATTCAGGAGATTTGTTGGTTGGTTGGTTGGTTTTTCGAGGCAGGGTTTCTCTGTGTAACCTTGGCTGTCCTGGGTTCTGTTTGTGGACCAGGCTGGCCTCGAACTCACTGAGATCTGACTGCCTTTGCCTCCCAGAGTGCTGGGATTAAATGTGTGTGCCACCACACCCAGCAACATCAGGAGGTGAAAACCTAGGAATCATAGACACAGTGCGAATAAGTCCCCAGATGGCCTTGGTGACAACAAAGTTCCACTTTTAGGAAAAATAAACATAAGTTCAAAGACTGAGAACAATTCATGGTAAGTTAGGGATACACGCTCTCCAGGGTGTGTTTCTTTGTCATGGGATGTCCTTTGAGGCTACTCCAGGCCTCAGGGCCCTTTGTAGCTGGTGGGTGCACAGCAGGGCTGTTGTGACCCGTGATGTGCCATTTCATCTTCTGCTTAGCTGTCAGATTCTAAGAGAATCTCAGATCTCTCTCTGACAACCACTGTTTTTTTCCCCCTCTGAACCACAAATCTGATTCATGTGAAGCAATTTTACCAGTGCTATTCAACACTGAGAGCAATGTTGATCAGGCCACAGGCAGTGCCTGGCTTGTCTAGGTATGTGGAGGACAGACTAGCAGGGGGCTGAGAGACCAGCAAAACAGCCCCACACCTTGAAGGGTCTAGAACTGCATGGAAGCCCCGTCTCCTCCTCACTGATATTTAAAAGCTGAATGAAAAATAAATAAATAAGGACATGCTTGTGCCTAGACATGGACTGAGAAGGTTTTCTATCAGAGACATCTGGAAGGGTCCAGACTGAACAGGGCCATGAGTGGAGAGGGGGAGGGGAAAGCAAAAGAGGAAGAGAAGAGAGGATAGGTGAGAGGCCAGGAGTGTGCCAGGAGACCAAGAGGCCAAGAGACCGGCGTCCAAAATGATGGAGGTCACATGGGAAAGAGAAGCTGAGGGGAAGAGAAGCCATGAGGTTTAGGGTAGGGGGTGGGGTGAGAAATGTCAGGAGAAGCCACAGACACTGGGATGCTGGGAGAGCTAGCCAGGGTCTCCTTTGATATAGCCGTAGGCACCTCAGTTATCTACTGGTGCCCGGTTTCTTTGAAATCTAACAAAATGCACTTGACATTTAGTCCCCAACCACATGTGGGTATTCCCCACAAAGTTACAGAGTATCCCTGGTGGCCGTGGTGGGGGTTGGGGGATGGGTGTGTGTGTGTGGGTAGAGGGGCATGGGTAGTTTAGGAACACATGATGTACTCTAAAGGACTTTTAAAACTCTCTGGTGTGACACGTGCAGTGGTGAAACCATTTTATTTCACTTCTATTTGGAAAACAACAACAGCAACAACAAACCCCAAGGTCTCACAGATCAGAAAGATCAGTAAATCAATCCCTGCCTTTGCCTTGGAGGTTTCTAACCTAGAAAACCAGCTAACATCGCAACAGCCAAGGATTACTGCTGGGGATGGGCATCTGAGATTGAAAATGGCTACAGTAATGTTGCGTTGCAGGAGCTTTCTCTCCAAGTGAGAGAGGTTGCCAAAATGATACGGCCACTAAAAATGTGTTTAGAATGGAGGCTTCTATAATGTGAGTCAGACACTAATGCAAGGGGGAAGAAATAAACCACAGTAAAATGGAGGTCATAAAGTATAAGCAAATTCTAACAGGAACAAACAAACATACAAAATAAGCAGAAGTTGTGTGTAGTGGTGCAGAATTTGGGAGGCAGATCTCTGAGTTTGAAGACAGAAGTCTACACAGTGAGTTCCAGGTCAGCCAGGGCTACATAGAGAGACCCTGTCTTGAAATAACAACCAACAACCAAAACAAAAGTAAGAGACCAAAGTTGTGCCTAATTTTCAACAGAATTGACTAGTTCCGTTCTTCTAAACTCAGTGGTGAGCTCCACCAGAGCAGGGATAAACTCTAAAAACAGTAGGGACATAACAAATACTTATTGAAAGAATAAAATGACAACAATGCTGGCTGGGGAGACCAAGTATTCTATTCAGTGCTCAAAATGTTTCTGTAAGATATTTTCTTTGAAAGGCCACTAGCTAGAGTAGCAGTTATACCCATGAAATAAGGAAAGAAATAGGTGAGGTTGGGTCAGAGAAATAAGCCCCATCTTCCTGTACATTGGGAATGACTTACAGTTGTCAACAGTTTTCACAGGACCTGTTACCTTGCCACAGGGAAACTCAGTGACCACAGACACCTCAAGGTATCCTTTACATGAGTCACTATTTCAGAATTGTAGATGTTGGTCCCTGCGTCAAATCTTACTTAATGCATCAATAAAAAGTTTGTGTAAGTCAGACCTAGTGTTAAGGGCTGGTAATCCCAGGCATTTAGGGAGATGGTAAATCCAAGGCCAATCTGTGCTATGAAAGTAAGTTCAGGGCTGGAGAGATGGCTCAGAGGTTAAGGGGACTGACTGCTCCTCCAGAGGTCCTGAGTTCAATTCCCAGCAACCACATGGTGGCTCACAACCATCTATAATGTGATCCGATGCCCTCTTCTGGCCTGCAGGTGTACATGCAGGCAGAACACTGTATGTATAATAAATAAATAAATCTTAAAAAAAAAAGAAAAGAAAAGAAAGTAAGTTCAAGGCTGATTTTGTCAATCTAACTGGACCGTGTCTAAAAGAGAAAGAAAGAAAGAGAGAAAGAAAGAAAGAAAGAAAGGAAGGAAGAAAGAAAGAAGGAAAGAAAGAAAGAAAGATGAAAAAGACTGGGAATATAGTTTAATGGTAGAGCTACTAAGCTATTTCCCCTGGAATATGCTAGACTGTAGGTTCGATCTATGGATCCCCAATACTTCAAAAGAGGTTTGCTCAACAAATACAGCTTGTGTATTCCTATTATCAGTTTGCTCCTCGAAACATTCTGATAGCTATATTTCAAAACCATTTATTACTTTTGTACTATATATTAGTTTGTATTATGTTTTGTTTTATGTAACTCAGATATCTTCTGAGTAGAGATCCACAGGCCTCACCAGCAGGTGAAACCTATCCATGCTGCAAAACACAAGTAAGAATTTCCTACTCTTGAGTCTATCGGACATTTTTGGAAGATACTAAGTGATAATAATTATTATTATTTTATTTTGCTTTTTTGGAGACAAGTTTTCTCTATGTAGCTTTGGCTGTCCTGGATTAACTTTGTAGACCCGGCTGGCCTTGAACTCAGAGATTCATCTGCCTCTGCCTCCCTGCGTGCTAGGATTAAAGATGTGTACTACCATGCCTAGCAGAAAATATTATTTTTGAGAATAGATTCTGGAAATAACTAGTGTCACCAAGAATTGTCTAATATTTGAAATGTGTATTTCAGTTAGGTAACAAAACAGAGAGGAAAATGTACTTTAATATAGAAATAACATGAATTGCACAACTTTTTCTTGAATTAAAATGTTCTATTTCTTCCTATAATATGTATTGATATGTAATATGTATATCATATTATATGTAATGTGTACATCATATTAAAGTAAATATATATGCACAGTTTTAAAGATATTTATTTTATTATATTGAAGTGTATGTGTGTGTGTATGTGTCTGTGTCTGTGTAAAAGAGAGACTTGCATTCCAGTATCCATGGAGGCCAGGGGAATTGAGTCCTCAGATGCTGAGTTAATAGGTGATTATGAATCATCCTGATATGGGTGCTGGGAACTAAACTTGGGACTCCTGAAAGAGTAGTGCATAGTCTTAGCCACTGAGCTACCTTTCCAATCAAACACACACACACACACACACACACACACACACGAACACACAAACAGGTACACACCACACACACACACACATGCACACGCACACGCACATGCACACGCGCACACACACACACACACGCACACACATGTGCACACATACGTGTGCATGCATGAACACACACATACACAAATGCAGGCACACACAAACAAGTACCCACACACCCAGGCACACACAAACAGGTACACATACACACTCACACACACACTTTTCGGTAGCCACTATGTGTAAGTAACTAGAGTCACGGAGAACAAAGATGGTTGTCCTCACACACTTCTGGAGTTGGGGGACCAGGATGGAGGGAGTGAAGGCTCTTAAGTAGGCGTGACCTTACTCCACTTTAAAATATGGTCAGTTTTAGCATAAAATTTTGGTGTATTTAGAAATGCTTTAATGTTTTTGCCTTTTCTTGACCGTCATGTGAGATGTCTACAGTCAGGGACTGTTTCTTCTGGTTTTGCCTTTTGGGTGCACACTGGTCACGGTTACACATTAGGAATGCAGAGCGTGGAGCTGCTGCTGTGACTCCTGGCCAGAACCTCACATCTGGCTTTGCAAATTGAGCATATTTTCTCAGAGTACTGTTATGACTGGTATTTGGATTATGAGGCCACTCCCCCAAAAATCTATCAACATAAAGTCGTACATACAATCAACAGTGTATCCTAATAACCACGCAGGATGGTGCTTCGGGTGGATGCACTAAGAATTCTAAGCCTGATACTAAGGTATTCTAGAATATTGTTATTCTAACCAGATACCAAAGCTAAGGCGAGAGCAGGAGAGGCTAGATTCCAGACCCACGGCAGCTGGAGAGTACACGCTCTGAAACAGACAAGCCTCTGCTGATTTTTCTGAGCTCCTTTCAGACTGACTATGCAAAGGACACCTGGCTCATCCTGCCTTCTTCTGTGTGGAAAGCTTCTAAAGAAGTCACTTTGCAATCAGATGACACAGTAAGAATGAAACAGGAAAAACAAGAAAACAAGAAAGAGTTCAGAAGTGAAACCATAGACAAAACTAAGAGAAAATTTAGCACTGTGTAATCAAGTTTCTGAGGGTAGATAGGCATTCTTAAAAAAAAAAAAAAAAAAAAAAAGACCCAAAGCAAAATCAGTAACAGGAAAAACAAAACAAAAAACAAACAAAAAAACACAAAAAAACAAAACAACCCAAACAAAACAACAACAATCTTTTTTGAGGGGAGGGCGGTTTTGGGTTTTAGATTTTGGAGACAGGGTTTCTCTGTGTAGCCTTGGCCCTGTCCTGGACTCAATTTGTAGACCAGGCTGGCCTCGAGCTCACAGCGATCCTGCCTGCCTCTGCCTCCTGAGTGCTGGGATTAAAGGTGTGCGCCATCAAAGCCGGCACAACAATCATTTTGATAAATCATATTCACAAGTTTTTGAACATGAACTATGAATAGTTGACCAAGCTGAAAATATATTTTAAACCTAGCCCAGGCAAAGGTCGAGCATCCAAACTATATGAAACAATAAGAAAGCGACAAGTGTCTCTGTAGATTAATCAAAAAGAAATGTAAAGAGACAGACCACGAGAGAAGGTATAGGAAGCGTGTCAAACGCGTGGGAGATGCAGCCTCGAGGGAGGAGTGCAAACAAGCAAGAGAACAACTCAACAACACCGAGAGAGGAGCGCTCCTTAGCCTGCTGGGGGAACAATAAATTGATGTTTGGGGAAACAAGTAGGCAGTGTGCATTAAACTAAAAACAAGCACGCTGATACACGGAAATGAGTTTTGTAGAGAAATTCTTCAATAAGGAGCCCAAGGCGACGTGCACAAGGCTGCGTTTAGATTGGTGTTACGACGGAGGAAAAGCTGGAGACAGCCCAAATATCCATCCACAGGGAAACGGCTACGTGGGACACTGCGACGCCATTCAAAGGAATGAACCAGATCTCTACCTAGGAACACGGGGAGTTGGAAAAGTGAACCCGAAGAGTATCAACACACAGGAGTGTGATGCCTTCTATGTGACGTTCTGTGGCTTCTATGACTGTATGGGAAGCCTGGAAGGGCAAGATGATGAGCAAGGTGGGTGGTTGGAATCAGGGAGGAGCTTTCAATGGTACGTGTTATCACTGAAGTCGCATACCATGAGCCCACATAGGGCGGTCCCTGAAATAATGCCCGTTTCTTTGACATAAGAGCATCACATTCCAGGCTTAGTATGATTTCAGAAATTGATATTTTTTTCCCCTCTTTTCATGACCCTTCACATCTTTGGGCTTCACATCCACGGATTCAACCCGACGGGGATTAAAAATATTTGTGGAAATCACCACTGTCTTAATCGTGCACAGACGTCTTTCTTGTCATTAAGTCATTACTTACATTGCACTAGGTATTTATTGTAATGGATCTAGACAAGGTTTCAAGCCCAAGAGAAGGTGAGAAAAGTTACTGGCAAAAGCTACTGTTTTATAGAAGGCACTTGAACTTGCAATTTTGGGCATCCTGGAGATCTCAGGACTAGTTAGCTCCCCATACATACAGAGGGCAGACCTTATATTAAATCTATATATGTAGTCATCTAGACACACACTGTATGAAAAACACAAGTGCTAGGAACATAAGTGGAACCATTTTTGTGTGATTTAGTATAAGCCTGTCAGCTTGCGGCCAGGCAGCTCCGGTAAGAAACAGGCCTCAGAAGCAAGCTCTAATGTGTTAATGGACCAGCCACGTAACCGTGCAAGGTGGCATTGAGAGGTTAGTGAGCTAGCCCACAAGCTTTGAACCCAGATAGCCCCCAAAGCCTAGTGAGACGATACAAAAATTGGAACTTTGGAAATGCTCTTTAGGATATTACAGCCATGCTGCCAGACGCCTTCTCTAGCCCCTGTGCTGATGATACTCTTCAGCACAGAACCTGAGATTGGCTTCTGAGTGTGGCTTTGGCTCCAGGGACCTTTGAACTTCTGGCACCATTGCTGGGCTCACACACACCTGCCCATCTGTTAGCACTAGCCCCTGGCCATGACCTTCTAAACCTCCACAGGTGCCATCCTGCCAGCCTGCCACAGTGAAGGACTTTAGTGCTGAGCTAAGCTGAGTCTGCAAAGTTCCTGAAGGATCCTCTCTGTAGATAAATCCCCAGTTGAATCCCACAGAAATATTTCCTGCCCAACTAACCAACTGTTCCCCGACTGGTGAGATGTCTGTAGCATGGCATTTGAAAGAGATATTTGTGTGAATATACCAAGATTGTTTGAAAGACACATTTTTGTGTGGACATTCTCATTGCTGAGCACCTCACAGCCCACCGGCCATACTGTCTGCAACAGATGGGTGCAGACTTGCTGAGATACGGGTCAAAGAGGAAACTGTGACATTGGGCAGAACATCTTCAAAGCTGTCGTTTTCTGCGCTTAGAGCTCAGTTGGTCCAAATACCGGCATGACAGCAGGAGAAATTTTTGTTGTTATTTTGAGATAGGGTCACTCTATGTAGTCCTGACTGTCCTGGAGCTTGCTATACAGACCAGGCTTGTCTCCAACTCAGAGATCCTCCTGCCTCTGCCTCCGGATGTGCCACTATGCCCCTCAGATTTTTTTTTTTTAAAACAGAGGTCACTTTGCATGAGGAAGAACCAGAAGTCTTTGAAAGATCTGTGTTCGTCTCAGCATCCCTGGGTGGAGCAAGGCATGGGGGGCTATGACTTTCCTGGGAACATGAGCTCAGCTTCCAAGTGGCCAGAGTCGCAGGTCTGCCAACGGAATCTGGCTTTATGGTATGGATGCCCGAATCAGCAGCCACCTAAAATAAGATCCACTCTGGGTGTGAGGCTGCAGTAGTGGAAGTGGTTGGGAGCTTGCTTAGCGTCTAGACACCCCCAGCGTGCTGACATAACTGCAGCTGTCCAAGCGTTCTGCTTTACACGTGGGCACCGAGTGATCGATGCGCCACCCAGCCTCTGCTTCTCCTATTTTTTAAAAAGCAGAAGTCTAAAAGCATACACTACTCTGCCCTCTGAGATTTGGCTCTGGGCCATTCTAGATTTGTGGAGTGAACACAGTGTGTGGCCACAAGTCAGGGGAGATGTCTGGCTTCAAACCTGAGTTGTAAACAGGGGCTTTTGGGTGTGGTCAGGGGGCGGGGGACCCCTGATGAAAGGCTCTAGACAGTTGGGGGGCAGAGGTGTAGATCAAAATCAATGTAGTGTGACGTCTTGTGTAGCTGTGTTTTCAGTATGACTAGACTTTTCTCAATATTTCCAGCCCCCCCTCCTCCTCCTCCTCCTTCTTATTCTTTTTTTTTAACAATTTATTTTTTATTTGCATCAGTGTTTAGCATGCATGTATGTCTGTGAGAGGGTGTCAGATCTTCTGGAACTGAAGTTACAGGCAGTTGTGATCTGCCACGTGGGTGCTGGGAATTGAACTCAGGACCTCTGGAGGAGCAGCCAGGGCTCTTAACCACTGACTCATCTCTCCAGCCCATTCCAGCTCTTCTTAACTGATGAGTAACCTAACCAAGCACACTTATGTAGAAAGCCCATTAAAAGCCTCAGGTATTTCAGTTGGATTTGCAATGCTTGTAATAGAAATCCATTGGCCGGTGAAAATCAGTACTCACCTTTGAACAACGTGACATAGCTATAATAAATAAACAGCTATAACAAACCCCTAAGCTGCCCTGGGGCAGCACTGCAGGGTCTGACCAAGAACTCTGCTCAAGGATGGGGACGGATGATTTGGAAGCCTTCAGCAAGGATGCTTTAGCAATGTGAAGGAAACAACAATTGCAATTAACAAGGACTAGTAATGCTGACGGGGGACTAGCCCGTCTGTTCTCCTAATTCAGAAAACACAAAAACAAAAACAAACAAAGTAAAACACATCTGGAGCCACTGCTTGTTATTTATGTTTTGGGGTGGGGGACTGAAGAAGACAGGACAGGGAATGCCTAGAGGGAAATTATAAAACTCCAGTCACGTGATTAATGCCTAAGTACTTACTCAATGCAAGGAAACCCCTCCTTGGTAGAAGTCGCCCACACCCAACATGCTAGAGGTCAGCCTGAAGGTAGGAGCGGAGAGGCTTGCCTGCTGAGAGGGACGCGCAAAGGACGGCTTCCACTCTCATGTGCAGTACGTGGCCGGGGACGGCCGACTCACCTCCGTGTCCTGGTGGTTGATCTCACCGAGGCTGGACTGCTGCAGGAGGACTAGGAGAAGCCTGTTGGGAAGGACAAGACGGGCTCAGCAGCACAGACAGCCATGGGTGCTTAGAGCCGCTAGCAAAGTGCAGCCCCAGGAAGGTGCTCCGAATAAAGCAAAGCTCTTCCTGTCTATTCTAGATGTTAACATAGAAAACAGAGGATCACGCTTGTCTCCTCATGGTGGGAGTGCTCCTGGGGACTGAGGCAAAGCAGGACAGTAAGCCTTTAGCCTCATCCTCTGTCACGTAGGTAGCAATCTAGTAGCCAAATGCATGTGCTGTCTGTTCTCTCGCCCACCCCACCCCTTTTGCATAAGTATATGTAGTGCGTGCATTCACACCTTCACACACCAGTAAATCGAGAACATCTGAACAGGCAATGACAGGACTCAGTGTGAAACATCTTGAACTTGATTCGCAGGTTCACACTGGCCTGTGCTTGGTTGTCTGAGGGTCAACATTCCCTCCAGGAGACAGAGGCCGTTGGCTGCATTGGTTCTAGAGCAAGGCTCTGGAGCCAGACTGTGTGAGTTCATATGTCCATCCTGCCAAAGTCTGTACTCTGAAGGTAAGTTACTTACCTTCTCTGTGCCTAAGCTTCCTGTCCTTGAGTGTAAAAAGTCCTGGTCTCACAGGTCAGTGAGGTAACACCCATAGAGTGTATGGACCATGGCTCAAACACAAAAGTGTTATTTATAGAAGCATTAATCCTAGAGTTTTGAGCCTTGGCCCCATCTCTGAACCACCAGGGACAGTTTTAAAATCACAAACAGCTGGACTGTACTCAATGGGTCTTGGAGAAGCCTAGTCGCTAGTGTTGAAAAGCACCTGTTTCAGATCAATCTGGTGAACCGACACATTTGGAAACCATTGAGAAGGTGCTTGTGCCTGGTCAGCGAACTCCCACACTGAGGGCTGAGGAGAGCGCAGGCAAAGAGGCTCAAAATGATTTTTATAAGATTTGAAAAATGAAATTGTTTACTCCTATTCTCCAATCTAGTTTTCTTCTCTCTTTGCATGTGTCGTGTGTGTGTGTGTGTGTGTGTGTGTGTGTGTGTGTTTGTGTGTGTGTGTCCTGTGTATGTGTGTGTGTGCATGTGGGTCCTGTGTATGTGTGTGTGTCCTTGTGTATGTATGTGTGCATGTGTGTCCTATGTGTGTGTGTCCTGTGTGTGTGTGTTTGTGTGTGTGTGTCCTGTGTGTCCTGTGTATGTGTGTGTGTCCTGTGTATGTGTGTGTGTGCATGTGGGTCCTGTGTATGTGTGTGTCCTTGTGTATGTGTGTGTGCATGTGTGTCCTGTGTATGTGTGTGTGTGTCCTGTGTGTCCTGTGTATGTGTGTGCGTCCTGTGTATGTGTGTGTGTGCATGTGGGTCCTGTGTATGTGTGTGTGTCCTTGTGTATGTATGTGTGCATGTGTGTCCTATGTGTGTGTGTCCTGTGTGTGTGTGTTTGTGTGTGTGTGTCCTGTGTGTCCTGTGTATGTGTGTGTGTCCTGTGTATGTGTGTGTGTGCATGTGGGTCCTGTGTATGTGTGTGTCCTTGTGTATGTGTGTGTGCATGTGTGTCCTGTGTATGTGTGTGTGTGTCCTGTGTGTCCTGTGTATGTGTGTGCGTCCTGTGTATGTGTGTGTGTGCATGTGGGTCCTGTGTATGTGTGTGTGTCCTTGTGTATGTATGTGTGCATGTGTGTCCTGTGTGTGTGTGTGTCCTGTGTATGTGTGTGTGTGTAACAGAGGTGGGTATCAGCTGTCTTCTTTAGTTGCTCTCCATTATTATTATTTTTTTCTTGAGACAGCATCTCTCACTGTGCCTGGAGCTCTCTAATTGTTCAGGGTGGCCTTCTCAGGGGTCCCTGGGGTTTCTCTTGTCTCTACCTCCTCTCCCCCAACACTAGGTTATAAATTTGAGTTGCCATGATTTTGCGTGGGTGCTGGGATCCACACTCCCAGTCTCCGTGCTTGCACGGCAAGGGTGACAGGAGCCCTCTCCCCAGTTCCCTCAACCCAGTTTTCACTGTGTCTCAGCTTTGATGACATCTCAGACCCTAAGTATGGAACCACCACCACCAAGGGAGGAAAAGAATGGAAGGCAAATCATATTGCCTTTGTAATAGGCATGATTCAGGGAGAGCTTGGACAGACATGGGATATCCTTGTTTGTATAGATTTGACATGGCTTGCAAAGCCTGGGTTTGAATCTAGCTTTTCCACTGTCTTTTGGGGAGCTGAGCTGCTGCTGGAGCTTAATTCTTGCCTCATTGTGGAGTGACCTTCCTTACACCTAACAGCAGTGGCCTGAAGGATCCAATGGCTGCAGCAGGCTGAGAATTCCTTGCAGGGAGATTTGTAGGAATGGGCTAAGGCTGTGAGCAGTTGTATCTCTTTTGCACTTTTCTGAATTCTAGACTCATTCCTTTATCGGATAGGAAGTCAGTAGAAAAATAATTGTGCCCACTTTTAGTCTCCAGGGCTGCTTTGGTCTGCAGCGGGTACAGAAGAGGGAGATGAACGAAGGCAGAGGTTCTCAACCTTCCTAACATTGTAACTCCTCAACACGGTTCCTCATGCTGTGCTGCCCCTCAACCATCGTTATTTCCTTGTATATAATAATGAAGTAGCAATTATTTCATTGCTACTTCACAACTGTGATCTTGCTAGTTATGTATCATAATGTAAATATCTGATATGCGACCCTTAAAGGGGTCTCAACCCACAGGCTGAGAACCTGTGAGCTAGGGCCCGTGTTACTTCTCAGCTTGCCCTGCGTTTGATGGGTTCCTTCCTCTGTACTCAGCCAGGCTCTCCTTCCTGGATCCAGTGGAGGGAGATGGCTTCCAGAAAAGTTAGGTTCATGGAAGATTGGAATAGAGGTAAACAGAGGAAGCTGGACACAGATGTCCTGAGAAGAGCTCTCCTCCCCTGTCTCTGTCTCTGTCTCTGTCTGTCTCTGTCTCTGTCTCTCTTACCCCTGAGGCACACTGCTGGCTAAAGCCACCTCATAGTGTTCCTAGGATTCAGCCTGACCTAGAAGACATTAGACATCTACTGTGCAGCCTGCTGACCCCTTGCCGTCCCGCTGTGTGCAGATTATCTGGCTCGGCGGGGGTGGGGTGGGGGTGGGGCTCCCACCTACCTCAGCTCTGAAAGCTCGCTGGCCCTCAGTCTTGTTCTCCCAGCATGACACTATGGTGGCCAGAAACAGTTCTTCCTCCAGCCTTACTGGAACCTGTTCAAACTGCCCTCAGATCGCAGACCAACAGCCCCAGGCCATTACAGACTAGGTACCAGGTTCCCAGCAGGGTCTTTCCCTTCCCTGGGGCCATGATTGGGTAACAAGAATGCAGACGCCCCGCCCCGCTATTAGAATTCTTGCTTCCTGTCAACTATCCACCACCGGGCCTTAAACAAGTTGCAAAGCTCTCAGGACCTCACTTTCTTTCTTTCTTTTCTTTTCCTTTCTTTCTTTCTTTCTTTCTTTCTTTCTGTTTTGTTTTTTGAGACAAGGTTTCTCTGTGAGGCTGTCCTAGACTCACTTTGTAGACCAGGATGGCCTTAAACTCACAGTGATCCACCTGCCTCTGCCTCCCGTTGAGGACCTCATTTTCTTATCTGTACAATAGAGAACATACCTTCTAATTCTTAAAGATTTGCCACAATTTTTTGTTGTTGTTTTGATTTTTCAAGACAGGGTTTCTTGATTTGCCACAATTTTAAGTGGGTCAATGTTTAAAAGCATTTTAGGATCACTTTTACCTGCTCACCTCCAACTTCTCTATAATGGTTCATTTAAAAAAAAAAAAACCTTGCTGGGTCTTATCTTTTCTGAGTCTTCCCTGGTCACTTTTAGGTGATTCGAGTGGCAGCAGGGACAGCTAAAGACACCAGAGCATCAGTTTACTTCTGTAATCTAATCTGTTTTACTGACACACACACACCCCAGCCCCCGCAGACTCCCAGCCCTGAAGCTCAGTGATGGCAGTGAACTGGGGGTGGTCCCCCAAGCCAGCCATCTCCCCTTCCTGTCTGTCCCTAATGCTATCTAGAAGAATGTGGAATAATAAAATAGCCACAGCAGGTTAGAACATTAGTAATTTATAGGACCCCATGGTAATGAGCCAGGAAACCCTCTGGCTGTAGTCAAGAGCGATGAAAAGCTGCAGAACTGCTGGCTCCAAGGCAGGGAAAAGTGAAAAAGAAAGAAAAGAAAAAGATCTGCCTGTTACCATGGAGACCATGAAGAAGTCCTCCAGAGCCCGGCTTCTTTCAGAGGAAATTGCTGCTTGCCTTTCAGCACTAGCGCCTACGGGGCTGTACACAACTCTGTCTCCTTGGGACTCTGTCCTAATGATCCTTTCCCCTCTTTCACTCAGGCGCCCTCTGAATGTCCTAGCCAAGGGTGCAAGAAAAGCACAGGATCACTGACAGGGGGAGACTCGGGCCTGTTAAGAATCACAGAGCTCGGAGCGGGCACGGGACTTGTGGGATGAACCCTGGGCTAATGTATAAACCACGTATCCTGGTGTCTGCTCCAATCCTTGCTACCATGGGCCTTAGCTGAGGATGTGGGTCTAAGCCCATCAGAGAACCCGAATCTTTGCAGCAGGCTAAGGGCAGAATGTGAGTGTCCCTCTGGACTGTTTAAAAGCAGTTTCAGTCTGAGGCTTCCCTCTCGATAACCTCCAGTGGGAATCACGTGGGAGGGGCTTGCTGTTTGGAAAACCTAAGGGTCAGCATATTTTTACGCCAGTGTAAACATCTTTTCACGAGGCCTCTGGGTGGGTGGCTGTTTGTACTATTTACTAGCATCAAGAAAATACAGATGGATCTGAGCTCATGAAAATTGCAAAGGGAGTTTCAGGGGGGGGAACCAAATGGCCTGAGCTTAGTTCTTAAGCCCAACAGCAGCCAGTTTCCTTGAGTCTACACAGAGGGGAGTGAGTGTTCCTCTCCCAGCATCCTTTGCAGTAAATGGGTATTGGACATGGGCACAAGGTTGTGTGCACAAATAGCTATGTGCTTATACACACCCTTTGCAGACCCATGTGTGCCACTGTGGGAGCTGGTGGGGTGGCAGTAAGTGGGTCCTATTTGCCAGCATATGGCATTCATATCTGTCTAGGGTCATCATTAATGCTTTCTGAACACAACACACTAGGTACGATGTTCAGTAGCTTTTAATATATTTTCCTCTAATTCTGACTCTCTTTTTATAAGAAAAGAATTGCACACACACACACACACACACACACACACACCCCATTTTCTAGAAAAGAAACTTATTTGGGCCTTGACATAGTAACTTGTCCAAGACAAAGTGGTTGGTCAGATGACGCCAGATTCAAGTTCAGCCTGTCTCCCAGGCACTATTTCTTGATCTCAACCCAATGAGAATTTTAGGCGGGTTTTGGTTACATGAATAAAAAACAAGATGAGTGAAGAAATTAGGCAGAGAAGACAAGAACAGAGGATATAAGACATGATTTATTTACAGTCCTTTGTGGTGTACACGTGTGTGTGTGTGTGTGTGTGTGTGCGCGTGTGTGTGTAGGTTTCAAACTGAGTTTTGAAATGTCTAAGCACAGAAAGTGAGGCACGGGATCATAAGCCACAGTGTTCCTATAATACAAATTCCAACAATTTTCTCTGGCGAAGACGGGGAGCCATTCCTCCCTTAGTGAAACTGTTTCTGTGGTTTCTTGTACAGGGATTTTTGAAGATGTTGTAATGAATAAAATATGACCTGATCTTGAGCCAGTAAAGGCTGTTTCTCATAAGGTTCTGGCAAAACAGGCCAAGGTCTTGCTGATAAAATATGATCATTGCAATGAACTGTGCAAGGCCTACAAAGGTGGCTCTCAGGAAGACAACAGACCATCAGGCCGGTTTTCTTCATGCATGTATCAGTTAGTTAGCTTCTGTTTGCCCCATTCTTCATCTGTGAAGTGAGGATAAAAGTATGGCGTTCTATACAGAAGAGCGGTGCATCAAATGGGTCAGGACCCAGAAAGCACTCAGGCTTTTGTTCAGAACATGCTTATAATAGCAATACCATCCTCCCACCTTGTCAGCATCTCTTCATGTTCTTCATCCCTGTCATGATTGCTGTCCTAAGCCTGTCTATACCTAGGTACAGGCTGGTGAGCTGGCTCAGTGGGTAAAGGTGTTCCCTTTCACGTCTGATGACCTAAGTTTGAGGCCTGGAACTCACGTGGGTGAAGGAAGAGAACCAAGTTCTCTAAGTTACTCTCTGGCTCGACATGCACGCCATGCCATGGGGTACACTCACGCATGCGTGTACACACACAACATAAATAAATGAATGCCTTTTAAAAAGTTGTGTCCATTTAAGAAACAAGGCTCACATGACTAATGAAAGAGGCTCTGCTTCTCCAGGGCAGTGGCAGTGTTGGGAGATGCCCACAAAGACAGACGAGGTCTGTTTTCTCAGAAAGCCATGGTTTCTGTATGCTGATGCTTAAACAAGTGGCTGCAGCCCAACTCTGTGATGAAGCATGGCTTGACTAGTTTCTGCTTCAAGCCCCTAATGCGGATGTAACTCTGCCATAAATTTCTCAGTAAAATAACTATATATATATGTTTATATATACAGATACATATATACATATACATATATATGTATACACACATATGTATGGTTTATATACATATATATGCTTATATATAGATACATACATACATATATATGTACACACACACACACACACACACACACACACACACACACACACACACACATATTTCCAGGAGGGAGCCTTTAAGACACAATGCTTCCCAGAGAGTCTGCAGGTGATTCAACTACTTTATTTGCTGTCCGTGGCTTAAAGGTTTGACCCAATCCATTTGGAAGAAGATTCACTAACAAAATATTCCTTTCAGAATACTCATTCACAGCTTTTGCGTTTCATTAGTTGAGTGCCTTTGTAACTAAAGTAAGATGTTACCCTTCAGAATCAAACTATCCATTTACAAGAAGAAAACTGTTACCTTTGGCACACAGGCGGATGTTTTCTTTTCTGGATTCAACAACAGAGGATGGTGGCTGGGTCATTGGGTAGAGCATCCAGAGAAGAAGAAGAAGAAGCCTCAACTCTTTGCTTTCAAAGTCTCAGGGGTGTAGGATAGCTCATAGAGTGTCTAGAGACATTGCTATATGTCCTAAGTCCATGGGGCAGGGGGCAGGGTGGTAGTACACATCTTTCATCCCAGCACTGGGGGGTGGGAGTGGAGAGGCAGGTGAATCTGAGTCTCTGAGTTCAAGGCCAGCCTGGTCTACAGAGTGAGTTCTAGGACAACAGCCAGAGCTACACAGAGAAACCTTATCTTCAAAAAACCAAAAAACCAACACACACACACACACACACACACACACACACACACACACAAGTCCACAGAAGAGCACATACACTTAGACTTGATTGAGTTTTCAACTAATTATTTCAGAGGTTGAACCTAGCTAACTCAAGGAATCTTGAACGTGATTTTGATTGAGAAGACTTGATTCACACTTCAGGTGTAGAAGGCGATGGCAGAGAGCTTTTCTTCCAAATGTGAGTTCCTACTTCACGGGTGGAATCCCCAGATAGATTTCCCTACCCAGAACTATATTTCCTGAGGGTCACTCTAATCCAGTGTGTGCGGACTAGACCTTGCTCATTGAGGGGGAACAGATGTAACTGGTGACAACTGCCCGAGCAATGTCAGAATGTAAGCATCTCTTTGACCATCACCAGGCCAAGTGAGGGGCATTAGGTGGCCATTCAGGATGCTGGCACTAAAAGATGGGAGATGCTTTGGTCCTTAAATCACCCCATGGAGGGTAGCCAGCCACCACCCAGCAACACTGACGTTCGGACTGTGATATGTCTGAGGAGTAAAACTCAAGCATGGAGCACTGCAATAAAACTACACTTACCATAACCTAGTGGGCACTGATCTTTCAGAATCCGTGGCTTTAAAAATTACTCAAGAGAAGCAGATAAGGTCACTTATGTTCAGCAGTCAAAGCAGAACAATTCTTGCAGGGTATATTTTTAAACTTATTTCCTCAAGGTAACTCTTGTAGAAACGGTACAGTTTTGTGACTAAACATTTGTGCAAAAGCTGTCTTTAAAAAAAAAAAATCTTTTCCTCCCCCTCTCTCCCTCTCCCCTCCCTTCCTCTGCTTTTTTATCGACCCCCACACCCACCCACCCACACCTTTCCTTTTCTGTAAACAGACCATTCCATTACCCATGATGCTTACTGATAGTTAATGGTCTGGGCTTGCTCAAGGCTTTGGGTAAATTTTGTTGTTTCTGGATATGGTCCAGGATAACAAACAGCGAGCCTCAGGGATAGTCCTGGAACTTCCCAAGCCTTTTACTTTCTATAAAAAGTGACTAGAAGTCCTGCTATGTACCGTGCCCCCCCCCCCCCGCCTGCCCCTGCCCCTCCTGCCCCCCCCCCCATCCCATGTTTCCACCTCTTCTGCTCCACAGAGCTTCGTGTCTTCTTGACGGCTCTGGGTGCTGAGGGAGCAGCATGTTCCCCTGTGCTGCTGCTGGCCAGGGCCTGGGACTGAGAGATGCTGAGTCACCATTAAAGGCGCGTTGTATGCAACAGTGAGAAGGAAGAGCCAAGAGGCAACGTTGCTATTTGTAGCAGAAAATGTTAACATCAGCTTTCAAAACGATGGCGACAAGGGCCAATTCCGCACCGAGGAATGAGGAACTCAGTTAGACTGGGCAGATTTTTTTGTTTGTTTTCTTAATTGTCTCAGCAAATTGTAAACTCCTCGATAGTTGGCTTCCTTCCTTCCTTTCTTCCTTCCTTCCTTCCTTCCTTCCTTCCTTCCTTCCTTCCTTCCTTTTCTCATCACATGGCCCCATGTGTACACCCTCCTGGTTTTTTGTCTCTAATACCCTCCGCTTCAGCCTCAGGCTCCTGTGCATCTTCAGCTCCTAGACCCTGGCTGTACGCTTCATTTAGACAGCACCCCTACTGGCATGTCATGGCTGTTTCAGCTTGTTTGATATATCGGGAAAGCGCTTGTCATTATCGGAAAGTATCTTGTTCCTTTGTTAGCTAGTGTGCCACTTGATCCCTTCGACAGTGTCGGCTCCGAGATATCAGAGACTGTCCTGTTTATTGTGGTATGTTAGGGACTAAAATTCCATTCGGTTTATAATAAAGGCACAGTAATAGTTAGTTGAGTTAATAACTGGCTACTCGAATGAGTGAATGAATTTATGGATTCCAATGACCAAAAAAAAGCAGCCTTTCTCCTTAAATAAAAGACCACGAGGAAAAGGGTTTCGTTGAAATAAGAGGGAAGTAAGACTGGAGTTTAAAATTACTCTAGAACATTCTGTTATGGCCTTATCTGCAAAAGATCGGTGCGTTTCATTTTTATTAGCCACAGAGGTGTGGATTCAATGCCCCTCTCATGTGCGTGGCTTACCTCACATCAGGCTCCGCAGTGGCAGCGTGCAGTGGTAGGCGGCCGTTTTTGTCTGGGATGTTGTGCTTGGCTCCGTTTCTGAGCAGACTCACACAGCCTTCAAGCCAGCCCTGAAAAGCAGCAGCAATCGCATTGTCATATAACACAGCCTTATCACACAACACAGGTCTACATAATTTCTATAGGTTGGGTTTGTGTATTTTTTGCCACTTCTTTTGTTTGGCTAAATGCACATTTAAGTCGAAATCATTAAGGACCACAGTTCCGCCTCAGGCACCTCCATCAGAGAACTGCAGTCTGAGCTTCATTCAAGCTCTCAGGTTTTCTGTATGACCGTTGCCCTTTCATATGCTGACTGATGCACATGCTGCTCTCTTGATGCTCTCTTCTATTTCCAGGACCACTTACTGGGATTCAACTGCTACATTTAGGCTACATTCACATGCCAAAGACAGCATGTGATAAGGAGTGCTCATCTGCTGTGGCCTCTCAGCATGTGGCTTAGCCCTAATTTATATATATCACCTGTCTGATTTTATTTGAATAACTGCTGCTGCTGCTACTACTACTACTTCTCCTTCTTCTCCCTTCTCCTCCTCCTCCTCCTCCTCCTCCTCCTCCTCCTCCTCCTCCTTCTTTTCAAGACAGGGTTTCTCTGTGTAGCCTTGGCTATTCTGGACTGACTTTTTAGACCAGGCTGGCCTTGAACTCATGAAGATCTGCCTGCCCGAGTGCTGGGATTACATCTACTTCTAAAACTTAGGTTTGTGTGCTACGTCTGTATCCCAGTTTGCATGCTTAGCCTGCTTCTGCGCCTAGTGTGTAGGCCTTGCTTATTTATTAGCTCATGTTCTTCTTCTACTAACTGGAAAGACAGAATCTTGCTTCCTTGACTCAGTTTCCCCATGGAGCTTAGATATAGACACCTACTGTGCACACTGTCAGTGGCTGAGACTCAAATGTTGACATCTTGAATCTCTAACATGAAGGCATAACTGGAGAGGTCTTCAAGGGATACCCACTGCAAGGTTTTATGTACTTACACATTTCCTAGGGAGCTGTATGAATTCCCTACACCCTAATTGTACCAACTGAACCTTGGGTCATTCCCCCGCCCCCTGCTATCTTATGTTAAAGGACAGGAGTAAACTGAGGCTAGCCCTGCCCAAATGTGTACCACTTTCTTAATATATCCTTCTTTAACTGACCCAACCTTGCTGATAACCAAGTCTGGTTTTTATTGCCAAGCATAAGGTCTTCTACATTTATCTACAACCCTTGGGCTTCATGCCTACTTATATGCAGACAATAGCTGACACTCTCACTGAGAAGAGCCTCTTATTCAAGATCAGTTTTTAGCCTTCCTTGGGATGTCCCAGTGAGATGTGATGACTGAAGGGTCTCTTTCTTGGTGTGACAATATTGGAAGCACTGAAACTCCAGGAGTTAATAATGTTATTGAAGGATAAAATAAGAATCTGAACAGAACCTTTTGGTTTTGAAGAGTCTGGGCAAGAACACATCAAAATTCCTGGGCTAAACCAGGCAGGGAGATGGAGACTTAGAATCCCAGAATTTGGGATGTTATCAACAAGAGGGTTGGGAGTTAAGGGTCATCCTTTGCTACGTAGTGATTTTGAGACCAGCCTAGACTACATGAGACCTTGTCACAAAAACCAAAACTTAAAAAAAAAAAAAAAAAAAAAGATTATGAGCTATAAATACCAAATAAGGTTCTGTAGAATTGGCCAGCAATATTTATCTTAAGTAGAAACAAATATTTGGGGGGTGGGCGGCACTGTCAGTATTGACTCATAGTTTACTAATGTTATTAAATCTGTTTCTAGTTGCTAATGTCCAAGT
Source organism: Acomys minous (assembly GCF_964271855.1). Classification (NCBI taxonomy): domain Eukaryota; kingdom Metazoa; phylum Chordata; class Mammalia; order Rodentia; family Muridae; genus Acomys; species Acomys minous. The sequence continues at coordinate 110,353,031 of NC_140492.1, read as the reverse complement.
CATCAAGTTCTCTGTTTAAAAGGGGGAAAAAAGTAATCAGGGGACCCAACAGCAAAGCTTTAGAATTGCCCAAGATTTACAGTTTTTGAAAAAGCAGATCTTTTGGTGGGTAAGCTTTGAAACATCTGAAATATTTTGCAATGTTTCCTGGAACTCAATGTGTCTATGTGGTTTTCTTCATTCTTCTTTTTTTTTTTTTTTTCCTTTTTCTCCAGAAAGAAAATTTAAAATCAATGAAGATATTAGAAACCCTCGATACCATTCGGAAGCAACCAATGAGTATCATACCTACTGCGTGCTAGCTGGCTTCTCCTTCAGGTATGATAAACTTAGGTTATTGTTTTTGCTACATCTAAAAAGTATGGATAAGGGTCCAAAAAGGTGGAGTGATTTGCTCAAGGTCACATGTCTACAAATTTATTTGTACCCTGAGTTGAGACTCGGTTTCTTATTTTGTGAAGTTTCTCTTAACGGGGCAAATCTAGACATTGCTGGATTTCACAGAGGCCCTCAGACTGCTCCTATTCCCAGTGAGCCTTGGGGACTCACACAGAGGCCAGGCACAGTTAAGCAGGTCATCCCAACCCCGTGTCACGCCTTTACGTCCCTTGCACAGCTCTGTAGAACGGCAAGAGCTGCCTGTAACCATGTCCCCTTTCTGTGTTCCAAGTTGCCCCCCCCACTCTCACAACTGATGTTTAGCCCAGTCCTTTAAAGTTTTGAATTTTAGAATTTTAAAAGATATACATTTGTTTCCAGCATATTCCAGCAGTCAGCTTTGGAAGCCATTTTCCACCCCTTTCCTCTGACCCTTAATTCAAATTTTTGCTTTTCTTTAGCTCAGGCACAAAAAAAAAAAAAAAAAAAAAAAAAAGTTTGTAGCCAGAGCAGTTATGAAGGCACATTCTATAAAAGAGGTGATGGAGAAGGTGATCAGACATCTGCCTGAGATGCAGAGGCCACTCAGCTAGGACATACAGAGCAGTGGCCTTCAAACTCAAGCAGACGCAGAAGTTGCCAGGGAGGTTAGTTTAACCAGAAGACTCCCATTCTCCACTCTCCTCATGTTATCCAAGGGGTTTCTAACTAAGGAAGTCTTAGTGTACCTCAGAACTTGCCTTTCAAACAAGCCCTCTAAGGGATACTGATCCAAAGAGGCCCTGTGGACCACACTTGGAAAACTTCTGCCTTGGTCTGTTTGTGGGTCCTAGAGGAAGAGTCGTGAAAAGAAAAAAAAAAATTAACACGGCCTCTGAAGAAAGTTTCTGTGGGACTTGAGCAATGCATCACAGCAAACTCGATGATCTGTGGCAGGAAGAGGGTGGCTTGCTGGGGGAGGAGAACTGTTTCATTTCAGTGGGGGCACCCTGTGTGTGTGTGGGGGCACCCTGTGTGTGTGGGGGGGCACCCTGTGTGTGTGTGGGGGCACCCTGTGTGTGTGTGGGGGCACCCTGTGTGTGTGTGTGGGGGGGGGTGCCGGCTGGGGTGAATCCACAACTATCAACTGGCAGCAGGAGTGAGTGCACACAAGAGGTAGCAGATGTGAGAGGACAGTGGAAAAGAAGAAAAGCAATGGCCTATCTGTCACATGGCAGGCAGAGCTTGTTTCCCATGGATGTAAAGCCAGCCCCGGGAGCTTCCAGAAGGACCGCAGAGAACATCTGAGAGGGGAGGGGCTACAGGATCTTCGGATTCTTAACCAAGCTTTGCGTTAACGTTGGGCAAAGCTGACCTGAAATCCCTGGTGTGAGGAATGATGCTATAGTTTCTAATGTGAGCGCTGGCTATGAGTCGAGTCCTTGGCCTGGTGTTGCCCCCCCCCCCCCCGTGACCCCTGGTATGTCTCCTATGCCCTAGACTTCTCACCCTTCCCACTTCTCACCATACCTCACAGTCTTCAGCCTGGAGCTTCCACTCAGCTCATGAACTGAATCTTCACATCGTTACCACCCTCCAGGAATTACTTAGGTCATCCTTCTTAGAAAGACCAAGAAGGACCAGAAATGTTCCAAGTGAAACCCTGGTATAGAGACAGAACAGATCCTATCACCTCTATCTTAACTTGTGAAGGAACCAAGTAAGCCTTGAGGAGCATGAGTAAAATCCCAAGTGCTATTCTTGCTGACCTACTGTGGTCATCCTATGAGCAGAGTGGATAGCTACTGGGTACCATTCTATGAGTAAAATCCACGTGGCATCTTCAGCTCCCTTGCGCTGTAGCCCCATTAACGAACAGAAATTCATACCAGGTAGGTTGCCAGGCATAAACTGGTGCGGCCGTGCGCATCCTGTGTATTAATGTTGGCACCCATCTTCAACAGCAATTTTACTGTGTCCACTTGGCGTCCAGAAACGGCATGCATCAAGGGCGTGCATCCTGCAATGAGACATTTCAACGGCCTTTACGAATGTTTAACTTTGGAGATTTACGAGCAAACCACTCGTCTGTTCATTTACTTTGTTTTCCTGTAGCACAAATCCAGCGGCTGGATTTTTGTGGGGCTGAAGGGAGCCGAAGATGATGGTCTCTGTTTACTTAAGTGACATGTTTCTTTCTAGACCCCCCCCCCCACCTCCCCTCAGTTGTTTGTAATAGTTGGTGGATTGAAACACTTTTGGGCAGATGACCAAAACTAGATGTTGTTGCCCTGGGGGGTGTGAATAACTCCAGATCTGCCAGGTAAGCTGATGTAGGTGCAGAATTTAGAAAGGCTCTTGTTTCACCCAGGCAAATGGGTTCAGCAGACTTTTGGAGACAGTGGGTGGTAAAACGCGTGGTAGTCTAGCCTACACAAGTCCTCAGTAGGGTCTACTTCCTTGAATTCTTCTTCTCTTTAACAATCAACAAAGCCAAAGGCATTTCATTTTTCAGTGTGCTCTTTTTTTTTTTTTTCTGGATAAGAATAAAGATGAGTGGCCAAGTTTTGTTTAACTTTGTGGGGTTCTTGGAACAAGCAAGGAGTGTCACATTCCTTCAGTTCAAGAGGCCAAGCTTAGATCCAACCCTCCGCTGAGCCGACGTGTGTTTAGATTCAGTTGAGCTGGAGACCCATGTTGAGATTGTGGTTCCCCTCCGGATGAACCCAGCTGTGGTCCACAGAGATGCTTGAGGATGGATGGATCTCTGGACTGCCAGTCTCACTGAAGGTGGCAGCTGGTGACCCAGCAGCCCTACTGTCTAAGATCCTTCTCAGACATTTGTGCTGTGTGAAGCAGCAGCAAAGTGATTCTTAGAACGGTGGCAAGATTTCCCTCTCTTCTTCTTTTCCTCCTCCCCCCCTTCCTTCCCTTCCTTCCCTCCCTCCCTTCCTTCTGGAGGGAGACAGAAGCAAGCAGATCTCTAAGTTCAAGGCCAGCCTGCTTTACAGGACAGCCAGGGCCATACAGAGAAACTTTGTCTTGAAAAAAAATATTAAAAATTTAAAAATGAAGTGGTAGTTACAACCATTAGAGGGGAAAGAAAAGACATAATGAATAAAAAATTGAAACAATTTGTGAATCTGAGATATTCAGTAAATAAAGCAAGTTAATTTTACATACTATTTTCATAAAATTACATGCTTAGTCTTACTAGTTTATATCTATATTGAGATTGTACTTTCTATATACATTTCTTTAGATAATAAAGAACAGAAAATTACCATATTAACAGACAAGATTTATTACAAAGTTATGTCAACTAAAACAAGAAATAGCTCAACAGTTTCAAAAGGAGAGTCCAGGGAGCACTTGGACTTGCATGGAGCTCACTGTATAGTTTAGGTGACATGGTACATTGGTGGAGAGGATGAAGGTATTTAATAAATATGTACTGACAAACTGACTGCACACAGGGGCCAGATTTAAACACAGCCAGACTCCCTACCACCCACAAACACAGTCCAGGTGGACTAGAGATAAATCACAGAAGCAAAAATTAACATTTTGAACAGAAAATATAAAAGCATATCTTATGATGTTAAGGACTTACAGACGACAGAAAAGCTGAAAACTGTGAAGGAATTACCTTGTTAAATTCAGTGACATAAAATTAAAAACTCCATAGTACATATTATCAACCAAAATTCAAAGGCTAGCTACACATGGGCGTAAGTTGTTTTTTTTTTTTTTTTAATTTTTACTTAATTAACTCTCTGTTGAGACACGGTTGGTCTTATCCATATAACCTAGGTTGCTGTGAGCTACAGAGCTGTGTGCCTCAACTTCCTAAGTGTGGGGATTATAAGTGTGTTCTGCCACACCTAGCAGGAAAAATTAATTTAATTTGTAAAATTAAAAGAGTATCAGGTAAATAAAGAACAATTAGCCAGAAAGACCCAGTGATCCAAGAGGGAGAAGAAGACGTACATAATTAGCAATTCCCAGGAGACCAAATAACAAACTAAGTGAACATACAAAAGAATGTGTCGCTGTTAGCCAGGGGAGACACACTGATTGACACTGGAAACATATCAAGTTTCCACTTGTTACATATCAAGTTAGTGATAATTATTAAAATAATAAATGCCCTGTGTTGTCAAGGATTTGGAGCCACCACATGGTTGCTGGGAATTGAACTCAGAACCTTTGGGAGAGCAGTCAGTTCTCTTAGCCTCCGAGCCATCTCTCCAGCCCAGCAAGGATTTGGAAATCAACAACAGCATCATCATTTTTGTCATTGTTGTCATCCTCCTCCTCCTCCTCCTCCTCATCATCACCATTGATACAGGGTTTCATTACATAGCTCCGGAAGCTCAGGCCAGCCTTCCATATTGCTGTTCGCTGATGCCGTGCCCAAGCAGTTGGGCTTTTATTACTCATCTTTGTTCATCAGTACGAAAGTTTCTTTATATACCCAGAAGTGGAATTGCTTGGTCACAGGTACAAACATCTTGAATTTTTTTTCTAAACGTTACCAGTCTTACCACCAAAATGGCTGTCCTAATTTACACTTTAACAAATAGTACGAGGTCTCCCCCTCCTCCACCTCCGCCCCCAGCTTTATGACCTCTGCTTCAGGACCAAGCACTGACCTAGGCTGCAGAATGCTCTCATTCTTTTGTTAGCTGTGGGCTTTGCCGAAGAAACAGAACCACTTTAAAACTCCTTGTCTCACCTGGGTAAGCGCAAACAACCCCCTGTGGCCACGAGCATTGTTAGTCTGCGTTGAGTACTTGTGATGGGCCAAGCATTACTCTACACCATCTAATTCCCATTAAAAATCAAGTCTAAGGGGGCTGGAGAGATGGCTCAGTGGTTAAGAGCGCCGCCTGCTCTTCCAGAGGTAGTGAGTTCAATTCCCAGCAACCACATGGTGGCTCACAACCATCTATAATGTGATCTGATGCCCTCTTCTGGCCTGCAGGTGTACATGCAGGCAGAATACTGTATACATGATAATAAATAAATCTTAAAAAAAAAAATATCAAGTCTAAGAAACCAAACCTTTTGTACTCTCATTATTATCCCCATTTTACAAACAAGGAAACTGAGGCACAAGAGCTAAGTAGTCTGTTAGGTGAGTATTTTTTTTCTTCCTGCTGACCGAAAGGAAGAAATGGCATAATTTGTTTTGGCTTGGCTTGATTTATTTTTTATTTTTTATTTTTAATTTTTTGAGACAGGGTTTCCCTATGCAGCTCTGGCTCTATGTAGACTGAGCTGACCTCTTCTGCCCTAGAGCATCAGGCATGCACATGGTACACAGACATACATTCAGGCAAAACAAGCATACACATAAAACAAATCTAAATAAATAAATAAATATAAATAGATTGTAGAAATAAGTAAGACCATTGAGGGCTGGACATAGACTTCTTTAGAAATTTTGTTTTTTAGATGTTTATTTATTTATTATGTATACAGTGTTCTGCCTGCATGTACACCTTCAGGCCAGAAGAGGGCACCAGATCTCATTATAGTTGGCTGTGAGCCACCATGTGGTTGCTGGGAATTGAACTCAGGATCTTTGGAAGAGCAACCAGTGCTCTTAACCTCTGAGCCGCCTCTCCAGCCCCTCTTCAGGAATTTTTAAGTTATGAGTTTACTTTTCTAAACAGTTATAGGAATATTCAAATAGTTTCATACTAGAGCTATTAACAGCCATTAAGTGTGCATATTCCTGGTGTCTTCATGTACAGATACAACAGGCTCTATAAGAAGAGGAATCTAACCTCCTCTCACCCTCTGAGTTTATTTTATTTCATCTGAGTAATTAATCCATTTACTCTAAATTGTTAAATTTATATGTGTATGGCTGTTTGCAGCATTTCTGTAGGATCCATAGAGACATCCTCGGTTTTATTCTCAATAGTGGAAATTTATGTCTCCTTCAAGTAGTTTTTCTTGTCAGTATTGCTGCAGGTTGTCCTTGCTTCTTTGCTTTTTCTCTACTGCTTCTCTGTTTCCGGTTTCATCTTTTGTTGTTTCCTCTCTCCCCCTTTGTGTGTTTTGGGATGTTTCTCTCTTCTTCCTCTAAGCTTCTGAAGAGAGGCTCCACACAGATGATAATAAAGGTGTTGGACCAGTGATGGAAGTCATGTGAAGTCGTACATTAGTAAATAGAGTTTCCTCTTAGCTTTCATAGTATCAGTCTTGGTATTTTGCCTAGAGACGTAGGTTTCCATGGGCTTCTCTTTTGCGCACGTCTGTTGGCATTCTGTGTTGCCTGCTCCTTCAGCCCCCAGCTCTGGGGTACACAAGGCAAAAAGACAGCAGAGAACTTCCCACTGTGCCCGTTTTTGGATCCCAGGACTTTGCCTTTCTCTTTCCAAAGCTATTTCATTCATCTTATCCAGAATTCTTAAGAATTCTGTATTTAGAAAGAATACAGGTAGAAATACAACCATGATGTCTTCCCCCAAAGCCAAATTCATCATAGATTAAAAAAAGAAAGAAAGAAAGAAAGAAAGAAAGAAAGAAAGAGGAGGAACAGCTTACCTTCACTGTCACAGCATTCCAGGATAGAAGGGTCTTCTCGAATCACAGCAGTCAGAGCATTGACGTCCCCATTCGATGCTGCCTGATACACCATGGTCAGGTCGACTTCCTCAGATGAGTCACCTCCACGAACCAAACAGGCACTCTGTTAGTGTGCGGAGCGAATTCACTCCAAGGATAACACAGACCAAATTGTCACCCACACAGTGATTCATTGAATCTCCCTCCCAGGCGAATCCAGACAGGGGCTGAGTCAGCTTGGTCACACACTCCCTGCACATTTCTGAAGAAAAGTGGGCCATTCACACCACCACCATATGTTGGCAAGGAAGCCTTGGGATTAGACACCCTTTGACATGTTATGGCTCTTATTTATTTATTTTGGGTTTTTGGAGACAGGGTTTCTCTGTGTAGCCTTGGCTGACCTGGACTCACTTTGTAGACCAGGCTGGCCTCGAACTCACAGCGATCTGCCCGCCTGTCTCCCGAGTGCTGGGATTAAAGGCGTGCGCCACCACGCCCGGCAATATTATGACTCTTCAGGCATTCGGGTTTCCCAACATTAGAGAGAACAGAGAGGGAAGAAAGGGCTCTTCTTGGTTTCAATCTACTCTTCAAGATCTGAAACAGGCTATGTGGTCTTCTCTTTTGTTTGTTTCTTGTTTAGAGGCAGGGACTGGCATTGCCCAGGCTGGCCTTGAATTTTCTATATGGGTGAGGCTGGCCTTAGATTCCTGGTCCTCTGACCCCCATCTCTTGAGTGTTGGCGTTGTGGATGTGGGCTACCATGCCTGATTTTGTGTGGTTGTTGGGGACTGAAAGCATGTGCTTGCTAGGTAAACCCTCTGCTAACATTCAGGGCCCTGTTACCTGTCTCCTTAGTAACTTAGTTCTCCCATCTTTGGGACAAGCATTCCGTTCCTCACCCTTTCTCTTCCAGAGATGCTTAGTACCTCTTACTGTCCTGATCTTCACTCACTGTGTCTCCAGATGCCCTTGCCCTCTAGCCGCACATGGGAGGCACAGAAGACTCAGAAGGGAGAAGATAGGGCTATCCTTGCCCTGCTCAGCATCAGCTGCCTCCTTCCCAGCAGGAGCTTTCCTTATGCTAAGCCAGCTCTCACGTGTCCCCCTCCTAACCTGCCCACCACCGTTGCCCTTCAACTGTCAGCTGAGCAGTAGCTTTTCACTGGTGTTCATCTGGTGCATTTGTATTTGGACCTTTTGACCCATCTGGCACATCTGGGTTCGTTAAAGCCTGCTCGTTTTCAACCACCTGGGTTTGCATAGATGCTATTTCTAGAACTGAGGGTGTGTGACGCCGCTTTGAACGAGGTAGCCACCTGTTTGTTTCCCGTGCCTTAGTGAAGAATCGATCCAACAGGTTTTACTGCCAAGGGTGACAACAGACTGTGGGTCAGGTGACTCTGGGGACACACAGAGAAGGCCAGGAAGCAAGTTCTCCTGTGGAGAACCTTTGAAGGAGGCTGTGCTAAGTCCCTCTATTACAGTTGCTCCACGTGTAGCCGATACTCAGAGAAAGAATATCTCAACAGTTTTAAAATGTTTTGTTTTGTTTTCTAATGTGGACAGCAGGACCAAGTTGGCTTTTTAGTTCTTTGAACTTTAGCCGGCACAAGTGCTAAAGTTTTGGCTTGGTTTCTCTGTCCCAATATTTCGGAGAAACCATTAATGATTTTTAACCAGTTAACCAGTTCCAAGCAAGCTTGTTACTGAGAACAGCATGCTTGCGACAACATTGTTTTGGAAAGTGAGTGACTGCTTTCTAAATCATCCATATTTCATTTCGTGCTTTATACTTTGAAGCAGGCACCTCTGATCAACGGCATGACAGGTGGAGGCTGTCTGGGACAAACACCACTCACGTGCGGTCGGTCTGATGACCTTGGAGCCAGATACCTAGGGTACAAGCCGCACCTGTGATAACGAGCCGTGTGGACACGGGGTCATTCACCCTCACCTGGCTGTAAAATGGAGGTGATCTTGAAGACACAAACAATCTTAGAAAATCGTGTAGGGTCAGTGACTCTGTGTTGATATTAATCCTGTGTGTTTAACAACATCCTGGCATTTAGTCAGCTTTTTTTTTTTTTTAACTTTTTGCTACTTCTACTGCTCCACTTAAAACTTACCTTATTTCAACAGCATTACATGTCTGAGGTATATATTTAAAATGGGGCTCTCTTATGGATGGCTAATAAAGAAGCCATATATTGCTTAGACTTCATTGCAAATCTTCACATGAAGACAGGGTGTATTTTTTCAGACTATTCCCAGGGTCTCTGAGCATAAGAACTAGGGCCCTGACTTAAAAGATGGACATAGTTTCTAGTTATATGTGCATTCAAAGGTGCTGGCAGTGGCACCGTGGAGGGAGCAGCCTGATGGGGCCAGGGAGCTGCTAAAGGGGGCAGCAGAGCTATGAGATGTTTGTTACTTTCCCGTTTTGAGACAGGGCACCACTGTGCAGCCCTTGGTGGCCCAGGACTCACTGTGTGGATCAGACTGGTCCCAAAGTCATGAGCGGTCCTCCTCCCCTGTTTCCCCTGTGCTAAGATCACACCAGATTCGACTGTGGGTGTTTACACACTGTATGCTACGTAATAACATGTCCATGCGCATGAACATGGCTCAGTGCAGTAAGATACATACAGCACCGTCATCACGGTGCGGAGCTGCACTGCCTCCTAGAATTGGGATCCCCAAAAATTATTTTGTCAGAGGATTTGAATATCACGCTTAATGTGCAACATATCCGAGTCTGTAAAATACCTGTGGGACTCATCAAAAAGGTGTCTGAATCTGTCCTTTCTGTCGCTAAACATCCCCTTACCCTGACGCTAGCTGTACTCTGAATATTCTCGGATGATCGACAATGCTCCACTTTCAGCCAAACAGCTGGTTCGGTGGATTCCTTTTGTCCTGATCCAGAGGCGGAGCGTACGACCTGGAATGGTCTTCTCTCTCTCTCTCTCTCTCTCTCTCTCTCTCTCTCTCTCTCTCTCTCTCTCTCTCTCTCCCTCCCTCCCTCCCTCGGGAGGTTTGACGTCAACTTCAGAACGGAAAGGAATCTGGCTAAGAAGACTGAAGATGAGACAGCTGGGTGAAGAGTTGGGCCCAGCTGACATCACTTAAACTCCCATCCACCACACCTTCACCCAACAGCACCTCTAGAACATTCACATGAGCCGATCCTTTCCTTTGATTCGTTTTTTATAAGATGAAACACAACCTTTGCTCCAGTTGCTTTTGGTCATGCTATCTTGTCACAGCAACAGAAAGCCCTACTAAGACACTGTTTTTCTAGGCAGCTGTACCATTTTATGTCCCTCCATCTGCACACAGGTTCTCACCTCCCTGCACCCTCATCACACTCATTACTGTGCGTTGTTTGTTATAACAGCCATCCTTTGGCATATAAAGTGGTACTTGGATGTAGTTTTGAATTACGTTTCCCTAGCAATTGATGACGTCGAACATCTTTGTCATGTGTCATTGGCTGTCCCTCTATTTTTAGAGGAATTCTTTGCTCACTCTGGAACAGGATTGCTGTTGTTTTGTGGTTTTGGCTCGTAGGGATCTATAAAGAACTTGAGTGTTGATATACTAACTCCTGCATCAGATGGCTGATGGACAAAACCTACCTCTGCTCTGTGGCTTTCCTGTTTGCACTGTGGAGAGTGCCTCACAACCCAGCCTGTCTACGCCTCTCTCTTGTTGCCTGTACATTCGATATCATATCCAGAAGATCATTGCCAAATCCATGACTGGAGGCTCTGTCTTTGGAACATTTTCTAAACTTTTTTTGGTTCTAGACATTATGATTGGACCTTTGATATGCTGTAAGTGAGGGTCTAATGTCTTTCTTTCCAGTTATTATCTAGTGTTTCAAGCATTATTTTGAAAACTGTTATTGAGTGACCGTTGTTAAAATTTAACTAACTGTAGGTGGATGGGATCTTCTCTGAACTCATGGTTCTGTTCCGTTAATTTATATTACTGCCGTCTTTATGCCAGTACCATACTTTTTGATTATTGCAACTTTATAATTTCTAAAATCAGGAAAGGCAAGGCCTGCCTCTCATTTTGTTTTTTCTTTTATAAAACTGTCTGAGATGTCTAGGAAGTCCATTGAGATTCCATATGAATTTTTATAATGAAATCCCCCCCCCCTTTTTTTTTTAGCTTTTAGAGTCAGGGTTTCTCTGTGTAGCTTTGGCTGGCCTAGACTCACTTTGTAGACCAGGCTGGCCTCGAACTCACAGTGATCCTCCCTGCCTCTGCCTCCTGAGTGCTGGGATTAAAGGTGTGCGACACCACACTTGGCCAGAAATTTCCCATTTCTATAAAAATGTCATTGAGTCTTTGACAGAGATTGTGCAGAATCTGCAAGCTTCTTTGGGAACCAATGACATCTTAATATGTTTTTGTCACTCGGAAAGCTCAGGATGTCTTTTCGTTCATCGGCATTTTCTTTAATTTAGATTTGAGGTAGGCAAGTCTTTCCCTTCGAAGTTGAGTTTGTCCCTAAGAACTTTATTTTCTTGTTGCTATTGTGAGTAGCATTGCTTTCAAAGGGCCTTTATGCAAACAGTGCTACAATGAAATCATTCTGTTCCTCTTAAGTAGTGGGAAGAAATAGCAAATGAGTGACGGAGAAACGCACTGGGGTAATTAGAGCTTGACAGAAACGTTTTGGGCCACACCACGAGGTAACAAGCGTCCTGTTGAGGATGGGTAGATCATCCAGGAAGGATACTTAGGAATTCTGAGTGACGCACAGAGAAAGGAGGAGGCAGGACCCACACAGCTGATCAAAATGGATTCGGAGTTCATTTAGCTTTAGGATATGCTATGAAACTAGCGATTGGGAGGTAGAAGACTCTTCCTTAGAGGCTGTGCAGAAATGCCCAGTCTAAACCATGGCGAGTGTGGACCTCTAGTCCTAATCTTGGAACTGCTGCAAAGAACTTCTGCACAGACGAGAAAGGATGTTGCGGGAATAACAGCTTCAAAGAAAAGAATGACAGATGGTCCTTTGGAATCTAAAATGGCGGCAGGGATTTTATTTTCAACAGGAGGCCACAAACCCATTGAACACCACCCAAATAGCCCTATGTATTCCAACAGTACACATTCCTTTCTTTTCTCTATGCATGCAAGTTGTGAATGCTTCTCGCCCCTGTATATGAAGCCTGAACAGATAGGCCTGTGCACAGCTGCATGCAGAGACTGCAGAACAGACGGGCCTGTGCACAGCTGCACACAGAGAGACTACAGAACAGACGGGCCTGTGCACAGCTGCACGCAGAGACTGCAGAACAGATGGGCCTGTGCACAGCTGCACGCAGAGACTGCAGAACAGATGGGCCTGTGCACAGCTGCACGCAGAGAGACTGCAGAACAGACGGGCCTGTGCACAGCTGCACGCAGACAGACTGCAGAACAGACGGACCTGTGCACAGCTGCACGCAGAGAGACTGCAGAACAGATAGACCTGTGCACAGCTGCACGCAGAGAGACTGCAGAATGCGCACAGAGGGAGAGAGACTGGCAGTGGAGAAGACGAGAGAGGCCCTATATTCTAAAACACTTTATGTGTGTACAAACGTGAAATACAAAGAGGACCAGAACAGGAGGCTGAAAACAGTTGAATGCCTTGCACGTGCTCTGAACCTACGATCTTTTCAGACTCTCTATAAGGAATCGACACTGTTGATGCTCATCAAAGTTAGCCAAGCTTTTCTTCTCCTAAATGTTGGGAGAGATGCGGCTTAGTAGCTTTGCCCTAGTATTTTACTGCTAAGACAGTAGACAGAGCTGTGTATGGTGGTCGTGGTAATGTGCTTCCTAAGAGATTCGTGTATTAGGAGGTTGGGATGCAGCGAGTGGTGTTGCTGGGAGCTTCTGAGATGGTTAGGAGGTAGCTTCTAGCCAGAGGAAGTCATGCTGGACGTGGGTCCTTGGGGGGGGGTCTCTTGTTCCAGCCCCTTCTGGATTTATTTATTTATTTACTTTACATTCCTGGTTGTAACCCCATCTCTCCTCACCTCCCTGCCCACCCTCTTTCCCTCTTCCCCTTCCTCCCTCCCCTATTCTCAGAAAAGGGAAGCCCCCCCTTCCCATCCACTCCTGGGTATATGCCCTAAAGATGCTGCACCATACAAGGACATTTGTTCAACTATGCTCATAGAAGCTTTATTTGTAAAAACTAGAAACTGGAGACGACCTATATGTCCCTCAGCTGAAGAATGGATAAAGAAACTGGCACATTTACGCGATGGAAAACTGCCCTTCCGGATTCTTTATGACGCTTCCTTGCTGCTGTGACGGGGCCTGCGCTGCCTGCCATGCCTTGCCTACAGGATGCACTGAACCCTCTGCTGCAGGAGCCAGAGCAAAGCTTTTCTCCTTCAAGCTGCCTTCTGAGCCCTTGGTCAAAGCTGTGCAGACACTTCGATGCCACAAGTAAGGAAACAGTGGCTTTATAATGTGAGACTCTAAAAACCAAAGAACCTAATTTTTAAAATTTCTACCTTTTAATAGTAAATGTATGGTATGAAGAAGTTAGCAGAATGAAAATATTTCATGGTTTGTGCACAGACTGAAAAGGTTGGTATCAGGTAAAGTCATCTGTTAGGTTGGTTATTCCTGAGGCCGTGGTGGGGATCTGGGGTTTGTTCAGAGGGGACTTTGGGTTTACTCAGCGAGTGACTTGTGCCAATACAGTTACTGTAAAAAATAAAAATAAAGGTAAAATGTTTAATGATGAAGGAAAACAAAAACTATGCTGCAGCAGCGCTATGTTGCCTGTGAACCATGTCCGGCCTACAATGAGATGAGGAATGCAGATGCTGTGGGCTTAGAAACTGTACAGCATTTCACAGAGCAACACCTGACTGTTGAATCTAATCAAATCTGAACTTAGCAGAAAATTCTGACCTTAATAAATACTCCCTAGGTGACAAAAAAACAAACAAACGAGATAACTATTTTAAGTGATTTTTTTTACTTAAAAATGGAAGGATCGTCACACATTTTTGGCGTCATCTCTTTCCTTACTTTGCATGGCCAAAGCCCTAATTGGTTTCCGGTTGTATCAGAGACTGTCTCTTTAATCCCGAGGGCCTAGGGTTAATATTAGAGCTTCAGCTAGCACAGCTGGCGATTAGCACTGTTCTGGGTGCTTGGAGCTCCCCTAACGTTACATATGCACTGGTTCCATTTTTAGAGCTGTGGGGCCCCTGCGTTCATTACTGATCCCGTTTTTTGTTGAAATTGCTGTGAGGTCAGATTAACACCTGCGCTGCTTCAGCCATGGCACCTTTGTCACTGTAGAGGCTATTTTAGTTTTCAGAGTTTAAACCAGATGATATGAGATGGCTCTTTTAGTTTACTCTACTCTGAGGCTCCTTGGGTGACTGATCTCACCACTGAGTCACCCATGACGTTTGAATTCATTCTGAGCCTTTACAGAGGGAATCTGTAGATCTTAGAGTATTTTTTTTTTCCAAATAGAACCGATTGCCTCTGGAGAATTTAAGTATATCCAGGCATCCATGGACTCAGCATCTCCTATAGACAGCAAAATCTTGGTCCCAAAGGTGTAGTCTCTGTCCTTTAAAACAACATGATCTTGTGGGAAGATAAATATCTAAGAGATGATGGAGACCTTCGTGGGCAGTATAGTCATTTAAAGAGATACTTCACGGGGCATTTCTCCTAATTTAGATTTATCTCTCTTCCCATACAGTTATCCTGGCTATTGTGGGACAGTAGAGAAGTTACATCTTTGGGGCAGCCTAGAAGCACCAAGCTCTTCCTAAGAGGGTAAGGCCTTTATACCAGGCCTTCGCAGCAGCACCATAATGGCTCCATGGGACAACATTGCCACCCACTGGTGATGAAGAGTCTTTATGTCTCTGACTGGGCTCTGAGCCAGGGGAGTGGCAATGCTGTTGATTACAGTTCAGAGCCAGTTTGGAGCTCCCTGACCAAACAAGAACAAGTAAAGATGCCTCACTTAAAAATACCATTTTTCCAGCCGGGCGTGGTGGCGCATGCCTGTAATCCCAGCACTCGGGAGGCAGAGGCAGGTGGATCGCTGTGAGTTCGAGGCCAGCCTGGTCTACAAAGTGAGTCCAGGACAGCCAAGGCTACACAGAGAAACCCTGTCTCGAAAAACCAAAAAAAAGAAAAAGAAAAAAAAATAAAAATACCATTTTTCCCATTTTTTTTAATTTGGGGGTATTTATTTGTTGATTAATTAAATAATAATTTAATTTTTAAAAGAGAGCCTCCCTTGATATGTAACCTTGGCTGGGCTGGAACTCACTGGCTTCAAATGTACAGCAATCTTCCTGCCTCTCTATTCGGAGTGCTGGGATTACAGGCGTGCTTCCCCCATGCCGAAGGTTTTCATGCTTTTTTTTTTAGACACAGAGTCCTGGTAAATTGATCAGGCTTGCCTTGAACTGGCTTTGAACTATTAACCATCCTCCTGCCTCGGTCTCCCATGTGCCGAGGCTACACGCATGCACTGCTGTGCCAATTTAGGAAACATTCACAGAATGCCTTGTCAGTAATGCTGCTTCTTTAAAAGATTTTTTAAAAAATGTATAGAACCTTTAAACTTGGGTAACTGTGTTTACTGATCAATTTAGGGTACAGTTGCAAATGCAAGTGGGTTTTATCACCCACTGAATTCTCGTTGGACTCAATGTTAATATATTGCGTTAGGCCTTTGTTAGTTAGGCAAATAAAAATTTTACATTAATTTTATATAGGGTTGGGTTAGTCTGGCTAGCTCTGGAAACTAAATATAAATGTAAGTGTTATGTCAACTCCCCTTTTGTTAGTCTGAAACAACTATGTGGCTGGCTTTACCTTCTTCATTTTCTCCGGTGATAGTTTCTGGCTTTTTTCTATTCTGTGGGAACTCCGGGAGGGGTGAGAGCCACATAAAAGAAGTAGGATTTGGTTCAACTGGAAAGAATCAGACTCCCTTAAACGCACAGCTGCTTTCAAATACTGGGAACGAGTTTGGAACTGATGGAGTTAGGCCATGAACTAGTGCTTTCCAGCCATAGCCTGTGTCTCAGTAGGTTCTGACCGAGTGTATCCTGGCAACGCCCTATGAGGAGGAACTGGTGTTGAGTAGACTGCTGACCGCTGTTTCCTTTTACGACTGATATTCTACCTGTCTACCTAACATCTGTGGAGAGCCAAATAGTGGGTCACTCATCATCACATGAACAGAAGGCCGTCTACTAGATGACTTAAAATACAATCAAAAATACAATCAAATTGACAATGGTGGTCACTCACCAAAGATGCCTACAGGGAACTGAAATATGAAAGCTTTTCATCATTGGGATAATTATTAGGTTACTTACTTGCTTCCTAAAAGCAAGGAATGAAACCTGAGCTGGTGTATAAATGTCCTCAGTAGGACCTCACTAAATGCACAACTGTTTGGGCTCCATGGCTTTCCCTTTAGTAAAGAAAAAAATTCTAGATTTTAGAGATGATGGGTAAGAGCAGTGTTTGATACATTGATTGGGCATTTGCTGATTTTATTAGCATATTCTCTCCAGATTGGCAAACCGAAGATTTAAGAAGTCAAGGCTTATAGATCATAAACCTTTGGGCTAGCTCAGGCTGACATGCTGGAAGAAGGCAGCTCCACTTTTAAGCAATTTTAGAAGGCATGCCGTTGGCGTCGTAAGAGTCGGATCCACCTTCAACCCTCACATGCTGTGGGCATGTAGTTTAAGCAAAGCTGGCTTAAACCATCGCCTCAGAACACTCAGCACACAAATGCAAGGCACTGAAAAGGTGAAAGCAGAAACCATGTCTTAATCTGATCTCTTTCTGAAAAGCAAGCAAGTCACTGTGTACCACCGTGAGTCCAGAAGTCTGTCTGGTAAAACAATAGAGTTAAGACACCCCTAGATTTTAGCCCCGACTCCTCGTTAGGATTGCCCCGGGAATTTGCAATAAAAACAAAACAACAAACAAACAAATAAATAAGAAAAACCCCTGATATCTAAGTTATATTCTTGGACATTTTTATTTAATTGACATGCCATTTTATACAATTTCACTCTTTCATTTAGAAATTATTAAAATCCAGATAAGAAGAAAAAATATATATGCAAAGATAATCAGCATTAAAACGGTGCTGGGGGATGGAGATAGGTTTCAGTGGTTAAGAGCACTGGCTGCTCTTACAAAGGAACGAGGTTTGCTCCCCAGCATCTGCATGGCAGCTCACACCTGTCTGCAGCTCAGTCTTGGAGATTCAGTGCCCCTTTCTGGCCTCCAAGGGTGCCAGACACACAGGCGGTGCACAGACAGACATGCAGACAAAATACCCATATGCATTAAATAAATACACAAAGATCTAAAGTTGGTGTCTTGTAGATGTTTGTCTTATTTAAAGGCCCACAGGGGTCCTATCCTTCCCCCAACCCCTTCCTAGGAGCCCTTCTTTCTACCCACTGTGTGATGTTGTAGGCGGGGAGCGGAGCGTTAGTGGGAGACGGGCTTGGAGGTGGAGATCTAACCGTACCAGAGTGTGTAGTTACAAGCATCTGTTAGCACCATCTTCCCCTGCCACCAAGACTATGACCTCACTTTTATTCTCCAACTCCAAATAAGCAAGTCCTGTTTCCAGGTAATCTGAGTGGTAGCTCTGAGAAAGAAAGTTCTGGAGGGTGCTACTTCTTGAAGTCAGCATGGCCCTCGAAGGTTAGGATAAGGGCCTTCTGACTGTTCCTGAAGTCTGGACCGGCTGTCAGCCATTGGGGCAGGGCCAACTGACCAGAATAGAACCACAGATCCCCAATTTCTCTCACATGAGAGACTTTGACAGGATTTGAGAAACTGAATGAGATTCTCTGAGCTCCTGTGTGAGTCTGGCCAACACCAAGGCCATTCTTTAAAAGGTATTTAAACTAATTTTTTTATTAGTATGCTTGTATGCATTGCACGTGTGTGCGTGCGTTCGTGCGTGTGTGTGTGTGTGTGTGTGTGTGTGTGTGTGTGTGTGTGTGATGTGCATATGTGAGTAAGGGTGTGATGGTCAGAGAACAACTTTTAGGATTGGGTTCTATCCTTTCACTGTGGGTTCCTTGGATCCAGCTCAGGCTGTCAGGCTTGTCCAGCAAGGGTTTTACCCACTGAGCCATCTCTCAGGCCCTGGGACTCTTTTACTGAATGCGATTCTCTGAGCTCCTGTGTGAGTCTGGCCAACACCAAGGCCATTCTTAAAAAGGCATTGAAGTAAACAATAGTTAACAGCTTTGAGAACAATGCAGAAATAATATGCTCCTTATGAAAGTATGACCGTGCTACTGGAAACAATTTGGGGTTTTGCTGTTTTCCACATAACACCTGATTTATGAACAAGTTACCATGTCAAAAGATTTCAAAATATTACTTGTAAAATAAGGCTAAAATAGGGGTTACTGAACTTAGCACAACTGGTTTGATAATTTACTTATTAATATACATCTGAGTACTCGCTTTGCCTCAGCTTCAAGGATACTGTATATTAACACTCTCCGTAAACTATTACTACTGTGAAAGAAGATTGCTATATCATTTTCAATGATCGTTTCTTTTATTGTTCCTATGAGCTTTCTATGGTCGTTTAAGAATTAGCTATATACTGTTGTCCTTTACACTTTATTACTTCAAGGCCTTAGTCTGCCACCTCTGAAAGAGCTTCATAGGCAGTAAGGATGCTAACCCTTCATCCATTAGTGACGCTGCAGCTGTTTGGTACCTGTTTGCAACTTAAGTTCTTGTTGGGCTTTGTCAGGTTTTGCTCGATTTTAAGAACAGGTTTTTCAGCATTTTATGTAGACAAAACTTTGTGCATACTGTATTTAAAGCACATTGCTTTTGTGATTAGAAAGATCTTCCTTGTTGAACTTTACACTGACTTATTTGTAAACATTTAACTTTGCTTAAATGTTTTGCTTCTTTTTTTTAAATTATTTATTTATTGTATGTGAGTACTTCATCTGCAGAAGAGGGCATCAGATCACATTACAGATGGTTGTGAGCCACCATGTGGTTGCTGGGAATTGAAGTCAGGACGTCTGGAAGAGCAAGCAGCGCTCTTAGCCACTGAGCCATCTCTCCAGCCTCAAATGTTTTGCTTTTAAGAGTGACTTTTGTACTATTGACTTTACTCAACGATTGGGTAGTTCCTCCCCACCCCCCACTAATTTATAGCAGCCACCTCGGTAGATATTAAATCATCAACATTTTGGGGGAGGAGCCATGGGTAGCCCTGGCTGTAGAGCTAAGGCGTGGGAAGCAGGGACCGCCCAGGACTATCCTCATGCAGTGACTCATGCACGAGTGTGGAGATTCAGCTGCTGTCTGCCACACCCACATCCCACAGACTCTCACGGAAGGCCCATAGTAAAAGTTCTTCACTTTGTTTCTTGCACCGTTTCTAATTCTAGAACTCGTGGGAACACTTTTGAAGAAATCAGAACACAAAGATGGTGTCGGTGAAAATCACCTGACAAATATATCCATGGAACACCTCTGGGCCACAGTGAAGGGACACACTGCTACTGCGAGGCTACAGGGTCCTCTGAGGACATGCCATCGTCTCAGTAATATTTGTAATTATGAGAAACCCTTAATAATGCTTAGTATAGGCCAGGTGCTGTGCTGGGCACTCTATACATCTAAGTAATTCTCACCTTAAGAAGTGGGGCCTGCAATTACTTTTATTTTGCTGAAGGAACCCAGGTTCAGGGTTCAGAGTGAGGGACTTACCCAAAGTTGCATAGGTATTCAATGGTGAAGCCCAACTAAGGCTGTTAGGCCCAGAGTCTATCCTCTGACCATGACCCTGGCACTATGGTCTGTAATTGCCCTTTCACCAGCATGCAAAGACCCTATATAACCCATTGAACTTTGACCTCTCTTTGGCTCAGGATAGACACTCCACATTCCCATGTTCCCTTCTGTCTTACAGCAGCCTGGGCCCCATTCTCCACCATTGCACAAGCTTTACAGCTCAGAAGCATCACGGTGTAAGAGTTTACACTCACTGGAGCAAAACCACATTTCACAGTCAACCCAAAGCTAGAAGCACAGCAGTGATGCTGATCACACAGCCAGGGATGGTGGTAAAGCTGGGGGCAGGAGCACAAGGTTCTACAATGTATGTGAGTGGGTTTTCTTAAAGTGTGAAGACAGGTGCTTAAATGATGAAGAGGTGAACAATTCATATAGAAAAAGTGATATTCTTTACAAGTTGTATGTTTTAAGCTTACCCCAAACTGAAGACACACACACACACACACACACACACACACACACACACACACACACACACACAAAGGGTGTGGGGAGAGAGGGGGAGGGAAGGAGAGAGAGAGAGAGAGAGAGAGAGAAAGAGAAATTTATGGAATATTTGAATTTGTAAACAAAAAGTTGTAAATTAAATTCTACTGGATAGGGCTGGAGAGATGGCTCAGTGGTTAAGAGCACCACCTGCTCTTCCAAAGGCCCTGAGTTCAATTCCCAGCAACCACATGGTGGCTCATAACCATCTGTAATGTGATTGGCGCCTTCTTCTGGCTTGCAGGAGTACATGCAAGCAGAGCACTATATACATAATAATAAATAAATAAATCTTTTAAAAAAATTCTACTGGATAAATGCACTGATAAATAAATTCTATTGCTACTAAAAGAACACACCAGTAGGACATAAAGACACTTAATTTCTGGAGCGGCATTAGTAAAATATCCCCCACCATTTGGACAAGGGTGATGACGTAAAAAAGACCAGTAGCAACATTCTAAGATTCACCAACTGCCTGGGGGATTAGTTTTCTTCTGCTGTGGGTTTTACCACCTCCCCCCCCCCACTCGCCACGCCTCCCACACCCCACTCAATGGAAAAGAGCTGCTTGCCATGAATCCACTACAGAGGAGAAGACAGCTTGAACCTGGGGAGACAGCTTGTCCAGATGACCTTAGGCGAGTCATTTGTAATAGTTACCAGTACTTTCCAAGTCAACACTGTGGGCTGGGATGGCTCCAAGGGCTTTGCACGTATTGCTTCGTTAAATCTTGATAAAAACCTTAAGGGGATTGTTGTAACTATCTTTATAAGCCTGCTGTAGCCCACAGTAGCACTTACTAGGCAATTACTGTGGGCCAGGCACAATTCCAGGTACTTTGTGTGTGTTAATTAATTCAACCCTTATAGCACACCTTGGTAGCCTCATCATCTTGGCTTACAAGGTGAGAAGAGCTAGGAGCTGAGGCATCAAGCAGTAACAGGCACCCTTGAAAACTGAACATTTGGCGTGGTCTCTGTGGCCATACAGTTCCCATCACTTTATCACTGGGAATCCCTCTGTGTTTTATCCTCACATGTAAAGATGGAGGGTGTGGGGCTATATATTTAGAGGCCCATATTAAAAAAATATATGTAATATAATATATTATATGTACTTTAAATCTGAAAGCGTCACTGCTATTTATAGAAAGGTCATGACTGTGTTACCATCTCCCAAACAGAAACAAGCACAAAGAGGAAACAAAAGAATGGGTAAGGATATTTAATTAAATTAAAACAAATCAATATCGAAAGCAATTTCGTCTATGAAATACCCAAACATTATTAAAACTATACTTATTAGAATAACAAGGGTCTCCCTCAAAATTAGAGTGATTTCCAGGGCAATATAAAGCTGGAAAATTTAGATGGTACCCAAGCGCTACAGCAGCATCCTTAAATGGGTTCCTCTCTGACCATCAGCAAGTAGATCCTTCTGCAGTCATCTCAATTTCCCTCCGTGTTCCGTGCTCCCTGACAGATTAGCCTGCTTATTCCAAGGTCTAGGAGGAGCACGTTCTTACATAATATCAAATAAGCGAAGAATAAGATCATCAATTCAGGTGAATTTAGGTGACCTTCTTGCTGGTTTAAAAAGCCAAGATGTTAAAAATGTAGCTGTAAGCCGGGGGGTGGTGGTGCACGCCTTTAATCCCAGCACAGGGAGGCAGAGGCAGGTGGGCCGCTGTGAGTTCCAGGCCAGCCTGGTCTACAAAGAGAGTCCAGGACAGCCAAGGCTACACAGAGAAACTCTGTCTCGAAAAACAAAACAAAACAAACAAACAAACAAAAAGAAGGTGTAAGTTCCGATTCATTGTGGTGAAACCAAATATCAAAGATGTGGCCTCAGTGATGACACTGACATGACCACAGCCGATGTATAAGGGGCCCAGGTTGAAAGGACTCTTCTTCTTTAACCAGGACTGATTCGTGTGCCTTTTGTACAGCACCCCGGCTCCCTGAGCTGGCTTCTGGAGAAATGTCGACTTGCTGCTACGGAGAACAAATGGACTGAGATGGAGCCTCAGAAGCCTCTGATGAAAGCCAACCCCTGTCCGTGCAAATCCTGCAGCCACCACAAGGCTGCCACAGGTCACATTCCAGAGCTTTCTCACCCTCTGAGCCCCTCCCCCTCTCTCCTGTTCAGATGCTGAAGCCATTCTTTGGTCCCCAGGCCAGCTTCCATGGAGACCGTTTTTTGCCCCACCCTGGAAGAGCTTGGGCTGCCACTGTGAGCTGAGATTTCTTGACCCATCTCCCTGAAGAGAGAAACCAAGCCCAGGGGCAGCAAACAAGAGCAAGAATACGCTCTGTCAAATACTCCAGCTGTCTCACCATTCTTTTATTTTTATTTTTTAAAGATTTATTTATTTATTATCTATACAGTCTTCTGCTTGCTTGCACACCTGCATACCAGAAGAGGGCACCAGATCTCATTATAGATGGCTGTAAGCCACCATGTGGTTGCTGGGAATTGAACTCAGGACCTCTGGAAGAGCAGCCAGTGCTCTTAACCTCTGAGCCATCTCTCCAGCCCTGTCTCACCATTGATCCCTGGGTGAACATGGCTGCTCTACCCTTATCTTGTTGGCTTGGGTAGTCATGAAACCTTGGGTGACCCAAAAATGGACTCTCTCTCTCTCAGAGACCATGGTGAAGATTAAGGGAAATGGCTGGCGTGGAGACTGCCATGCTGCCTGCTACAGGAACTGGAGTGCTAGCTAGCTCTTCTTGCAACTGTCAATCTGGGCTAACGGTCTTAGATTGTTTCTCTTTGGAAGCTGACACTCAGGAGGGCTGTGGAACCATCCTGCTACTGAGGAGCCAGGAACAAGCTGGGGGGAGGCTATGAAGAAGATATTTCTTCAGTAAATGAGGGAATACTCCATCTTTTCCCCTTTGGTTATTCTTGTATTGCTCCCCCCCCAATAAAGCAGTTATCAATTTCATAAACGGGAGAACAGTTTTGCCCCGCCCAGCTGATCATTATAAAGGATTTGAACAACACTGTGATAACTAGAGACATGCGCAGGCACTTGAGAGCAATGCAGCCTCTCTCTTGAGCTGTGAGGAAGACACAGGTGAACTACGAAAGTGTGACTCAATTTTTAACAAGTGAGGGAGCTGATGATTTCAAAACTCTCAACGTCACACGAGACAAAGAGAGTCTACAGAAATGTACCAGACAAAAAGAAAGGAAAGAGACACAATAGTTAAATAGAATGCCCCGGACTCTAGCCTGTTCTTTACTAGAGTTGGGAGGTGTAGCATAAAAGACATCATTAGGTCGGCAGACAGCACTGGAATGCATACAGTAGACTGAACACACACGGTTCTTGGAGGTGGAGTCTTCTGAAGTACTAATGGCTATGAGCGCTGGAAGGCTCCGGAATAGACCAGTCTCTCACAACCTGACCCAAGAACTGGCTCAGGGGAAGAAGTGGGCAGAACAGAGAAAGGAACAGAGCCAGGCTTGGTCTTCAATGGCCCAGAACTTGGGCAAAAAGATTCTTCTACCACTCTTCCTCTGGTCTCCTTTTTAACCCAGAGAGAGAAAGACAAGAGGCAGCAGAGCAGAGGAGAATCCCATTCTAATCCCATGGGTTGGTGATTTGGGTGGCCTTGAGCTCTCCTTTCACCTGAACTCAATCAGAGAACCAACCTCAAATCCAGTGTTTCAGCCTGCAAGCATCAACGGAACTCAAGGAAGGCCCTCTCTTCACGTCTCTTTCCCTCAGCTCCTTTCAAATGTGTTTATTCTCCCTTTGGGGACATCTGGCTGTGGCCCTGCCACGTTAACTTTTGCTTTTTTCAGCAAAATTCAAGTTTCTCTGGCATTCCCATTTTAGATGAGAAGCTGAGTTTTAAAATCAGCACATTTGTGTATTGATTTAAAACACCACGGGGTAACTTGATTGTGAAAAGAAGTGGCTCATCAACTTACTTTGTTGTTGTTTTGTTGTTGATGCCTTAACTTTCCTGTTAAATTTTAGGGCTCCCCAATAAAACAACATACTGTGGCAAGAAAGAACATGGGGTTTGAGGAAAAACAGACTTGGGCTGGAATCCCAGCTTTGCAGTCTAACTCTGTGGTAATGCTGGGTTAGGTCACAAGCTTTCTGATAAAAAGGAATAAAAAGAAAGAAGTGGATTGTAGAATTCCATGAGTTGGTCTAAGTGCAGTCTTTAGCACGGGAGACTGCTGAGTGCTCTGTGAACATCAGCCCTCTCAATGGGTTGTGCACACAGCGCCAGTTCAGAGTAGGCACCAAAGAGATGTTCTCTCTCACCTCGTACATGCCAATTTGTCATTTAACTTAAATAAGAATGTATTTTTAAAAAGATTTATTTATTTTTTATTATGTACACAGTGCTCTGCCTACATATACACCCGCATGCCAGAAGAGGGCATCAGATCACGTTATAGATGGTTGTGAGCCACCATGTGGCTCAGGACCTCAGGAAGAGCAGTCAGTGCTCTTAACTGCTGAGCCATCTCTCCATCCCGGAATGTATTTTTGTTTTTAAACCAAAAACCATGTTAAAATTTTGCCTTACACTCTAGTTTAGTTCTATAGTGTTGTACTGAACACCATAACCAAAAGCAACATTTGGTAGCAAAGTTTATGCCATGTGATAGGTCAGAGTCCATCATGGATGGAACTCAGAGCAGGAGCTCCAGGTAGAAACCGAAGCACAGGCCACGCAGTAAGGCCCCTGGCTCCTCATTCACCACAGCTTCTTCTACTTCCTTCCTTCCTTCCTTTTTCTCTCTTTCTTTCTTTCTTTCTTTCTTTCTTTCTTTCTTTTTTTTTCAAGACAGGGTTTCTTTGTCTCTGTGCAGCCCTGGGTGTCCTGGAACTTACTCTGTAGATCAGGCTAGGCTCCTCCCATCTCTGCCTCTTGAGTGAGTGCTGGGATTAAAGGCATGTATTTCTTTCTTTCTTTCTTTCTTTCTTTCTTTCTCTCTCTCTCTTTCTTTCTTTCTCTCTCTCTCTTTCTTTCTTTCTCTCTCTTTCTTTCTTTCTTTCTTTTCTTTTTAAGATTTGTTTATTTATTATTTATACAGTGTTCTGCCTGCAGGCCAGAGGAGGGCACCAGCTCTCATTATAGATGGTTGTGAGCCACCATGTGGTTGCTGGGAATTGAACTCAGGACCTTTGGAAGAGCAGCCGGTGCTCTTAACCGCTGAGCCAACTCTGCAGCCCATGCATTACTTTCTTATTCAGCTCGGGACCACTCACGCAGGGATGGCACTGCTCACAGTGGGCTGGGCCTTCTCCCATCAGCCATTAATTAAGAAAATGCCTTCATAGATCAGCTATAAGCTAACCTGATGGAGGTTTTGTTTTTCAGTTGAGGGTCCCTCTTACCTGATGACCCCAGCTTGTGTCAGGTTGACAAAACAACCAACCAACCAACCAACCAAACCTAACCAGCACATGTGTTTTCTGAGAGTTGACTCCTATTTCATGTAGTCCTAGAGATATGTTTATGTGCCAACTCGTGGAACCTATGATTACTGCTTTATATGGCCTCCGAGCGCACGCACGCAAGCTCACACGCACACACACACACACACACACACACACACACACACACACACACACTTTAGATGTGAAGAACTGGGGTTAAGTCATAGATTATAAAGCATTTCTCCTGCATTCTCTGGAGCAGAAGTTTGAGACTTGCACCATGTAGTGCACACACAGAGGAGACACGTGCACACAGCCTGGGAGACCGAAATGGAGACAGAGATGAAAGTAATGAGGTCATGACAGCCTGAAACTGAAAGAAGCAAGGAAAGATTTTCCCCTGAAAGTTCTGGAAGGAAAATGGTACTGCTGACATCTTGATTTCAGACTTGTTTTGTTCTTCCAGAACTGTGAAAGAGAAGATTCCTGTTGTTTTAAGCACCGGTTGGTGATGCCTTTTTCATTGCGTCAGTTTACGGATACTAGGCATCTGTACTAACCCGAGCACAAGACCAGCCCTTCCTCTCATCCTCCCAGCAATGCGTCTGCAAGAGACACAGGCTGTGAAGAGCCTGCTGTCCTGAGGTGGCTGCCCCATCAGACCCATATCCCAACAGCACAGCAGAAGGGCCTGCCTCTCCTCACCCTGACCCACAGCGGGACCTGACTGGGACACAGGGGGCCGTGGAAACCAGCGTGTCTCCTGTTTTCTCTCTGAGATCAGGAGTTCCTGTAGACACAGCAAAGCCTTCCTTTCTACAGGATGCGGCAGAGCTGCAGATTGCAGGTCCCCTCCCCCCCCCTCAGTTACGGGGCATGCCGACTTGAGCAGGAACCTCCGTGTTCTGTAGTAAATCATTTTACTACAGTGCTTCCTTGCATGTGGGCTTTGAGAGGGAAGACAGCCAGGAGGAACACGTGGGATCAGAGCTGTTGCTATGGTGAGAATGGAAAGCACAGGACACAGGAGCAGGGAGCCTTGCAGACTCAGGTTTTTTCTCCTTCTGAAGTTTACAAAGCAAGCTAAAGTCTGGGCCGGCCAGGTACCCTGAAGCCTGCAGAGATCTTGTGGATATGCAAAGCCATCTACAGAACACTGGAGAGGAGACCAAAGCCAAAACAAAACAAAACAAAACAAAACAAAAAACAACCAACCAACCAAACAAACAAACAAACAAAAACCCCAAAAACCAAAAAACAAAACAAACAAACAAAAACAAAACAAAACCATTGGCTCAGGCAGCCATGGAGGCTTGAGACAAGACTTTCTAGAAAAAAAGTCACGGAAATATATCTCATCAGAGACGCACATATGGCTGCCCCCACTTTCCCAAGCATGACCTGAGATCTGATCTGTGCTTACCCCCAGCAGTTGCTGGGCCAGAGAGCTTGATGAATTACAAGCTTACAATTGCATTGCTGTCTGCACAGAGAGCTTCTGGGTCCGGGTCCCCTCTGCTCGTAACTAGCAGATTGTGATTATCACAAGAGCTACCTTGAGCTGCTCTGTGTGTCAGTTACCCCACCTGAAATGTTAAGGGGATGAACTAAGCAGTCTGCAATCTTTGCTTCATATTGGAACATCCTGGGGGTGGGGAATCAAGCCAGATCCATACCCATCTGATTGGGACCTCCATGAGTAGGGTCCCATTTTCACCATTTTCAATGCACCCCCCTCCCCGCCCCACAAATCCCCAGCCTGTTTCTGTTTCTTGTGTAGCCAAATTCAAGACCTAGTGGACTGTGTAATATCAGCTTCAGAGCATGATTCTCTGAGCATAGCTGCTTCCTTTGTTACCAGAGCAGCTGTGGTTCCTTGCAGGAGACCTTCACAACGGAGCCTGTTGACAGTGGATGGATGGATGTTCCTCCACAGAGAAAGGGGTGGGGAGGACCCCTGGAATCTCACCTTAGACTCTGCCCATTTCCCTCCCACACTACCCAGCCACCTGTATGTAATTCCACCTTAAGCGCAGGTGGCCCGGTGTCTCGGAAGGTGCTGGGATATACAGGCTGTGGATGTCTCACTAAGACTCCATCTATGCAGCAAAAGAAAAGTTATCATCTATATTGGGGAGTATGGTCTGGTGCTTTGTATTTGTTAATTGTTTGCCTCCCCCTCCACAACCCCGCCCCCAGATTCTTATTGGAGACTGTCACGCAACCCAAGTACCTCACTGTTTAACCTTGCCTCCCTGTTTGACTAATAAAGATACTTGAGCGGGGGTGGGGGGGTGGGGGGGGGTGGGGGGGGTGGGGGGGTGGGCAGAGGAAGGGGCTGAGTGAAAGTTCAAGGGCTTGTGGGATAGAGAGGAGCTTGGGAAGAAGGAAGGACTGGGGGGGGGGGGAAGGGAAGGAGGAAGGGAGGGAGGGAGGGAGAGAGGGAAGGAGGGAGGGAGGGAGGAGACAGTCTGCCGTGATGGGTTAGGTGGAAAGAGCACATGGGTGGGTCAGCGTGCATGGAGGAAATGAACAACTTTAAGAAGTTGGGCTTCTTTGGGGTTATGGGTGGGAGGTAGCCCAGACAGGAATGGTTACAGGCAGATGGCATGGGGTGGAGGCTGGGCTACACATGAAGACGGCTTAGGAGGTACTGTCTGCTTGCCCCAGGTGAAAATAGGCTATTCTGAAATACAGCAGGTGTCTGTGTCTTTATTGATTATAAAAGTAAGGACGATAATACCACCATAACAATTATAAGCCTAGTGAAAAACATTTATTAGGCCATGCCATTAAACCAACAGCAACGCTGGGGTGAGATGGTTGCTTCGGTGGTACGGCAACTTCGGGGTCATTCGTGATCCTGTAAGTGCCTCCTTGTCGCTGCTCTGTGAGCAAGCCCAGCAAGTCCATGGGTTCTCCCAGTGCTCGGTGGTCAAAAGGAGAAGGTGGACATCTGTCTACATGACGTCCCTAAGTTTCTTCCGGAAGAAATTTCTTCGTCCACATGTGCATGTGAAGTCGGTGCTGTGGGCTTCAATTCTCTGGTTGTTAGGATTCCTAGTAGAATCCTTCCCTAAAGTCCCACGCTCATCCTGTTTGTATCTATTTACATTTTGTGGTCCCTTGAAGGGGTGCACCGTCCCTGGGGACACTGCAGTACCAGGCATATGTATAGAGTGAACGAAGCAAGATCCCATTTCACCGCCCGGCCGCACCTGGCAAGAGCAGACATCCATTTCATCTTAGCTAAAAGCAAGAGGCGATCAGCCTCATCTTTCCCAGTCATTTTTACCACACTTTGCTAAAGGATCTAATATTGAAATGTATTCAGATGTTTACAAGTTATCGGGCTCTCCCATGCTTTTCGGGGAGAGGAAGGCTTAGCGGGGTGCTAGAACTAGGCCGGCTTCGTTTCTGTTGTTATTATTGTTTCTCAGAACTTACACAGAGTGCCCCCTGGGGTTCGGAACAAAGAGGGACTGCAGCCTAGTCACCTAGCAGCAGCCAAGCCACTTGACTGAGGATAGCTACACTTAAGCTGGAGGTCAAAGGGCAGGTCGGTGGAACTAAAACCAGCAGCAGCAGCAGCCAGCACCATTTGAAAACACTCACTGCACCCAGCAACATGGCAACTGCCCCTTAAAGTATCGGTTTGTGTTTCTTTAATATAGTTTATTAATTTCTTCATATTACATTTCAATTGTTATCCCATCCCTTGTATCCTCCCATTCCTCCCTCCCTCCCATTTTTCCCTTACTCCCCTCCCCTATGACTGTTCCTGAGGGGGACCTCTTCCCCCTGTATATGCTCATAGGGTATCAAGTCTCTTCTTGGTAGCCTGCTATCCTTCCTCTGAGTGCCACCAGGTCTTCCCATCAAGGGGATGTAGTCAAATATGGGGCACCAGAGTTCGTGTGAAAGTCAGACCCCACTTTCCACTCAACTGTGAAGAATGTCCTGTACTCGGTTTGTATTTTTGTAATGACCCCGCTACATAAACATTTCCTTCCTTTTACTCCAGAGGAAGTGAAGCCCCAAAGAGGTTAAGTAAAACAAACAAACAAACAAACAAACAAAACAACAACAACAACAACAAAATGCTAAGGTCACAAAGTTAAGCTGATTTGCCATTCAGAGCCACGAACGTATAAGCATCTGTTCCAGTCCTGTAGTAATTTCAGAGAGAAGGGAGTAAGAAATGCAGAGGCAGCAAGGAGAGGGTTAATATTACGGGAAGACTCAGACAGAGGAACTGCTCCCATACAAGATGCTGCAAGAAAAATATTCTACACCAGCACTTTAGTTATGACCTGAGCTCGCTTGGATTCAGAGCGCCAGGTTGGAACAGATGAATTTGTTTTGAAGGCCTTGTTCCATGGTAGTCACTCCCCACTCTGTCACATTTAGTCCCCAAACAAGCTCATTGTTTTTCTCTGTGATTCCGTGGCTCGGAGACAACTGTTTCCCAGCCAGCATGAACAGTTAGATTCTAAGCAGAGTTCTCAATTCTGTTGATTGCTACCAGTAGAATGAAAGGTACAGAAAGAGGCGGCAGGGGAACTAGAAAAGGCCCCCTTCCTGTGGTACCTGTCTCCAGACTCAAAGTGAATTGAGATGCTCTCAAGGCAATCACATCTCTCTCCCTCTCCCTCTCCTTGTCCTGCTCTCTCCCCCTCCCTCTCCCCTCCCCCTTCCTTCCCTCTCCACTTCCTCCTCCCCGCGCCCCTCCCCCTCCTCCCCCTCCTCCCTCTTCCCCTCCCCCTCCCTCTCCCCCTCCCCCTCTCAGACTTGGAGAAGGCTCTATCTACTAACTGCCTCAGAAATCTAGATCTAAATTCTTATTTGAGAAACCTACCGAGCAAACATCATTCACTCATGAAGCCAGGTACACATCCAGGGGAGGGAACACTGGCCTGAAAGCAGCGACATTGGGGAAAAAGAAAGAAGAAGTGGGTTTTCCTAACCGGGCTTCCACCAGCCACCATTTCATGCTGTAGCTGAAAGGAAGAAACCATCAAAGGATTTTAATAGGCTATAAAGAATCCTAGTGTGGGTTGGAGGCCAGATATTTCAAAACAAGATCCTAGAAATAAATACCCGTTACGTTTAAAGAGCGGAAACGCCCCCTCCCCACCACACACAGAACTGTACAGATGACAAACACATGTGTGGAGACACACAGCATATGCAAAGTCACACACACAGACTGAAGGGCCGCCTGTCTGATGGTGATGTATTAATTTCACAGCCAAGGCCTGTGGAAGATGACTTCCTTTACGCAAATCAAGGGTAAGGAAAAAAAATTCTGTCATTGCCGTGAAATAATATGGCATTAAGTCACTGCACAGCCTTGAATGAGCTGCCAGTGGGTCACGACTCTCTTGGAGGGGAATCCACAGTGGCTTGTGAAGGAAGGCTCTAGTGACGAAATATGGGATTTACAGGCTGAAGGAGGCATGATGTGCATTCTGACACCACTTTCTCTAATATGCTTAATAATAGGACATAACGATGGCACTATCTGAAGTAGCCGATACCCCTTAAACCCAAGCGAAAGAATGGGGCTAGGAATACAGTCAGCAAGAAGGAAAGCCCAAGAGCTTGTTTGTTTGTTTTTTCTCTTCCTGAAAGCTTATCAAGTCAGAACTTAAGAGGTTTGCTTACACACACACACACACACACACACCCCTTTCCTTACAGCACCAAAGGACTGAGTAAAGCATCAGTTTACCTTTTTGCTGATCAAACACAGACGAGGTGCTGAAATCCATGGTAGCCTGTCTCATAGCTTACCACCACCATCCGAACGGCAAGAAAACCATTCAGGGCTCTGGAGAAGAAACCCCCCTCTCACACGCTGCAGCCAACACGTCAATCAGCTTCAGCATCGTTGGCTGAGGCTCCGGTTGGAGAATTTAAGCGTGCATTAGATCTGCAGGTTGCCTTCGGGGCCACCGTTGAAAGACGTAAAATATTCTTCCTATAAAAACTGTGGGGGAGGAAGAGTTACTCGCAGAGCCCCATTCATCATCTACACTTCTGTGCGAGTATTATACATCCTTCCCCGAAGCAGACAGAAAAAAACCGTTCCAAACCCTAAAATAAAACAGTCTCCATGGGGGTGCCTGCCTTGGATCTGGGCCAGGGAAATGCTGCGGCTCCTAGAGCTTTGGCGGCTGGAAGGTCGCCTTAAACCAATAGAAATCTCAACGAGTAAGTGAGGAATCCAAGGGGCCAGACAGAGCATGTGCAAAGCTGCCAGCGCAGACAGACTGCCTGCGTTTGGGCTGTTTGTTCTTGGTGGTGTGAGACCTGCATTTGGGTCATGTGAGCTGAGGCGCGGGGTGGGGGGGGAGGGAGCGGGGCTGGAGCGGGGGGGGGGGAGTGGGGGGGGAGTGGGGGGGCGGGAGGGGCGCTTCTCAATGGAATAGGACGTAAATATTGTAGCAGGAGGCGGTAGGCCACGTGCCCTGCTGAGCTGCTGCTGTTTTTCTTCAGGCTCCCTGCAGTGATGCCCTCCCGACAGAGAGACGGGGAGACTCGTGGGAGGGGGCGGTGGTATTTGAAAGGTTGTTATGTCAAGGTTCGAGTATTTGTGCCAACTACATCAGAACAGCCTGCAGTCACAAGGTTGTGCGTCACCGCACTCTGCCTGAAACCTGACAAGTCACCAAATGCACCCCTTTGGGAAGCAGCTGAGTAAACGGTTGTCAATTCATCCTCTAGGCTCAAAAACCTGAGGAGGGAAAAATCTTGTTCTGATTTGCATGTGGTGGCACCAACCTATTGCGGAGTGAAAAGCATCTATACGGTTCATTTGTTTGTGTTTTTACAAAATGAAAACATTTCATTTGTGTTTCTGGCTTTGAATCTATGTGTGTGCACATGTGTGTAGGTACATGTGCATGTGTGCACATATGCATGTATAGGTCAGAGGTCAACCTTAAGAATCTCTCTTCAGAAGCGCCTTCCTTGTTTTTCTTTTCTTTTTTTTTTGTTTATTTGAGACAGGGTTTCTCTGTGTAGCCTTGGATGTCCTGGGCCAGGCTGGCCTAGAACTCACAGCAATCCACCTGCCTCTGCATCCTGAGTCCTGGGATTAAAGGCGTGCACTATCACACCCGGCTCCTTCCTTGTTTTTCTAGATAGAGTTTCTCCTTCAAACCCAGGTCTTGTCCATATGCCTAGGCTGGCTAGCAGCAAGCTCCAGGGCTCTCCTATCTGTCCTGGATCCCAGTGCCCTCCTGCCCCGTATGTCGGGATTGTGAATGACATAAGGTATTTTATGTGTCATCGATAAGGACGAACCCGTTTTCTTTTTAACTACCAAATATTTGAACTTGGAAATAAATGCAGAAAGTGTGATTCTTTGCATATGGCTATACTAATACATTTTTTTGTAGTGCTGGGAATTGAACCCAGGCTTCAGGTACTGGATATGTGCTCTACCCCTGAACTACACGCTTAAGCCCTTACAGTTGTTTTGACACACAATAATCTAATTTATTATCCAGGTTCTTTTGTAGACAGGTACTTTTCTTATCTTTTGCTTCATATTTTCTAGGTGCCTATCATTTATTTTCCATAAAAAAAAAAAAGTTGAAAGGCCTCATGTCCCTGTGACAAAGCTACTGCTCACTCACTGATAATATTACAGCCACTCAGCAAACCTAGCACTCTGTCAGTCACCAGCACACTATTCACGCACAGAGATAGTGCCCTGGGGTGCTGTTAATTACCCAACAATGGCATTAATCACTTTCCTTTCCCTTATGGTCTCCTTCTTCCAAAACACTCTGCATTACTTCATTTAAAAATACAAGCAGAAGCGGAGCGTGGTGGCACATGCCTGTTATCCCAGCACTCGGGAGGCAGAGGCAGGTGGATCGCTGTGAGTTCGAGGCCAGCCTGGTCTACAAACTGAGTCCAGGACAGCCAGGGCTACACAGAGAAACCCTGTCTTGAAAAAATAAAACAGAACAAAAATGAAAATAAACCAAAAAACCCCAAACCAAGACCAAAAAACAAACCACAAACAACAACAAAAACAAGCAGAGGCTGAAGAGATATCCCCAGTGCGTCAAGTTCTTGCTTTAGCATTTTTGGAGTTCAGACTTCTAGCGTCTGTTTGAAAGGCGGCTGGCTGGGTGCAGCTGTCTGACTGTAATCTCAGTTCTAGGGAGGTGGAGACAGGATTTGGGGGAGCAAGCCAGAAGTTTAGATTGTCAGTGAGCCCTGGTTTCAACTGAGAGACTACGGCTCAATATATAAAGTGGGGGAGCGATCAAGGAAGGCACTCATGTCAACTCTGGACCCCACATGCATGTGTGAACATGTTCACCCATGTGTGCACGTACCCCTGCAAGCACACACATGTGCACACACACACTCATGCAGAGAATTAACAATTTTAAATATGAGCAGACATATGCTTTATGACCCAGCACTCAACTATATCTCATAGGTAAATCTCCTAAGTTTCCTAGCACCAATTCTTCTATTACTGATGAGCACAATCAGATGTTGGGGGGTGGTGAGGTGGGGTGGGCAGGGAGCAGATTGGGGAGTCTATTTATTATTTTTCTTGTCACTGTGACAAAATGCTTGGAAAAGCAACCTAAGAAGGGAGGTCCGCTTTGGCTCAGTCTGAGTACACTCCAACAGGTTAGGGAGGTCACACCGGCAGGGGTGTGAGGCAGCGGGTCACATTTTGGGTCTGCAGGAAACAGACCGCTGAATGCTGGTGGTCAGAGCACTGTCTTATTCAGTCCACTACCCCAGCCCACAGGATGGGGCCACTCACAATTCGTGGGTCCTCCTACCTTAACTAACCCAATATAGAAACTCCCACTAGATATGCTCAGCAGTTTGTGTTCTAAGAATCTGGGATCCACATCTTATCCAGTCGACAAATTAATTAGCACAGGAGGAAAACTGCTGGTTGTTGTAGCAGATACTCAGGAAGGGATAGCTGAAGGCCGCTGACCGGACAGGCATTGTCAGCACTCAAGCCCTATGCAGAGAATGTTGAGGGGCTTAGGTGACTTTTCCCTGTCATCCATCCTGGTCATAGGCTTAGCACTGCAGCAAGAGAACTGTGCTCCAGCCATTTCTAGGGGCACTGGTCATGCGCACGTGATGCCGCCTGCCAAATGAGCTCCACCTGTGGGTGCACCTGTGGGTGGAGCCAAAGGGCTGGGCTTACTTCCTGCCTTGAACTACTAGGAAACTAGAGCGACTCACTCTGCTGCAACCCATCGTCGACGGGTGAGCTAGGCGATGCGGGACGTGTGGTTGTGGGAGAAGAGCAACAGTAGGCGCCAGCCTGCTGTTGCCCCAGCCCATTGCCCAGAGAGTTTGCAGACTGTCCGAGTGGGTGATGGGCTCAGTGGCTGGCGGAATGGGGCATGAAAAGATGTACACGGTCTTATCTTCAGGACCCACGAACAGGACCTTGCTGGGGAAAGAAGTCTTTCCAGCTGTAATGAGATAGAGGGGCTCCACTTGAAATCAGCCTCAGTGGTTTGCATAATTTACAGGGATGCTGGGGGGGGGGGAGAGAGAGAGAGAGAGAGAGAGAGAGAGAGAGAGAGAGAGAGAGAGAGAGAGAGAGAGAGACCATGGGGGGGCCACACAGCCTCCGGCCAGGTGTCAAGAGCAGGAAGGAGTCAGGAACCCATGGTCACCCTAAAACTCTAGGAGTTGGGCTCTGTCAACAGCTTGACTTTGAACTTTTGGTTTCTAGAATGTGAAATGGGAAGTTTTTAGTGGTTGTTGGAAGCCACCAAGTTTGTGACAATCTTCTTACAGCGGCTTCAAGGAATTAACATGGAGGCGAACTCTCAAAATAAAATCTCCCCGATTAATGTTTGGGGGGGCTCATGCTGAAGAAAGGCAGGCAGCTAGGCTGGGAGGGGCGTGGGCTTGAGTGTGTTACGTAGGTGCGTTTTGGGCAAACTTCACAACTTTTTGGAGCTCTGTATTTTAATCTGCTGTGTGAGAACCGAACCCACTACATTTCTTATGAGAATTCATGGTTATCATTCAGTCACCCTTCTGGGCTTCAAAAATGTTGCGTTTATTTATTTATATTCATATGTATTTTTGAGACAGGGTTTCTCTCTGTGGCCTTGGCTGTCCTGGACACATTTTTATAGACTAGGTTGGCCTGGAACTCACAGCCATCTACCTGAGTGCTGGGATTAAAGGTGTGTGCCACCATGCTGGGCAAATGTTGGCTTTTTAAAAATTGCATTTTCCAGCCCATTTTGAGTGAGGGTGTAATGTCCCACTGCAGTCAAGTTTTGGAATATTTCTATCACTCTGAAAGTCTGCTGGTGCTCCCTGTAGGCAAGCCCCTCCCTGGCAAGCACATTCTTACAGCCTATTGGCTATTCTCCCTGTCACTATGATAAAGTACCTGACAGAAGCAACTTAAGGGAGGAAAGGCTTATTTTGGCTCCCAGTTTCAGCCCACCACAGTGAGCAGGATAAAGCATGTGTGCTACATGGAGTCCCTGGTGGAGGAGGAGTGGGAGGGTAGCTTATCACACTGTGACAGATCAAGAAGCAGAGGGAACAGGACTGGAAACATGGCCAGGCTATAAGCCTCAGTAGCCACTCCTGAGTGACCCACCCCTTCCAGCTGGGACAGGACACATGAGTCCCTACGATAGCGCCACCATCTGGGCTCCAACCCTATGAATCTGTGGCTCACACTTCAGACACCAGTCAGGACAGCCATCCATGGCCTGCGTGGAGCGCCAACTCTTATCCATGGTGTGGGATGAGAAAAGAGGACACACGGTCTATGAGGCCACACCTGGCTCTTTCCTTCATCTCCCATTCATGTCTCACTACCCCTCCTCTTTGTGTCTAGCACTTGCCCACGCTGGTCCCCTTTCTGCTTCCAGAATGCCACACCCTTTCCTAGGCCACATATACTTTGTTACTCTGCACTTCCACTTGGGCTCCCTTTACCGCAGCTCAGAGGGCACCATTTCCAATGGCTTCCCCGATCACCAGGTCAAGAAGAGTCCTCCACTGCCAAACCCATCAGGCACTTCCTTCTTCAGAATGCTACTTCCTGAATTTAGAACGGACCATGTGGCTTCTAGCCAGTCAGGGCTTTTGCCCGTGCTGTGATACCTGGCTGGCTGAGGGTGTCTCAGACTATCCACGGTGAAGGACCAGTTTTACAAATTTCCAAACCATTGAGGATGAACATGTTGTTAAAAAACAAAACAAGACAAAACAAAACAAAACAAGACAAAAAAAAAAAAAATTCAGGCAGGCGGTGGTGGTCCACGCCTTTAATCCCAGCACTCAGGAGGCAGAGGCAGGTGGATTGCTATGAGTTCAAGGCCAGTCTGGTCTACAAAGTGAGTCCAGGACAGCCAAGGCTACACAGAGAAACCCTGTCTTGAAATAAATAAAATAGTTACCGCTGTCCTGGTGTATGGCTTTTCACAGCAGTTTGAGCTTGCTCTGGCTGATCTCTTCCACACGCAGTGACACAAACCTGTGGTTGCAGGTTTAGGTGTTGCTGCAATGTTTCATTGCTGTGACTGTGTCTAGGTGTCGCCCTGGTCTTAGGGCCTGCTTCTGAGGACAAGCAAATGACACTCTGCCCGTGATCCCATCACTCAGGAGATGGAGGCAGGAGGACCAGGAGTTCAAGGTCATTCCTGGCCACATAGTGAATTCAAGATCAGTCTGGATGACCTCAGACTCTATAAGAACACAACAAACAAAAACCCAAACAGCACTTCTCCACTAGAAGGTGAGCTCGACACAGGCCGGGTCATCTGTGTCTATTCCATGTCCCTGTAACAGCACAGAGAGTGAACCAGAGGGGATTCAGTGACTGACGCAATGTCTCTGAAGGTCTTTCCATACTGAAGCTGAGGTCTTCTTCATTAACAAAGTGACATTAGCCACTTGGCCATCAGAATAACCCACAAAGGGACTTTCTGATGTCCTTCCAGTCTTCCAATGAGAACAAGAGGGTGGGGATTGAGAGGCTCGGATGTGCTGGTGTCTTTGAATTGTATTCTGACTGTGTGGCCACGCAGGTGAACCAACATGGGTTTTAGGAAACCAGAGCTTCTAAGCCATGTGCTCAAGTGGAGGACGTGTGAGCTGCACGGGGTGAGTGTACACAGTGCCTGAGCTTGGGGGTGGCGCACAACTGGGAGCCGGAGTGCCACTACAGCGTATTTCCACCTATGCAATCCTGAGCAAACTACTTCGGTTATAAATGAGAAGCAGAGCAGTCATTCTATGGGGCTGTCATGTCGGGAGCCGCTCCGCCATTACAAGATGACGCTGGTTTCCTGTTTCCTGGTTCTTCATGGAAGCCCTTGCGGCCAGTGCGCATGCGCAATTACGTCATCCTTACATAACCTGCTTACGCAGACGATATGCTAATTGGGTATTCTCTAGAGCGCCAATGATAAGAGGACACGTCCCTATACGCCCTTGAATTCCCTATATAAGCCTCGGGTTTTTTGGGGAAGGGGTCCTTCTCCATCTGCTATCAAAAAGAGCTGTACAATAAAATCGCTGTCGGAAGAATCCTGAGTTGCCGCGTCTCCTTTATCGGCGAAGGCTGCGCGCGACACTGTCATAGTATTTATGAAGTGCATCCGAAGAGAAGAGTTTGCAACGGATTCAGAGAAATTTTGTCAATCTACCATTTGATTTTTAAAACCCCATGGATTTGTTACTGGCTTACGAAGGATAGGCTGATCATCTCTCCTTGTTGCGTTAATTAAAAGTAGACTCAGGTGAACTCAGTTGGTAGGTTAATTATTTATAAAACTACCAAGAAAGATCCATCCCTTCTAATAAATACGGCTGTAACTTAAATGAATAGATAGTGTTCCCTTCTGTAAATGTGTCAAAGTCTATAAATTCTGAGAATGAAGGAAAAGACTTTGGCCTTATTAATGCAAACATTTCGGTGTGCTATCTCCTTTCCTTCCTTAACAAATAGACACAACTTTATAAGGCACAGATAACAAATAAGAATAAATTAAAATTTAACTTTATGGCAACAGGTAAATACTATTTTGGCTACATTTTATAAATTTTAAAATTTATGTAAACCTAGCACTTTGGTAAATATTGGTTAATATTTTGGTCAACAATTCTGTATTTAAAACTTATCACTGGAGCTCATGAAATGTAATTTCAATTATATTTCTAATGAATGTTGAGTGTGTTAGTCAGTTTTAAGACCCCAATAAAAGGCCTGCGGTAAACCAATAAAGCAAAAGGTTTATTTTGTCTCATAGTTTCAGAGGTGTCTGTCCATGGTCAGTTGGTGCCTTGTTTTGGGGGACTGTGGTGATGGAAGGGTGCGACAGGACAAACACTGCTCATTTCATGGAGACCAGGAAACAATGAGAAAGGAAGGGGCCAGAATCCCCATGCCTAGGACACGCACCAGTGATAAACTTCCAACCGTCAGGACCCACACCCTAAGGATTCCACTATTTCACTGGCACAAATGCTAGCACACCAATGCTAGTGACTAACTCTTCAGTGCATGACTTTTTTTTTTTTTTTATCATGCCTGGCTCCAATATGGAAAAGAGGTTATGACAGCTGCCTTTAAATAGGCTCATACTAGCTGCTGGGCTTTCCAGTTCCCATAGCACTCACAGCTCAGAAAAATTGTGGCCTTTATTTTCAAATAAATGGTTTTGAATTCTTTTCATTGTCAAAAGTACATTTGTTTCATCATTGGATTTGTATGGGAGCCTTGGGGATTTGCATCCAGTTATGTCTGGATTGTAGCCACTTCCTCATCAAGCCAATAGATTTGGGGGAACACAAGAAATAAATATACTAAAACCCCATGGAGACACTGTTTTTAAACTCTAGTTTATTTGGGGCTCCTTAATCCGCTATCTCCCTCCCAATCCCCTAACCCTAGGCAGGAGAGAAAGAAGGTTAGGAGGGAAAAGGGACACAGATCTTAGGCTACTTCCTGCTGTTTAGGGTCGTTGGGTTCCTTGGGGCAAGTCCAATCTTTGTTTTAGAATATCTCCAACTTCTTTTCAAACTGTAACCACGCAACCAGGAGCAGCAGGAGTCGAGCAGCAGTCTTCCTCTTCTTCCTCGGAGACCCCAGTCTCTTTTCTAGCTCTGGCATTTATTCCCTTTCCAGAGTCTTTGGAATTAAACTATCTGCAGCTGGCAAAGAGCTCCTCTCAGAGCCTGCATGAGGCAAATCGTTTGCTATTGTGGACAGTCTGAATCAGCCCCATATCCCACACCTGGGATTAAAACAAAAACATGTTTACATAGCACACCTGAGTTTTTAAAGAAACCAAAACTTCCACTACAAACACAGCCCCCAGCATGTTCAGATACCTATGTGGATGGTAAATTTGCTGATCATCCTCAAAACTGTTTAAAAAATGTTCTAACTTGAGCCACCTGTTCTCTACTTCTGCTTTTTGGCATTGAGTGGTCAAGTTCAAATGAAGTCTTGAGGCGTGAATTAAGGTAGCAGGCTGTAGAGGGCTCTCTCCACTAGTACCACTCTCCAGTTCTGCCCTTCCTTGGCAGCTCTGAACTATCCAGAACAGTATTTTTCCTTTGTGTTAATTTTTTTTTTTTGAGAGGAATGTAATTGAATTTGTCTCTCCGAAATCTCTTGTAGAGTTAGGGAAGTGAACTCTGAGGTTGCCAAGGTAACGGAAGAGAAGTTTTGTGGTGCTATGTTGATTGAAGTGGTTGCTAATGAGGCAAAAGTCTTACTTTGTAGATCTGGACTCCCCCCAGGAGAGTGGGTGTTGCTGTCTTGTGGTTACAGACTGTACCTACCTGCCCGACACAAAGGGGACATGGAAACACCGCAGGGGACATTCTTGGTATAAGAAAGCCCCAAGTGGATCATTATGGGATAAAGCCGTGTTTCTGCACATTTGATGAACACACATTACCTGGGGGTCAATTTAAACGAACATTTTGAATCAATGGGTCTGTTCAGGAACAGACTCAGTTTCCTCTCTCTCTCTCTTTTTCTCGATAGTCCCACTTTAGTGCCCATGCTGACCCGAGCTTACTATGTCACCAGGCTAGCCTGGACTCACATTTTATACATAAACTACTTTGGTAGCTTAAAGAACTCAACATAGATGTTAATTACCTCAGCTTCAACCACTGCTATGTTTTGGATCCGAAGCTCTCCCAAAAGCCCCTGTATTAGTGACTTGTCCTCAGGCTGCTGTCATTGGAAGGCGGTGGCTTTTCGAGAAGGAGAGCAGTTGGAGGTTTCCCAGTCACTGGGCGTCTACCCTGGGTGAGACTTGGCCTCTCTCATCCTACGAGGTAAGTGGTTTGGCTCTTATGATTCACTCACTCCCTCATCACAAGCAACAGTGCCGACCACTCAGGAACCGAAACCTACAAACCCATGAGTCATGAAAGCTTTTGGCAAAAAGAGCTTTATTCAGTATTTGTGACAGTGTCAGAAATTCTAACACAACTGCCTTCTCCGAAATCTCCCACTCCTTATGGCCTGGGGAAAAAAATGGTTTTTAAGAAGCAGTGCCTGTGGTGGGGCTCCAAACTGGAGGATGCGGGAAGTCTGAGTCTTTGCTGATACCCAGCTGTCAACCTGATTATATCTATATTCTTGCTTGTCAACTTGACCACATCTGGAATTAATTAAAGCCCCAATGGCTGGGCGCAGCTGTGAGGGATTTTCTTCTTAATTAAATGATTTGAAGTGTGTAGACCCACTTCTAAACTGGATCTTTGTGGCGTGAAGACACACCTTTGATCTGGGCCATGCCTTCTGCTGCCAGCCGCTGTTGGCTCTGTTTATTAACAATTAAACTTTATTATAAAACCCAACTAGCTTACACAAGAAGGAAAAAAAGGTTAAAGGGACAGAAGAGTGAACCTTTTGGTATCCGTTCCACAGGACGGGTCCTTAGGTGTCTCTGTCCCGCGAGCTGGTCCAGTCCGGTCCTCTCTCCGCAAGCTCTCCTCGCCTCCACCTGTTGTTTTTTCTTTGCCCCACCTTCCCAGTCACAAGCAAAGGGCGGTCTCCTTCTCCCTTCGAGGGTCAATTAGGAAAACAATAGCCACGGTGGGGTTCCCAGGTTGGCTTCCTGAATTCCAAGCCCAGGAAGGCTCCAAACAGTCTGTCACAAGGTATTTATGGCTTGCCCCAAGGGTAAAGCCCGCTAAGACTGCTTCCACCTGTGACAAAGCTTAATCTTTCCCACACATCCCCCTTCTCTTTAAAAAAATTAAGAACTATATATACATATATACATATATACATACTCATCAGGACATACAAAAAGACATAACAAAGTCCTTTTATACTTGTTAACCTAAGGGAAAGTATACCACTATCCTACCAAAGAAAGTCCTTTTCTTTCATGAGAAATTGTAATTATTAATCTATAAATGTGTTTTGAATTCTTAGACTAAAGCTTCTAGTAACACTGTGGCTATCTAGTCTTCAATCCCATCAGAGACCCAAGAAGGAAAATCTATCTAATAAAGGGAGTGCTGGCAGGCAACTTCCAAGTTGCATAGTACAGAGAGAACAGACTGCCTGGATAGTCACCGAATTCTCTCCTTCATTGGGGCAACACACCTTTGATCTGGGCCATGCCTTCTGCTGCCAGCCGCTGTAAAGGACAGGGGAGAAGGAAGCTTGCTCTCTTTTTGTCTGCTTGCTTTCACTCTTGCTGGCAAGTCCATGCCTTCACTGGCATTAGAGCCCACTTCTTCAGGCTTCTGGCATATACTGAAGACCAGTCGAGACATCCTGCCTCGTGGACTGAACAGCTACTGGATTCTTGGACCTTCTGTTAATAGACAGGCATTGTTGGACTGGTTGGACCAAAGCCTGTGAGCCACTCTAATAAATCCCCTTTCTATATATCCATATATTTATATCATCTATATCTATCTATCTATAATGTCTGTATATTTATATGTCTATATATACTCCTGTCTATAGGTAGATATAGATATATAGAGAACCCTGACCAACACACCTGCCTAGGACCAGCCAGTGATTTGCTCTTTCACTTCTCCTGGGGAAACACTAAGCACAGCTGTGGCCCCTTGGCGCTCATTGCCCCAACAGCTTTGAGCAACCCACAGGAAGTGGCAGACTCCAAGCTTCGCAGCCTCAGGATGGATCCTGCTTCTCCTTTGCTTAAACATATGCTCACACTGTTCAGCCTCAGAGACATATCAAAACAAAGCTGGGCCATTTCTTTAAAAGTTCACACCCATAACAGGCACGCCAGAATCTGCAAGCAGAGCAGCTGGATACCCACACTTGCTGCTAAATTGGTCTGGGCCCTTCACACATCTGCCCACACAATTGTAGCTGGCACATTAGCGGGAAGACACCAGCTGCTGTAGCAAGTAGGTGGTAAGTCCCTTCTGAGCATCTGTACTGACAACAGGGTTTACTTTCCAGATTGTAAGGGACCTGAAGACAGCCTTGTCAGGTGGAAGGAAAACTCCATTTCCCCAAATTCTGACTGTTAGGCAAAAGCCAGCATTTCTCAGGGACTTGTAAAGCAGGGTTCTTCTCTACCAAAAGGAGCCATTTTCCTTATGATTGGCAAACGGGCTAGATGGCCATCTGTGGTGTCTATTAGCACACCAAGGCACACGCTGGCCTCCAGGAGCCCTCAGTGACACAAGTACCTGTTACAGAGTCCATGCTGGCGTCCCAGCCCTTTTCACCTGCTCCTCTACCTTAAACTTCCCCAGCTCCCGGGCTTCTTCCCCGCCTTCCCCCCCTCCACTACTCACTCTCCTTGTCACCACGCTATCCCACATTTCTGTCTTCCCCTCTCTTCCTCCCTTTTTGTCTCCCACCTCCCTGTTTCTCAGCTCTATTCTCTGTAACCCTCCCCGCACCCTGCTCTGCTCGCTAGGTCCAGTCGGCTCACCATGTTCAGTTGTCCTCTCTCTCTCTCTCTCTCTCTCTCTCTCTCTCTCTCTCTCTCTCCCTCCCTCACCTTCAGATGCTTCTGGCTCTTCTTTCTCTCTTATCCACAATAAAAGCCTTCCTCTAAACTGCATCACGGGGACGGGTCATGCCATCAGTTGTATGTAAACCTCATGATCCAAGGTGCATGACCTTACCTGTTCTCCCTAGGCATTTCCCTGTACTTTCCCTTGGACTCCCTTCAGTGCCTTCTGCTGGAGAGAAATGTGAGTCTTTTCCTTTTCAGAAAGCAGTGTGGAGCCAATTGGTGGTCGTGGTGCACACCTTTAATCCCAGCACTCGGGAGGCAGAGGCAAGCGGATCACTGTGAGTTCTAGGCCAGCCTGGTCTACAAAGCAAGTCCTGGATAGCCAAGGCTACACAGACAAACCCTGTCTTGAAGGGGGGAAAAAAGAAAGAAAGAAAAAGAGAAAAAGAAAGAAATTGGTGTCATTATCTGTGTGCCTCACTCTACCCAAAGCTTTCCCACCCCGAGAGGCCAGTGTGGACCACTGTTGAGAATCT
Organism: Acomys minous; assembly: GCF_964271855.1. NCBI lineage: Eukaryota > Metazoa > Chordata > Mammalia > Rodentia > Muridae > Acomys > Acomys minous. Next base: position 110,308,778 of record NC_140492.1, on the reverse strand, counting down.
GGGCTCTGAACTACTAGGGTTCTAGTTTTAATGTCAGGGCTTGGCATTGTGTGACCTCTTCCTCCACTTTCCTCATCTGTATGATCAAAATAATAGCAGCGCTTCTTATCTTTTGCATTATTTTGAATGGGGATTTACAAAGAAATGGAGGCAGGCAGATGTGATATCAAAAGACTAAGCCTGCTTCATTGAACAGTGAGGGGCCTTAGCCTTTCCATGGGATGAAGGTTGAATGCACTTAGTTGGGCTGGGGGTTGGGAGCACACACACACACACACACACACACACACACACACACACACACACACAAACACACACGTATGTAGGCAGCTACCTGGAAGTTGCAGTTATTCTTTTGTGCTTTTACTGGAAGCAGGGTGAGTCCATACCTGAGCATATTGCTTCTGCAGGCGGAATGGAACGGTCCGGCTGGGCCAAGCAATTCTTTATGGCTAGCGGGTATTGCTCAGTACAGCCTGACTCAGTTCCTCGTGACCTGAGGCTATTACCCAACAGAGTTTCCTATGTAGGCCGAACTGGCCTCAACCTTGTGATCTTCCTGCCTCTGCCTCCTGAGAGCTGAGGTAACAACAGTCAAACCACCACCATGTCCAGTGCCTAAGGTTCTCGAGTGAAGCAAATTGATTTAAGTGTGTCAAGTTCTCAGCGAAATGCTCTCTGTAGTCATCTTTACATATATTTACCACTGTGATTTCCACAATGTTCCTACTTCTACCTTCATCCTGATCCTTCCTTGAGAGATTTCCCTTTAGCCTAAACATGTGCTCTTGTCTTTCAGCCTTAAAAACACCAAACAAAACACCAGAACATTCCTTTAATCCGATCTATCGCTCCATTCTCAACCTACCCCCAGAAAAGCAAATAAGTCTGCACACACTCGGTGTCTTCTGGAAACACCCAGCCTTCTCTCAATTTCCTCGGTTCCCTGGCTTCTGGAAGGAGGCTGTAGTGTCAGACACTGACAGACAAGCTTAGGGGACCCATTTCAGTTAGGTCTTTAAAAGATTTACTATTTATTATTATGTACACAGTGCTCTTCCTTCATGTATATCTGCAGGCCAGAAGCATCAGATCACATTACAGATGCTTGTAAGCCACCATGTGGTGGCTGGGAATTGAACTCAGGACTTCTGGAAGAGCAGCCAGTGCCCTTAGCCTCTGAGCCATCTTGCCAGCTTAGTTGGGTCTTTTATTGTGATAGTTGGACTAGGAAAACTGGGAAGGCGCAAACAGCATTTTCTACAAAGCCCAGGGCTCTCTCCACATGTGCTTTCATGGTTGGGGGCAGTGGATGTGGGATGTTGGGGGCAGTGGATGTGGGATGTTGGGGGCAGTGGATGTGGGATGCTGGGGGCAGTGGATGTGGGATGTTGGGGGCAGTGGATGTGGGATGCTGGGGGCAGTGGATGTGGGATGTTGGGGGCAGTGGATGTGGGATGTTGGGGGCAGCGGATGTGGGATGTTGGGGGCAGTGGATGTGGGATGTTGGGGGCAGTGGATGTGGGATGTTGGGGGCAGTGGATGTGGGATGTTGGGGGCAGTGGATGTGGGATGTTGGAGGCAGTGGATGTGGGATGTTGGAGGCAGTGTGTGTGGGATGCTGGGGGCAGTGGATGTGGGATGTTGGCGGCAGTGGATGTGGGATGTTGGGGGCAGTGGATGTGGGATGTTGGGGGCAGCGGATGTGGGATGTTGGGGGCAGTGGATGTGGGATGTTGGGGGCAGTGGATGTGGGATGTTGGAGGCAGTGTGTGTGGGATGCTGGGGGCAGTGGATGTGGGATGTTGGGGGCAGTGGATGTGGGATGCTGGGGGCAGTGGATGTGGGATGTTGGAGGCAGTGTGTGTGGGATGTTGGGGCAGTGGATGTGGGATGTTGGGGGCAGTGGATGTGGGATGTTGGGGGCAGTGGGTGTGGGATGTTGGGGCAGTGGATGTGGGATGTTGGAGGCAGTGGATGTGGGATGTTGGGGGCAGCGGATGTGGGATGTTGGGGGCAGTGGATGTGGGATGTTGGGGGCAGTGGGTGTGGGATGTTGGGGGCAGTGGGTGTGGGATGTTGGGGCAGTGGATGTGGGATGTTGGGGGCAGCGGATGTGGGATGTTGGGGGCAGTGGATGTGGGATGTTGGGGGCAGTGGGTGTGGGATGTTGGGGCAGTGGATGTGGGATGTTGGGGCAGTGGATGTGGGATGTTGGGGCAGTGGATGTGGGATGTTGGGGGCAGTGGATGTGGGATGTTGGAGGCAGTGGATGTGGGATGTTGGGGGCAGCGGATGTGGGATGTTGGGGGCAGTGGATGTGGGATGTTGGAGGCAGTGGATGTGGGATGTTGGAGGCAGTGGATGTGGGATGTTGGGGGCAGTGGATGTGGGATGTTGGGGGCAGTGGATGTGGGATGTTGGGGGCAGTGGATGTGGGATGTTGGGGGCAGTGGATGTGGGATGCTGGGGGCAGTGTGTGTGGGATGTTGGGGGCAGTGGATGTGGAATGTTGGTGGCAGTGGATGTGGGATGTTGGGGGCAGTGGATGTGGGATGTTGGGGGCAGTGGATGTGGGATGTTGGGGGCAGTGGATGTGGGATGCTGGGGGCAGTGTGTGTGGGATGTTGGGGGCAGTGGATGTGGGATGTTGGTGGCAGTGGATGTGGGATGTTGGGGGCAGTGGATGTGGGATGTTGGGGGCAGTGGATGTGGGATGTTGGGGGCAGTGGATGTGGGATGTTGGAGGCAGTGGATGTGGGATGTTGGGGGCAGTGGATGTGGGATGTTGGGGGCAGTGGATGTGGGATGCTGGGGGCAGTGTGTGTGGGATGTTGGGGGCAGTGGATGTGGGATGTTGAGAGCAGTGGATGTGGGATGTTGGGGGCAGTGGATGTGGGATGTTGGGGGCAGTGGATGTGGGATGTTGGGGGCAGTGGATGCGGGATGTTGGAGGCAGTGGATGTGGGATGTTGGAGGCAGTGGATGTGGGATGCTGGGGGCAGTGGATGTGAGATGTTGGGGGCAGTGGATGTGGGATGTTGGGGGCAGTGGATGTGGGATGTTGGAGGCAGTGGATGTGGGATGTTGGGGGCAGTGGATGCGGGATGTTGGAGGCAGTGGATGTGGGATGTTGGAGGCAGTGGATGTGGGATGCTGGGGGCAGTGGATGTGAGATGTTGGGGGCAGTGGATGTGGGATGTTGGGGGCAGTTGATGTGGGATGTTGGAGGCAGTGGATGTGGGATGTTGGAGGCAGTGGATGTGGGATGCTGGGGGCAGTGGATGTGAGATGTTGGGGGCAGTGGATGTGGGATGTTGGGGGCAGTGGATGTGGGATGTTGGGGGCAGTGGATGCGGGATGTTGGAGGCAGTGGATGTGGGATGTTGGAGGCAGTGGATGTGGGATGCTGGGGGCAGTGGATGTGAGATGTTGGGGGCAGTGGATGTGGGATGTTGGGGGCAGTGGATGTGGGATGTTGGAGGCAGTGGATGTGGGATGTTGGAGGCAGTGGATGTGGGATGCTGGGGGCAGTGGATGTGAGATGTTGGGGGCAGTGGATGTGGGATGTTGGGGGCAGTGGATGTGGGATGTTGGGGGCAGTGGATGTGGGATGTTGGGGGCAGTGTGTGTGGGATGTTGGGGGCAGTGGATGTGGGATGTTGGGGGCAGTGTGTGTGGGATGTTGGGGGCAGTGGATGTGGGATGTTGGGGCAGTGGATGTGGGATGTTGGGGCAGTGGATGTGGGATGTTGGGGGCAGTGGATGTGGGATGCTGGGGGCAGTGGATGTGGGATGTTGGAGGCAGTGGATGTGGAATGTTGGGGGCAGTGGATGTGGGATGTTGGGGGCAGTGGATGTGGGATGTTGGGGGCAGTGGATGTGGGATGTAGGGGGCAGTGGATGTGGGATGTTGGGGGCAGTGGGTGTGGGATGTTGGGGCAGTGGATGTGGGATGTTGGGGGCAGTGGATGTGGGATGTTGGGGGCAGTGGATGTGGGATGTTGGAGGCAGTGGATGTGGGATGTTGGGGGCAGCGGATGTGGGATGTTGGGGGCAGTGGATGTGGGATGTTGGGGGCAGCGGATGTGGGATGTTGGGGGCAGTGGATGTGGGATGTTGGGGGCAGTGGATGTGGGATGTTGGGGGCAGTGGATGTGGGATGTTGGCGGCAGTGGATGTGGGATGTTGGGGGCAGTGGATGTGGGATGTTGGAGGCAGTGGATGTGGGATGTTGGGGGCAGTGGATGTGGGATGTTGGGGGCAGTGGATGTGGGATGTTGGGGGCAGTGGGTGTGGGATGTTGGGGCAGTGGATGTGGGATGTTGGGGCAGTGGATGTGGAATGTTGGGGGCAGCGGGTGTGGGATGTTGGGGCAGCGGATGTGGGATGTTGGGGCAGTGGATGTGGGATGTTGGGGGCAGCGGATGTGGGATGTTGGAGGCAGCGGATGTGGGATGTTGGGGGCAGCGGATGTGGGATGTTGGGGGCAGCGGATGTGGGATGTTGGGGGCAGTGGATGTGGGATGTTGGGGGCAGTGGATGTGGGATGTTGGGGGCAGTGGGTGTGGGATGTTGGGGGCAGTGGATGTGGGATGTTGGGGGCAGTGGATGTGGGATGTTGGAGGCAGTGGATGTGGGATGTTGGGGGCAGTGGATGTGGGATGTTGGGGGCAGTGGATGTGGGATGTTGGGGGCAGTGGATGTGGGATGTTGGGGGCAGTGGATGTGGGATGTTGGAGGCAGTGGATGTGGGATGTTGGGGGCAGTGGATGTGGGATGTTGGGGGCAGTGGATGTGGGATGTTGGGGGCAGTGGATGTGGGATGTTGGGGGCAGTGGATGTGGGATGTTGGGGGCAGTGGATGTGGGATGTTGGGGGCAGTGGATGTGGGATGTTGGGGGCAGTGGATGTGGGATGTTGGGGGCAGTGGATGTGGGATGTTGGGGGCAGTGGATGTGGGATGTTGGGGGCAGTGGATGTGGGATGTTGGAGGCAGTGGATGTGGGATGTTGGGGGCAGCGGATGTGGGATGTTGGCGGCAGTGGATGTGGGATGTTGGGGGCAGTGGATGTGGGATGTTGGAGGCAGTGTGTGTGGGATGCTGGGGGCAGCGGATGTGGGATGTTGGAGGCAGCGGATGTGGGATGTTGGGGGCAGCGGATGTGGGATGTTGGCGGCAGCGGATGTGGGATGTTGGGGGCAGTGGATGTGGGATGTTGGAGGCAGTGTGTGTGGGATGCTGGGGGCAGTGGATGTGGGATGTTGGGGGCAGTGGATGTGGGATGTTGGGGGCAGTGGATGTGGGATGTTGGGGGCAGTGGATGTGGGATGTTGGAGGCAGTGGATGTGGGATGTTGGGGGCAGTGGATGTGGGATGTTGGGGGCAGTGGATGTGGGATGTTGGGGGCAGTGGATGTGGGATGTTGGGGGCAGTGGATGTGGGATGTTGGGGGCAGTGGATGTGGGATGTTGGGGGCAGTGGATGTGGGATGTTGGGGGCAGTGGATGTGGGATGTTGGAGGCAGTGGATGTGGGATGTTGGGGGCAGTGGATGTGGGATGTTGGGGGCAGTGGATGTGGGATGTTGGGGGCAGTGGATGTGGGATGTTGGGGGCAGTGGATGTGGGATGTTGGGGGCAGTGGATGTGGGATGTTGGGGGCAGTGGATGTGGGATGTTGGGGGCAGTGGATGTGGGATGTTGGGGGCAGTGGATGTGGGATGTTGGGGGCAGTGGATGTGGGATGTTGGGGGCAGTGGATGTGGGATGTTGGAGGCAGTGGATGTGGGATGTTGGGGGCAGCGGATGTGGGATGTTGGCGGCAGTGGATGTGGGATGTTGGGGGCAGTGGATGTGGGATGTTGGAGGCAGTGTGTGTGGGATGCTGGGGGCAGTGGATGTGGGATGTTGGAGGCAGTGGGTGTGGGATGTTGGGGGCAGCGGATGTGGGATGTTGGCGGCAGCGGATGTGGGATGTTGGGGGCAGTGGATGTGGGATGTTGGAGGCAGTGTGTGTGGGATGCTGGGGGCAGTGGATGTGGGATGTTGGGGGCAGTGGATGTGGGATGCTGGGGGCAGTGGGTGTGGGATGTTGAGGGCAGTGGATGTGGGATGTTGGAGGCAGTGGATGTGGGATGTTGGAGGCAGTGGATGTGGGATGTTGGAGGCATTGGATGTGGGATGTTGGAGGCAGTGGATGTGGGATGTTGAGAGCAGTGGATGTGGGATGTTGGGGGCAGTGGATGTGGGATGTTGGGGGCAGCGGATGTGGGATGTTGGGGGCAGTGGATGTGGGATGTTGGGGGCAGTGGATGTGGGATGTTGGAGGCAGTGGATGTGGGATGTTGGAGGCAGCGGATGTGGGATGTTGGAGGCAGTGGATGTGGGATGTTGGAGGCAGCGGGTGTGGGATGTTGGAGGCAGTGGATGTGGGATGTTGGAGGCAGTGGATGTGGGATGTTGGAGGCAGTGGATGTGGGATGTTGGGGGCAGTGGATGTGGGATGTTGAGGGCAGCGGATGTGGGATGTTGGGGGCAGCGGATGTGGGATGTTGGGGGCAGTGGATGTGGGATGTTGGGGGCAGCGGATGTGGGATGTTGGGGGCAGTGGATGTGGGATGTTGGGGGCAGTGGATGTGGGATGTTGGGGGCAGTGGATGTGGGATGTTGGGGGCAGCGGATGTGGGATGTTGGGGGCAGTGGATGTGGGATGGCAGCCTATGCAGTGTAGCGTGATGGGAATAAGAGTGAACTCAGTCTCCTGAGTCCAACCTGAAGTCTTCAAGACTGCACATTGCTCTGCAAATGCTAGCTGCTCAATCGAGGCAAGTTTATTTGCTCAGAAAGACACCCAGGATTCCTGACTTCTTCTTTGTTTGGAACACTGGAACTTTGGTTGGGTCCAATGTTGGCAAAGCCTGAACATGTTAGATATCTGAATCTTTAACCAGCGTGTCTTTATGTAGAAGTCTGGGAGGGACTTCTCACTGCAGGGAAATCAAGGGTTAATGAAATGCTGCTGGACCCTGATCTGACCCTATAGTTGGAAAAGTGGGGTTCTTCAGAAATGGCAGACCATAGCTATCTTGAAGCTAGTCTTGGGCTTCTCAGTAGGATGTGTTCATCCCTTCTCCCTCTAGCTCTGCCTCAGGCTCCGTTTTCCTCTCAGGGGACTCGTAACTGCTGGATTCCTGTACTCACATGTCTTGAAAAGTTCCCAACATTCACACGATTCTGAGCTACACTAAGAAAGACACACCGTACCCACCTTCATTTATTTTTACAAGAGGATCCAGAAGAGAGTGGATAATTAAAGCAATAATTATCAAAGAAACACAGTTTCATTGCTCCCACTGTACAATGTGACATCAATGGTTTAACAATGTCAGGGGACCTGGAGTTTCCTTCACACAGTGAGAAAGAGGATGCTTTCACAGGTGGTGGTGCCAGAATACAGTTTTGAGGTGTTGGAAGAACTCTTTCTGTTTATTTTCAGTCTCCTTTTAAAAGACATATTTAAAAAAAAAAAACAACCCTACTTTCTTCTTCCTGGAAACACAGCTAACAGATTTCTATTGAGTTTACAGTACAGAAAGAAAAAATCAGTGGATCCACAGGACAGACTGTTTGGGCTACATTATGCAGAGCAGCTAGTTTGATTGACTGCCCAAGATGGTGGCCACGCTAATTGCTTCTTTAGCATACTAGGTCCTGTTTGTTTACATAAGGTTTGATGTCTACATGTGGTGGTGAAATTAAGCAAGTTAGCTTAATGGGACATGTCACGTAGGTACAGCCCTTCAGGACTCAGTAAGTTACATTCTGACATGTTTTCCTTCTTTCCTCAGGCAAGGAAATTCTACCACTGAATCCAAATTGAGAAACTGAGAGGAAAATGAGATCTCAATAAGCAGGGTGGGATCTTTAGCACAACCAGGCCCATTCACTGAAACAGAAATTATTTTCAATAAATAAATCTGAATTGATCACTCAGTCTTCAAACGACAGAGTCAGATATTCCTTCACCTAGTTAGGCAAGCAAGAAAATAAAATGACACTCTATAGGCATGAGCACATTTGTTATTGGTTAGGACATCTCCATAACACATTATAATCTAATGATCTGAAGTACAAAGAATATACTGGAAGCATTGGTTGATTAAACTGAGATACGATTTTCAGTATCAAGCTAGTAATAATATTTGTGGGAAGCCAGGGATATTATGATGGTCCCTGAGTTCTCTTTAGACAGAGAGAGAGAGAGAGAGAGAGAGAGAGAGAGAGAGAGAGAGAGACAGAGAGAGAGACAGAGAGAGAGACAGAGAGAGAGACAGAAAGACAGAGAGAGACAGAGAGAGACAGAGATGTCCCATCCCACTCAATGGGACAGACTCCTATGCATTAAATCCTATAGTTCCAGGCACAAATGAAATGCACACCAGAAGCCTTGTTCTCCTCTCAGTGAAAACTCCGGCACTGAGTTCGGATTGTGAGTGAGATCTTATCACCCGTAACATTGTAACTGGCTCTTTATGCTTCCTCTCAGGCCTGACTCACCTCTCACTCTCCAAACCTTGTGGCTGGTACAAAGCCAACTCTACGGGAATTCCTCCTTTCCTTGTCAGAAACAGCCGAATACGGCAGGTTCTCATTTCACAAAATCCAATATTCGATTGACATGGCCAGAGCATCTTCAATGATCAATCATTTCAAAGCAACATGAGAATCTTGACATTAACTCTGTCCTTGGAAAATCTTTCCCACAAATATGCCAAAGATATAGCAGTTTTAATATTCAAAGATAATATGCTGTAAGTAGGATATTATTGATTACAACAGAAAAACAGGTACAAATAAAAAGTTTATAAATAAAAAGGATACCAAGTATTATAATAAAAGATTGACCATTTAATTTACTTTAGTCTACCCTATAGTAGCTGATGAATAAATATTTATCAAATAAATGGAGGAATTAATCCATAGAGAAAATGTTCAATCATGGTACAACTAAAAATATTTTAATGAAAATAATATCTTGCCCATCAAACTAGTATGCCAGTCTAGAAGAGATGTAAATTAAACCACAGATTTAATAGGGAAGTTAAATATAAAAGAGTAGCTGTAAGAATCTATAAACTGTATGGAAAATCTCAATGGTGACTTAGAACACTCAGTGGAGAAAGCTTATCACAGTATACAATAGAGAAATTTGGCATTTGTCTAATGTCATTAGACATGCAGGTGACAGCAGGCAGAGTGCAGGAGAGGTGATGTCATCAGCAAGCAATGGGTTGGGAGATCCCTTAGGCTACAGATGTGAGGCATAGGAGCCTGACGGGGTCAGCATACCCAGGGGTTCTACAGTGTTGGTTTCCATATTCAGAGGGCCAGAGAAAGTAATTTACAGACAGAGGCCATAAAAATGCCTTAACTTGCTGGGTTTTCTGGGTCCAGGGTTGAGGCAGCGCTTCATGCACACATCACTGCCAATGCTGACTCCCAGGGCACAGCTAGGAATCTTGGGAGAGCCTCCTTCACCCTACAATGTCCCCATTGTATCTAACTGAAAGATTTGTTTTTATTTGATGTGTGCAGGTGTTTTGCCAACATGTATGTCTGTGTCCCAAGTGTACACAATATTCATGGAGGCCAGAAGACTGCCTCAGATTCCCCAGATCAGGTCTGAACCACCATATGGGGCTACGAATTGAACCTGGGTCCTCAGGAAGAACAGCTAATGCAGTGCTTTTATCTGCTGAGCCATCTCTGCAGCCCCATGTAGTGGCTATTTTAAGGAAGAAATGCTGACAAGAATTCTGCCTATTGTCACAGAACATGCAAAGACAAAGGTCATAAACTGATCATTGACTTAGTTACTGTTAAATAAAGAATGAAACAAAAGTGATAAGTTAGTAGTAATATGTGGAAAGACTCTTCCACATAGAGCTGAGTCTGTCAGGACATCTCAGAAGCTCAGAGTCGGTGACCCTTGGCTATGCAAAGGAGAAATCGAGGCACACAGAGTACTTTGGATGGATGCAGAGTTCTGTCTCTGTGCCAAGCGGCATCTTGCTGGATGCTTAAAACTTACTACTGGGTTATTATCATAGGGACCCTGGGGTGGTGGTGGTGGATTTCTCTGCAAGTTAAAGAGGTAAGCAACAGGAGAGACTGGGCGTCATCAGTTGTGCCTTTCAACACCTACGCACGTCTTCTAGAGCCCTACAGACTTCACAGCTCAGTCCGGTCCCTCAGCTGTGTGCTCCCCGGACATGTTGCCCACTCCCACATTATTGCCAGCTTCGGTGGCCCTACATGTCCCCAGTACCTCATTCAAAACTCTCATGGATTTATAACAACGAACACACAATACCTAGGGATCTACAATGGAACAGAAACGACACTAGGTTCTTAACAGCTGTCCTCAGCCACCCTCCCTTAATTCTTTTTTATTTATTTTTTATTATTAATTTATTCACATTACATCTCAATGGTTATCCCATCCCTTGTATCCTCTCATTCTTCCCTCCCTCCCATTTTCCCCTTATTCCCCTCCCCTATGACTGTGACTGAGGGGGATTACCTCCCCCTGTATATGCTCATAGCGTATCAAGTCTCTTCTTGGTAACCTGCTGTCCTTCCTCTGAGTGCCGCCAGGTCTTCCCCTCCAGGGGACATGGTCAAATGTGAGGCACCAGAGTGCGTGTGAAAGTCATACCCCACTCTCCATCCAATTGTGGAGAGTGTTCTGATCATTGGCTAGATCTGGGTAGGGGTTTAAAGTTTACCGCCTGTATTGTCCGTGGCTGGTGCCTTAGTTTGAGCGGGACCCCTGGGCCCAAATCTGCCTATCATAATGTTCTTCTTGTAGGTTTCTAGGACCCTCTGGATCCTTCTACTTTGCTATTCTCCCATGCTTCTCTCATCTAGAATCCCAATAGGATGTCTTCCCCTCTGTCCCAGTTTCCTGGTAACCCTCCCTTAAGTCTTAGAGCAACTCTTGATCAGGATAGAGTTAACAGGTCCATGTTGTGCGTGGGACTACTCTAGACCAGTGTTTCTCAATCTCTGGGTCATGGCTTTCATTGTGGGGTCGAATAACTTTTGCCCAAGACTATGGGAAACACACATGATGATCAATAATAGTAGCAAAATTGCAGTTATGAAGTAGCAACAAAAATAAGTTTAAGGTTGGGGTTCACCACAACATGAGATATTGTATTAAAGGGTCATATAATGGTTGGGTACCAATTATAATCAGACTGTCTCAACCCACCAGCTTCCGAATAATGACACGGAGACTTTTATTAATTATGAAAACTCAGCCTTAGCTTGGGCTTGTTCCCAGCTAGGACTTAAATTAGCCCGTTTATACTAATCTACATTCAGTTAGCTGTCTCTCCTTAGTACCACAACAAGACAGCTAGGCAACGCAGGGAGGAGGAGCTGAAGAAAACAGGAGTGCGGAGGAAATCCATACGGAAGCGGGTTTTCAGCCCGGAAGAGCCTTAGCAGAAACAGGGGCGGAAGCGGATTTTCAGCCCGGAAGAGCCTTAGTAGCGGAAACAAGGGACGCCTGGAGATTGTCCGTGTGATCTCTGACCTCTCCCCCTTTCAGTTGGTGACGCTCCTGAGCAACAAGGGTCTAGGTGAGCTGCTCAAGTTTCCCGGCCTATATTTTTCAGGCCTGTCCTTAGCTTGAGGACCAGAGCTGGGGGTGGAAGGGAGGAGGGAGCACAGGAAAGCTAATGCCTAAGCTTGCCATTTGCTAGGTGCGTGGCCCTCCCTGAATTTCCACTAAGAAGCCTTTGAGTGCAAGCAGCAGAAACCACAGTCTCAACCAGAGGAGCCCTCGTTTATTACAGAGCCCCAGGCAGAAGTTCTCTGCTGCTGACAACCGAATAGTTCCAGAACACCAAGACCCCAGGCCCTGACCATCTTCCTACTCTCTTCTTCAATGTCCCGATGTCAACATTAGCTTCTCATCTCTCTGTGTCTCCTGGATAGGGGGACTGATGGGAGAGAAAAAAATTTCTTCCCTTGCATCTCAATCATGAGCTGGTGGCCCTTTTCCAGAGAGTGCGCCCCAGTGCCGTCCCCAGAAGACTAGCCCGTAAGAAAATGGAACACCAGGCCACTCACCTCCACCTAAGGCAAGGAGAATTGAATTTTTCTCTGGGTTTTCCAAATGTGTATGTAAAGCGCCACTCGGGATGGGATGGCAGGAGATTTGTTGACTTTTGAGCTTGGCGGGCAAGAGAGGGGAGCATTGGGCAGGCAGTCACCAGGTGTCTGCTCTACTCAAGTTGGCCGAGCATCATTTATCTTATCCACAGCACAGCGTTAGTAAAGTCTGCCCCGCGTGCCTGCTGACCCACACGGCTGTTAGATGCAACAGTCCCTGGAAGGCACCTAGCGTACTTGACAGTCTCGGCTGCCACAGCTCTCCTTAGAGTTTGTTCCTGCAGGGTATCTGATTAAAGAAAATTACTACAAAACTTGTTTCTAAAACCCTGGACATTTCATCCACATGTATAAGTGGGCAACTGGTCCCTCCTCCGTGGCCTGGTGGGTAGAATGACCTCTTCTCTGTTGACGGTAGGCATGCTACGTGTCTTTATTTATTTTACCTCAGATCTCAGGTGTGTAGAAGCAGGACCAGCCCCAGCTTATATATAAATCTGATAAAGGGGATTATGGAGTGAAATTTTGTTTTATTCCTTCCCAAATGGCTTTATGAAGAGAAATGCAGTAAATGCCTTTTGCATGTGTTTTGCTTTTCTAATCCTATTCACAAAATGCATCCATGTGCCCTGTTCCTTCAGTCATTAGATAAATACTCAAGCTCATGTCACAGACAAGGGATCTGAGGTGTTGGAGAGACTTAGTAATTCAAAGTGACATGGATGGTTAAGTGGCCCCATTTGTCACCTGTGCCTAGGCCTCTTTGGTTCTGCTGCCTGCGAATCCTTTCTAACCTTTTTTTTTTCCTCCTAAAATCTGGTGTTTGACCTCACCAGCCTTCCCTCAGTTACTGAGTGTTTACATATCTGGAGTTTAAGGAGATAGCAGTGTTACACCCCCACTCTGCTCATTGGCTCAGAGTAGCACCCCTGTGAATCTGGAGTCAGTTCTGCTTGCCTCCAGCAGGTGGCAGGCTTGTACAAGTCAGCGTTCAACTCCTAAAAAGAAAAATTATTCATTTTACCTTCCAATCCTAGTGGCCTCCCTCCTCTACTCCCAGTCTCACCCTCCCTCTCCCTCTCCCTCTCCCGTAAGGCCCCCCCTCCCCTACCTCTCAGAAAAAGGGAGCCCCGTCCCAAACTCACCACAGCACATCAAGTCGCATCAGGACTGAGTGTATGTTCTTCCGTGATAGCATGGCAAGGCCGCTTCCACCTGGGGGACATGATCAAGAAGCAGGCAACACAGTCCTTGTCAGGGACAGCCAGAGCTCCCTTTATTATGGGACCCACATGAAGACTAAGCTGCCCGTCCGGTACTGTGTAGGGGAGCCTAGGTCCAGTCCATGCATGCTCCTTGCTTGGTGCCTTAGTCTTCAGCCCTGGGCCCAGGTTAGTAGGCTCTGTTGGTCTTCTTGTGGAGCTCCCGGCCCTCTGGGTCCTTCTATCCTTCCCCCTACTCTTCCACAAATCACCCTGTCCTCCACCCAATGTTTAGCTATGAGTCTCAGCATCTGTTTTGCTCCCTTGCTAGGTGGAACCTCTCAGAGGACCGCTATGCTAGGCTCCTGCCTGCAAGCATAGCAGAGTGTCTTTAATAGTGTCAGGGATTGGCTCTCTCCCATGGTGTGGCCAGGCATCCCTCAGTCTCCATTATGTCTTTATCCTTGCACATCTTGTAGGCAGGGTCAACTTTGGGTAGAAGTTTTTGTGTGTGGGTTGGTGTTCCCCTCCCTCCACTGGGAGACCTGTCTCATTAGAGGGTGTCCTTTTCAGTCTCCTGTCCCCTCTGCTAGGAGGCTCAGCTAGAGTCAGCCCTGCATCCTTCCGGTAGCCTACCCTGTTGCAGGTCTCTGGCTTGTCTCAGTGATGTGACCCACTCCCCCACCTGCCTTTGTTTTCCCTTTTCTTTGCAGGCACTCAGACCTCCTCTCCTCACTCTCCCTACATCTGATCCCCAAACTCATTGCCCTCCCCACACCCTCTCCACACCCTCCCCACGCCCTCCCCACACCCTCCCCACGCCCTCCCCACGCCCTCCCCACACCCTCTCCACACCCTCCCCACACCCTCCCCACACCCTCCCCACGCCCTCTCCACACCCTCCCCACACCCTCCCCACGCCCTCTCCACACCCTCTCCACACCCTCCCCACACCCTCTCCACACCCTCCCCACACCCTCTCCACACCCTCCCCACACCCTCTCCACACCCTCCCCACACCCTCCCCACACCCTCTCCACACCCTCCCCACGCCCTCCCCACACCCTCTCCACACCCTCCCCACGCCCTCCCCACACCCTCCCCATGCCCTCTCCACACCCTCCCCACGCCCTCCCCACACCCTCTCCACACCCTCCCCACGCCCTCCCCACACCCTCCCCACGCCCTCTCCTATCCAGTTCCCTCTCTACTTCCTCTTCCACGGTCTTTTCTATTTCCTCCTTTGAGTGAGATTCAAGGAGTGGTTCCTTTGTGCCCTCCTTGTTACTTAGCTTCTTTGGGTCCCTGATTTTTCGTATAGCTATGCTGTACTATGTGGCTAACATGTACTTATAAGTGAGAACATACCCCCATGAATCTTTTTGGGTCTGGGTTACTTCACTTAGGATGCTCCTTTCTAGTTCCATCCATTTGCCTGTAAATTTCCTTGTTCTTAATAGCTGAAGAGTATTCAGTTGTGTAAATGCACCACAGTTTCTTTATCCATTCTTCAGTTAAGGGGCATCTAGGTTGTTTCCAGTTTCTGGCTATTATGAATAAAGCTGCTATGAACATAGTGGAGCCAATGTCTTTGTTTTATGGTGGAGCATCTTTTGGGTATATGCCCAGGAGTGGTAAATCTGGGTCTTGAAGTCAAACTATTTACAATTTTCTGAGAAACCCCCAGATTGATTTCCAAAGTAGTTGTACAAGTTTGCACTCCCACCAGCAATGGAGGAGTGTTCTCCTTTCTTCACACCCTCACCAGCATGTGTTGTCACTTGAGTTTTTGGTCTTAGCTATTCTGATAGGTGTGGGTCATTTTTATTTGTATTTCCCTGTTGACTAAGGACCTTGAGCATTTTTTAAGTGCTTCTGAGCCATTCAAGATTCCTCTGTTGAGAATTCTCTGTTTAGCTCTGTACCCCAGTTTTGAATTGAGTAATTTAGTTTAGTGGTGTTTAATTTCTTGAGTTCTTTATATACTTTGTATATTAGCCCTTTGACAGATGTAGGGTTGGTGGAGATCTTTTCCCAGTCTGTAGGCTGTCATATTGTTCTGTTGACAGTGTCCTTTGTCTTACAGAAGCTTTTAAGTTTCATGAGATCCCATATATTAACTGTTGATCTTAGAGCCTGAGCTGTTAGTGTTCTGTTCAGGAAGTTGTCTCCTGTGCAAATGAGTTCAAGGCTGATTCCCAGTTTGCAAATGTACTGCTGGCACTCACAGTTACCACCTCTACTAAGATCATTAGTGCAATCTCCATGAATTCCCCAGAGCAGTGGGTGTAAGTCATGTGTTTTTTTGGGTGGGGGTGGGGCCAGCTACTCCATGGCCTGACTTCAACCTGGTTTTATTCATGAACACTAGAATTTGCCAGTTAGTTTTCCTACATGAAGTGTCTGCAGCAGGCAGGCAGGCAGCAGGCAGCAGGCAGGCAGGCAGGCAGCAGGCAGGCAGGCAGCAGGCAGCAGGCAGGCAGGCAGGCAGGCAGCAGGCAGGCAGGCAGGAAGCAGGCAGGCAGCAGGCAGGCAGGCAGGAAGCAGGCAGGCAGCAGGCAGGCAGGCAGGCAGCAGGCAGGCAGGCAGGCAGGCAGGCAGCAGGTACACTCTCAGAACCCAGGGTTCTCACTTGCCAGCCATGCGTGGTCTCCCTCCCTCTTTCCACAGAAGACTTCCCCTTCCTCCAGCTAGGAGCCATGCCAGTTCCCCAGTTCTCTGCCTGCTCTGCTAACCCACGCTTTGAGCTTCCTGACAAGCAGATCCCCTGATGTGTGAGAACAGGATCTGGTTTCACTTTGGACTAAAATCCTGGCAAGTTGTTTAAACTTTGCGAACATTTTCATCTTCCTACGATGAGAATAATAACAATTTCAACCTCATAAGGGGGCTCAAGGGATTTAAAGAGATAACATTTAGAAAGTGCCTGGTACAGAGGGTAGAGCAAAATAAACTTCCAGTACTCGGCAGCAAATGTCAGCATTAAACAGTGTATGTGATATGTTTTAATACTCTCGAGTATGCCTTCTCTTTGTGAGTAGGTAGTTAATTTCGTGTATTCAGAGCCCATAGCTATGATAGGTACACCAACATGTCTAAAAAGAAAACCATATTAACCATTCTTTCCTTGCCTTATGAAATAAATTTCATCTTCAAGGCTTACTTTTTTTTTTAATAGCAAATCTACCTAGACACTGGCTGAGGGTCACATAGCCATGTGCCAAGAAATGGTAAAGTTATCCATTCACTAAGTAGGGTTCCACTAATAGAGTAGTGTGCTGGGCTAATAGATAGTCATTGAGATGAAGAGTTTATTTTCTACACTCCAGATGTTACCAGGCCAAGAAGCAACAAACCAAGCAGAAGAATACATGAAAGACAAACGAATATTGATGAAAAAAAAAATAGGACATTTGTAAAGTTTTTCAATTGAGAGAAAATCATGCGCACAGGTTGGTCCTGGGCTCCTCCAGCGCCCAGCCCGAGCTTTAGTGAGCTTTTGTGTGGTATAAGCAGCTTAAAGGGAGGAAGTTTTGATTAAGTAATGAAAAGCAAGCTCCCGGTTTCAGAGGGCTTTGTCTATGGCTGCTTGGCCTCATGCACTTGGGCTAAATATCATGGTGGCAGAAGATCTTCTTCACTGTGCACAAGAAAAGAGAAAGGAAGGAGGGAGGAGACCAGGACAAATACAGTTGCACAGGGCCTGCCCTCGGTGAGTCTGTGCCCTTGGTGACTCCATGCCCCTGGTGACTCAGGTCCTTTGAGTAAGCCCTACTTTCTACTTTTCACTACCGCTCAGTAATGCTGGTGAATAATGAATCTTTTAAGAATCCATCTACTGACTAGAGCAGGATGCTCGTGGTTTAATTGTCTGGAAATGCCCTCAGAGACACACTTTGAGGTGTGCTTCTCTATCCCCCCTAGATTTTTCTTGATCCAATCAAGTTAAATGTAAAAAATAACCATCACAGATGCCAACACTGGATAATGGCTTAGAGCTAGAATTTTGTTTCTTTTTTCCCTTTTAACTTTCTTTATTCTCAAAATGATCAAAATGGCTTTCTTCCCCCCCCCCCCTTTCTTTTCTTTTTTCCTGCCATGGGCAGATGTGATTGCAAAGATCTTCTCTACTCCAAATGACTAAGAGGGCACCTGTAGTCCCTGGAGGCTAGCTGCATCTCTCAAGTCTTTTGTGTGTGGACTGGGAAGCCCAGAGGTTAAATGTCACTCTCTAAGAAAGCAATACATCTTTCACCACCTGAATGGCCTAATCCCACACTTTGTCTGAGCAGTGCCCTGGGGTTCCCTGCTGCCTGTGAGAAACAGGAGCAGGGAGCAGTCCTTAGGGAAAAAAAGGCCTGGATTTTGTGGCTGAAAACTGACACCTAAGAGGACCAAGAAAAGCCTTGTTCAGTATGGGAGAGTCAGTTAGGCCATTATGGGGAGTGATGAAAGATGCCGGGTGTGAGGTTGGAGGCCTGTGATCCCAGCACTTAGGAGGCAGAGGCAGGAGAAGTGAGATAAACCAGCCCAGTAAGCACCAGGGTAAGAGATGCCATAGGAACACCAGATTGGATGAATGAGTCATACAGTGAGCACAGCCATACATGGAACATCCTAACTCTATACAGGACTCCGTGGCCCCGGGCTTCATTGACAGCTGTGGCTCTCTCTGGAGATTTGGTGTCTGGCCCAGGCCTGTTTTTTTTTTTTTTTTTTTTTGTATTTAGTGTCTTTGTTTTATGATGGGTTTCAGAAGAGAGGATGTGCTTTGAGGGACAGTGTCACCAAATGGGTGGTGGAAGGACATTTATTATTTAGTCTTTGAAAAAATACATACATGGATTCAATGTACTATAGTCATATTGTCTCCCCATGACCTCCCTCAAGCTCCCTTGGAACACCGCCAGCCCACCCCCCTCCCATCCTCACATCCTCCTTTATTATGAATGACAATGTTAATGGGGGGGGAGGGGGCAGTGGGGGGGGGAAGGGCATAAACTAGGGCACGGACAACTAAGCACTGGCCACATTTCCCCCTAAAAAAGTGACTCTGTCCCTCAATAGCCCTCAGTAGCTCCTACGTTAGGAAGGGGTCTTTGTAAGCCCCTTCCTATCTATACTGGAAATTTGACTGGCTTGTTCTTGTCTAGGTCTTGCGTAGGCAGCCAGAGCTGCTTTGAGTTGATTGTGTGCCACAACTTCGTGGTGCCCGGAACACGGCACTTCACAGCACGTAGCACCCTCTCCGCCTCTTTCCGCAGCTCTTACATTTCTTTCTGTTCCTTCTTCCACGGTGCCTTCCTTGAGCCCTGGGTGGGAGTGAGTAGTGTTGATATAGATGACCCGTCTACTGGTGAATTTTCACAGTCACTTGTTCTTAGAGCTTTGACCAGATTTGAGCCTTTGAATCAATTACTACCCACTGAAAAAAGAAAGGTGCCTGACCTAGGTTGAGAGCAGCACACATCAATGAGTATAAATATAGTTAGTGAGAAGCTGGTTTGACACATTATCATTTCAGGACACACCATTAAATCTCTCTCTAGAACCCATGATTTCTCTAGTCACAGGCTTTTGACTAGGTTTGCAGTGCCAGATGTGAAATCCCTCCAGTGGGATAGGGCTCAAATCCAGCTGAGAGTGATCGGTTACCGCCATAACTGTTATGCCACTGTTGTACTAGTGGGTACAACTTGCTGTCAGGTTGCTATTGTGGCAGAGCCCAGCATTGGGTAAGACCGCTGATGTGTTTTCCCTCCCCAGGCACAACACCCTTCAGTACTATGAAAGCTAGTCAGCAGCAAGAGGTTTTTCTGATGAGTTTGAGACTGATTTCTTGATGTTTTGCAGCTAAAGTGTGTAGTGTCTTCAGAAATAGAGCTTTCCCCCATTTAGTTATGTTGGCAACCAAGATCAAACAACAGCCTACATTGTTTTGGCTGCCTCTGGGGCCTCCCTGACCAATAACCTGGTGGGAAAAAATTCATGTCCGGCACGGAAATCTTCAGGAAGGACTTCAACAAAGAAACAAGGCCTGGTGTTTTGCCAGAAAAAGGACCGGAGAGTGAGAAATGAAAACCAACCACACATGTAAAACCTTTAGATTTTCTCTTCAGATGATTTCTATCCACCGTATAGTGACAGAAGAATTGTCCACCACCCCAGAGGAGAAATAAAACAGCAGCAGCAGCAGCAGCAGCAGCAGCAGCAGCAGCAGCAGCAGCAACAACAACAACAACAGCAACAACAAAGTCAGGAGGTACACAGGGTAGATCCAGCTCTTTAAACTGGAAAAAGAAAGTCTCACATTGATAAGACACGGTGATTTAGATGCAGTGCACTTCAGCAGCCAGTTGGGGGCAGAAGTGCTTCATCTCAGAGAGCATCCAGCCCTTGCCTACAGCTATCTCTGTCTTTAGTCCCCAAACCTGCAAGGCCTGCAAAACAGAAAGGCAGTGTAAACTGTTCTGGAGTTCACGTTTCTAACCAGGTAGAGCAGTCACTTGCAGAGTGAGAAAGCATCTGATCTCGTGGACCTTAACAAGGAGATTGGCTTTGATTTTAAAACCCTGAGAATTCCACATGTCTGCCCACGTTCTCTCTTCCTGTCCCACTTGTCTCCAGCAATAAGAGCTCTGTAGATTATGGATATAGAGCTGTCATGGACACTGAGCAGTCACGGGCACAGGACAATCATCTCCTCGGCTTAGCATGCGAACACCTGGAATTGAGGGCTCTGGTCTAACTTTCCGGATCTTTATCTCCTTGGTAGTCTGTGGTAGTCTGAATGCATTGCTTAAGTGACATGTGGGTGGAATCCATTCAGAGATATGCATAAGCATCCAGGGAAGAGGTAGCTTGTGAGACCCAACTGCATATATCTCTTTTCAAAGCCTACTTAAGTGATATCATGCAGATAGCTAGACAGGAGCCACTGTTAGGATCATTAGTACCATAAAAATGGGCAGATGCCTAAAGTTCAGGACCCTTCCTTTGTGTTAACCAGCTTTCCGCTGCTACAACAAAATACCTAAGACAACCAAATTTAAAAAGAAGAAAGGTTTACTTTGGCTCGTGGTGTTGGAGGTGTCTGTTCTTGCTGGATGGTCCTGTTGCATGTGAACTTGTTTAGCAAGGCAAGGCAGAAGCACATCATGGTACTGTGGTAAAGCAGCCTGGTGACCACATGGCCAGGATGTGCTGGAAGAGGAAGAGACTGAAGCCCCACTATCTCCTCTGCAGTTGTGTCCCCAAGGACTACTAGGCCTCTCCTCTTAAAAGTCTCTGTCACCTCCCAGTAATGCCAAGCTGGGGATTAACCCTTTAGTACCTGGGCCTTTGGAGGGGGCATTCCAGATACAAACTGTAGTGTTACTCCCGAGAGAGTTGGTTGCAAAATGCCTATGTGCACATTAATGGTTGCAGACATCAGGTACACAGGCCAGAATGCATCTGTGGACGAGGAAGGGGCAGCCCTGAGAACCAGGACGAGGATAATCCAGTACGAGTCATTCTAGAGACTGCAGTCAAGAATCCCAGAAAAGTGATTTTCCTATCAAGAGCAAGGAAGACATGAAGTCAAAATTTCCTATAGAATTCTTAATGGTTGGATGAGTGATGATGCCAAGTGGCCCCAAAAAGCCATGTGCCCTCTTTTCCTTTCTAATCTTAGGCCTTGGGAAAAAGCCATACCTCTTTAGAAAGAAGCATTATTGTCGCAACAAAGTAGGGGGTGGAGTGGGAAGGCTCATCCAAAGGAAGTCACTGAACAATGTATGTTTGCTCATGTCACATAATTGTACAACTCAAGAATTTAAGCCCATAAAGTCAGCTTTGCTTAGGGAAGACAGTTTCACAGGCATAGATGAACGTCCAACCAGGACTTCAAAGTTGCTGGGAGACGTGGCCAAAAGTCTGCTGGAGCATAATGTTTGGAGCATCTTCTGTACAGGAAACATTTTAATCTACATTTTTATTGTTGTAATTAAGTGGTCCTGATGGTGTTCTGGCCATTTAGGGAAGATGGCCATCTAGGGAAGATGTCCATCTATGGGAGATGTCCATCTATGGAAGATGCCCATCTAGGGGAGATGTCCGTCTAGGAGAGATGTCTATCTAGGAGAGATGTTCATCTAGAGGAGATGACCATCTAGGGAAGTTGGCCATCTAGGGAAGTTGGCCAAGTAGGGATGTCATCTTGTTGGGTTTGGAAAATACATCTAAACCAGTGGATGAGAGGACAGAGGACCATATGTCACTGTCATAAAGTGAGGGAAAGACAGGGTATTCACTGCAAGAGAAGAAAGTAAAATATGCAGATGAAGAGTATTCTAGAATAAGTTCTGTGTTGGGATTGGAAGAGATTTGGAGATATATATCCTAAGCTCAATGTTGCCTAATACGGGAGAATTTGTACAAATTATACATCAGAAACATTACCTATGTGTTTTTCCCACCTTGCCCTTCACTCACAGCAGCATCTCAATTGGAGGCTGCTCTCTCCTTTTCTTGGGATAAGTTCTGTTCTTCAGTCAAAAAATTTTTTCTGCCTTCTGCCTGTTTTTACCTCTCATATGGCAAATACCCCAGGCCACACCTGCATGCTGCCTTGAGTTGGCTAGTTTTCCATATGTGTAAGTTGTGTGTGTGTGTGTCTCTGTGTGTGTGTGTGTGTGTGTTTGTGTGTGTGTGTGTGTGCGCGTGCCTGAAGTAGTGCTAAGGCTTCACCATTCCACTCAACTTCAGTAAGATTACCTTTTTCTTTTTTCAGCTTTTGGAGACTCTTTTGAACCCCTGGTCCTCCTGCCTCAGTCTCCTAAGCGCTGTGGTTTACAGATGTGTCATCATGCTTGGCTAAACTTTCCACATGTGAGTCATGTGGTCCTTGTCTTTCTGTTTCTGGTTTATTTCACTTAGCACAATGATCTCTGTTTTCACCCATGTTGTAGCAAATGACAAGAATCCATTATTTTTGTGGCTGAATTGCATTCCGTAGAGCATATTTATTCTAATATTTTGGCTATTATTAGTAGTGCTGTGGTGAACACAGGAGTGAAGATGTCTCTTTGGCATACTGGTTTCATTTCCATTGTTTATTGATACAAAAGTAGGTTCTTGTAATTCTCTTTCCAATTTTTCTGATGGGTGACCACACTGTTTTGCGCAATGTCATATGGGCATTCCCACCCACACTGTACACACATTCTCTTTCTTCCACGCCTCTGTAGTACCCGTTTGTTAACTTTATCTTTTTGATAAGGACTGTTTTTACTGATATGTCTAGTTTTGCTTGATATTTCACAGATGATGAATCTATCTGTTTATAGTTTGTGTACATTTCCTTTGAGAAATGCCTGCCTACATGAATCAACCCTTCCCTTCATTTTTCATCGGGTTGCTTGCTTTTATTTTTTCTTACTCTTGATTTTTTTAAAGTTCCTTATGTATTCTGCACATTAACCCCTTGGCAAAAGTATAGGTTGCAAATATTTTGTTCATTTTTAAAAATCTCTGACAATATTAACCGTGGCATAAGGTTTAGTGCTCTTTTGACACTTTTCATATATCTACCTAGGGATATTCTCCTCACTGGCATTAGCTGTCATTTTCATCTCTTAGCATTTTAGTTTATATGATTACTTCTCCTCTGAGATACTCAAAGTGGGAAGGAACCACTCTGCACATATTGAGGAGAACAAGCAGGTACCACGTGAACAAAGGAGGCTACAGAAAACTGACAATCTACACTTTATATCAAAAGCCATATCTGGGGCCTATAGGACAGATGGCTGGTGAGGTGCTTGCTACAAAAGTGCATGGACCTGAAGAATTTGATTCCCAGCATCCATGAGGGGAGAAAAAAATATGGATTTGGATGTTTAGGCTTGAAACTTTAGCACTGGGAAGTGGGAGACAGATGGATCCTGGAGCTTATTGGCCAGATGTTGTGTCATGCAATGTGATGAACACCCACAATTAGCAGACTTTAAAATAACACAGACTTCTCTCTACACTGTGGTCATCTCACCAACGGAAGCCCTACAAGTGAAGAGTGATGCTCCCTGAGAAGGACGAATTCTGCCCCAGAACTGTGGCTACTCTACCTTCAGGCTGATGATGTTCAGGATTGCAGACACACATACACGCACACACACACATACACACACTCCACACATGCACACACACACACACACTCCACACACGCACACACACACTCCACACACATACATACACACACATGCACACACATATACACTCCACACACATGCATACACACACACACACACACACACACACACACACACACACAGAGAGAGAGAGAGAGAGAGAGAGAGAGAGAGAGAGAGAGAGAGAGAGAGAGGGTTATGAAAATTAATCAGCTTTCATTCCATATTTGAAATTCCCAGAACCTACTCTAGTTTTTCCCACGGCAAGGTCACATTTCACACACAGTGATCATTTCTTTTGTTTATTTTCTCTCTCCTCTAGTATGTACACTTCGTGATGGCAGGTGTCTCAGGACAAGCTCCCTGGGAACAGGACTCTGACTTAGGGATTTGTGTGCAGAAGGCTTACTTGGAGCAGGGCTGTTCCTGGGCACTGAAGCTGAGAGAGTCAGGGCAGCGGGACAGGGCAGAGCTGGGAGCTGG
Organism: Acomys minous; assembly: GCF_964271855.1. Classification (NCBI taxonomy): domain Eukaryota; kingdom Metazoa; phylum Chordata; class Mammalia; order Rodentia; family Muridae; genus Acomys; species Acomys minous. The sequence goes on along the minus strand of NC_140492.1, from coordinate 110,284,739 downwards.
ACTGTGATGTAACCATGACAGGGGCTCATCCGATGCCTAGGATCCTAAAAGAAGATGGCATGAGTTCAGTGAGACAAAGAAGCTACGCCTCTCTACCTCTACATCAACCAGTCCTTGGAGGCTGGCTGTCCCAAGAAGACACATTTTCCTGAGGGACAGAGTTCCCTTTGGCCAAGGACAACTTCCAAGGAGGACTCAGTTGTGAGTCACCAGCTAGCAGCATTCCTGTCAGCTGGGGAGAGAGTAGCTTGGCCCGGAGCAGGGGTGATGGCAATGCCCCTGAGGCATCAGCCAGTTTTAGTCACCTATTAGTGGCTTCTTCACTCTCTAACAGGGTGAAGAGCATTGAGCAAATGGGTGAGTGAACAAACTACTGAATGGGTTCTTTTCAGAATGGCTAGTAGGCACAAAGAGGACGTAGCAACGGCTTTCAGTGGGCAAGCAGAACAGCCACTGTGGAGTTAGAAAATGGGCCAACGTGACTCTCAAAAGCAAACCTTCAAGTCACTTCAGCATGGTAAAGGCCAAAACTTGATAAAGGGTATCATAGCAGCTTGGAAGCAAGGGTATGCTTATTGCTTGCGTCCTGGCGAGCTTTGAAGTCTCCTACACAGATGCTGAGCACTTGTGGGACCATGGTGCATTTTCAGAGGCCTGAGGCAGGCCCAGGGTTAAAGAAAGCATCCTGCCAGCATAACGGACAACTGGCTCCCCGTGACAGAACCTTTAACAAGCCTTTTCTTATATCTGTTGACTCAACACAGGCCGGGGGATTCTTTGAAAGACAGCGGGGCCGTAAATCAGCAAACCCTGTGAAGATGCATTCCAGGGTCCCGGAGGAAAAAGGCTGCACACAAAAGCCCTTCTTCTAAGTCTTCAGGAATGCTGCCAGTGGCCTTGGAGGTCTTGGGGTTAGACTGCGGGGCTGGGAATGGAAAGCGACCAGAACAGAGGCACCAGGAAGCAACAGCAGCAGGAACAGCCACGCATGCTTCTAAGAGTGGTGAGCTTCCAGCGAGCAGAACCATTCCCCATGGATGTGAAACAGCCAGTGAATAAGTGAGCGAGTGACTGGCTCTCTGGCTCTTACTCCCCGCCTGTTGTGGCCTCAAGGAAGGGTCCTTCGGGGCCTTGCCCGTACTGTCTGTAAGAAGTCCGGTTTGATCACACGTGCACTCAGGGAGTGGGTGGCTTTTGAGATCCTTGAGTTTAAAAGCATCTAAACATTTATCTGTATCTGGAGCTAGAAGAGGGGCCGTGCAGGAAGAAGGAGGTGGGAGGGGAGGGGCGAGAGGACAAAAGGACAGAAGGCGAGGGAAAGTGACAGAACCAAGGCATGAAACACGCATGCATGCAAATAAATGCCTCAGCGCAACCGATTAAGTTGAATAATTAATGTGTTAACCATAAAGCATTAGCAGAGGACATAGAAAAGTCCTGCGTGGCAGAGAGGACTCTCCAGCTCCCTGGCTACTGTGGGCAATCATGCTGGGCAGGGTCTGCTAAGGCAGATGAGTGATTCCTTCATGTCTGCCAAACCGTGTGGGGTCTTCAGGGAGTACCGAGACACTTCTGTGCCCATTGATCCTCAGAATATGTGTCTTCCAAAGCATTCTAAAACACACAGCTCTCCCAATGCGGTTGGCTGAGGGAGAAGAGGAGAAGGCAGCAGTGCATGTTCCCCTGGGGCAGGGCATCCTCCAAGGCCTCCAGAAAAAGAGCAGAAGTGGGTTCCGGTCGGTGGCGGCTTGATGTGGTACAAGGAATGCCAGGGTTCTGTCCAGAATGTGAGAGTCAAAATTCTAGCCTTCACAGTACTTGCAAGGTCTGAAAAACAAAATGGGGGTGGGGTGGGGGTGGCAGGGGGAATCCTACTTACAGTTCAAGTACAAGCAAGGGGATTTGTATGAAAGCATCACTCCTTCCCCCCCGCCCCACTACCCCCACCATTGGTCCCTTCCTCTTTTCTTCCTTTCCCTCTTTGCTTCTGTGCACGGCAGCCCAGATGGCTGGGAGAGAATCCAAGCAAAGCCTATAGCCCAGTGGTCTGACACCCATATAGAACCAGGCTCGTAGGCAGACATGTGGGTTGGATACTCCCATCTCCTTGTCACAGAGCAATGGAGGTTTGCCACTGACTAGTATCACTGTGGACAAACACTATTTATTCAACAAGGATGCCAAGCATTTTCAATCCCTGACTCATCGGGAAGAGGAATTTGGAAAAATGGGGGAAGAGGGGAGGGGGCAGAGTTGGGGAGTGGATGGGAAAAAAAAAAAAACCAGGGAAGGCAAGAATGTCATTGTGTGGAATTGTGTTTTAAACTGATTGAGGAATTCCAAGTTCAAGTATGTTCTTTGGGTCTCTGCAGAGTGGTCACCTCAGGAAAAGAGGCCTCAGAGCCCGTCATCACTAGGGACCATCAAGCAGGACGCATACATGAAACCCATGTCATCATTAGCCACAGTAAAATCATGGCCAAACTTTGGGTTAAATTTGGATCCTTGTGTTTAGATCAGCTGGAATTTAGGCCCACATGACAGCCGGGAGCAAGAACTGGATCCCCCATTGCTCCAGACACTCCTTTTACCCCATGTCTCCACACGTGGGTGTGGGTTTCAACAGCCTGTCCAGAGCTTCACAGAAACATTTCTTTTTGGCCTGCTGGGGGCCTTCCCTGCTTCTTGTGAGCTGAGTCTGGCCAAGGAGTACCTGACCCATCCCGGGTCTGAGATGGTTGTGTCTCATGTCCTGTCATCCGTTTGCTGTCCTTGAACAGATTCACTCTTTCTTTCCCTCCCCGCCCTCTTTCCTCAGTCACAGGGCTTTACTGTGCTTTCTCTGCCCTCTGCCTTGGTAACAGTGGCCTCTGCCTTACCCTCCCACCTTTCTTCCTTCCCAAGGTTCTTGCTTCTTCATGTAAGTCTTTCACTTAGGTTATGTCATGGGTGTTTCCTCCTCAGCATCGCCACAGAGGCTCTTGGTACCAGCTTATTTTGCATCAGTCCAGAGAGTCAACCAGGAAAGTGGACAGGGCCATAGTCCTGAAAATCAAGGAAGTCTGAATGAAAGGGAGCTAACTGAAGCTAGTGCCGCTGACTCAATTATGAGAGAGCAAATTTATACACAACACATATTTAACCCTTCCAGTATCCTTCTGGGCTATTACTCCCATTGAATGGATGTATTACTTGAATCTCAGAGAACACAAGTGCCTAAGCTTGAGGTCCTGTTGGCGCCTTACAGCAGTGTGTTCCAGGTCTGTCTGAGTCTGGATCCCACTCTTCTCTGCCCTCTGCCCCCTGAGGACTCCACTGCCCTCTTCATACTCACAGCTAGCTAAGCCTGCTGCATCTTGGCTCTCAGCAAAGTCTGATGGGTTGGGCTGGAAGTCAATCACCATGGTCCATAAATTTTGGTTTAAGAAACGTAACTAAAGTGTCCAGATAATTTGTTCGATGGTGATGAGACACAGGTGCTGACAGTGTCACTCGAATTGAAAGGTGCTATGAAACTGTGTGCTTTATGATTGCCTGTGGGTTGGAGAATTTCAGAAACAAGGGAGCAGCTTAAAGCTGCTGGTCCTGAGTAGTCAGGCAAGATGAGACAAGGCCTAGAAGATGATTTCAGTGAAAAGAGAGACCATCACTTAGGAGAGCTCCTGTTTTAGGATTAGGGAAATATTAAAGTTCTTAGCCTTGACTTTTTAAAATAAGGAAATCCTCCAGATGATCAATTGCCATGTATTAGAAACACACATAAAAGAAGAGCAAATGCTGCCTGGTTGGTGACCATCACACATCCTGGAACTTGGCCCTGCCTTCCTCCCTGAGTCATGGCTCATTATTCACTGATTCAGTGTTTACATTCCTGCCTTAAAAAACAAGAACCCTCCATGTGCTTTCTGTTTAACTGTCCGCCAGGGCATCTCCAATTCAGATATATTCTCTGTGAGAATAAGCATTGGCTCAGTTTTCTTCACTCCTAGATCCCTGCTGTCTCTATATATGGTAGGTGCCAGAAAATGTGTATTTTTCTATCAATCAATCAATCAATCAATCAATCAATCCATTTATCATCTGTTTATATCTATCATCTATCTGTCTATCAATTATCTATCTATTATCTTTATCTATCTTTCTACCATATATCTGTCTGTCTGTCTATCTATCTATCTATCTATCTATCTATCTATCTATCTATCATCTATGATCTATCATCTGTCTATCTGTTTTTATATGTATTGGTGTTTTGTTAGTTTGTGTACCACCTATGTGCATGATACCTGTAGAAGCTAGGACAGGGCATAAGATCTCCTGGAACTGGAGGTAGAGAGATTTGTGAGCCACCATGTGGGTGCTAGGAGTTGAACCTAGGTCCTTTGGAAGAGCATCCAGTGTTCTTAGCCTTTGAGCCATTTCTCCAGCTCTATATTTTCTTAAATGAATGAGCTTATTAAAGTCAGGATGAAAATCATGGAAGTGCAGGCTCATGGGAGTCAGATGAGTCTGGAGAAGGTGTGAGTGGTCACCCATGCAGACAGAAGCAGAGAGTGGATGGGATTCTGGAACCGTGATTTGTGAGAGTAGCACAGATGGGGGATCACTTGTGGCTAAAGAAAGGTGTGGAAGCCAGAGTGTGGGGAACTAAGAACAGGGTAACAAGGAAGGAGTGACAAATGAGGTTGCATTTTTGAAAAGTTTGGTGAGGAAAGAACGAGAAAGATTTATAGGAGTTGAGGAACACGTGATCCAAAGCAGAAGTTTCTGCTGGAGCAGTCTGCAGTAACGCCCAGGCCCATAGGTGGTTTGAGAGAGAAGAGCAGAGAAAGGTGAGAAGGATGGGAGCGGGAGTTGTGGTTTAGGGCAGAAACAGACTCTGAACAAGGAAAGGAAGATCTCAGCCTTGTGAATGAGTAAAGGCTAAAAGGATGAGTGACAATGTGAATATATTTGTGGTGAAGGGAGTGGGAAGTTGGAGCCCTTCCAGATCACTCTGATTTTCTTTATGCATTAGGAGTCTGTGGTGGTCTGAATGAGAATGTCCCTCACAGGCTCAGATGTTCGAATACTTGTTACCAGTAGGTGGTGCTCTTGGGTAAGCTTAGGAGGTGTGGCCATGCTGAGGGAAGTATGTTACTGGGGGTAGGCTTTGGGGTTTCAAAAACACACATTATTCCCAGTACTCAGCTTCCTGCTTGTGGTTCAAGGTGTGAGCTCTCAGCTACTGCTGCAGCCACCATGCATTAGCTCTGCTACCATGACCTCTAACCTTCTGGAACCATAAGCCTAAATAAATTACTTTTTCAATAAGGTGCCTTGGTCATAGTGTTCATCACAGCACTAGAAAAGGGAATTATACAGACACTGAGTGCGAAACAAGAGCTGGCACTTGGACATGCTGGACATAGAAAAGGATCTGTAGACACACTGCCTGAGGACCCGGACATTATCCGTAGCAGCCAGAATTAACAGAGTAAGTTTTAGCGAAAGGCATTTGTGGTCTGCTGTGGAACCAAGGAGAGGGACAAGTAGGCATTGTAGGTTGAGGGTGAGCAATGCCAGTGCTCCATGAGGGAATGCTCCAGGGGTGATCAAGGCCAGAGTCCCACCATGCATGTGAGAGGTTTGTACCTTTCTTGGTGTTAGAACTGAGGGACTGCAAAGATGATGCCATTGGTCTTACACTGACTTACCACCTCAGGTGTTGATTTAGTTGAATTGATTTTTTGTACCTATTGAATCATGCTTCAGTAAACGCACTGAGGCTCTAGGCTTTGGTCAGGTAGCATATAAGTTATTTCAGTGAGATCATCTACCATCACATAAAAAGGAAGCATTAGTCTCACAAAGTCATTCACAAGTCACACAGCCATCCTTTCCTTTGCACACCCTGCAAAATATAATAGGGTGATTATCTGAAGGAACTATGAGAAAGAGTTTTGCACTTGGGAAGGATAATATGGTTGTAGGATGAAATTCTGGCCTCAAAGTTAATTAATTTAGCATGTAGTAAGAAGGCCAGGGTGCAGCTCAGTAGCTGAGAGCTTGCCTCATATGCCTGAAGCCCTTATTCCAAGCTCTGGTGCCATGAAATAAACAGAAATTGGCTCTTTCTCTGTTTAGTGATATTATTGGGCAGGTTGACTGCTCTGGGCACCATTGTCTCAGCTAAAACAGCGAGAGCCTTTTGGTATCTAGAGTTAATTCTGATCCTGAAACCATAGCATTTCACTGTTCCTCAAAGACACTGTGCTTGGTGAAGCCCAGAAACAGAGCCTGATGGGCAATGGGTCCCAGGAACCAACCCAAGTAGGGATGATGAGTCCATGTGAGTCCACCTTCTCCTGGTGTTATGGATGACTGCACTTCAAAACTAGCCCTCCCTTTGCACCTGAGCTGTGGCCTCCAAGACTCCAAGATGCCCTCCAAGACTCCGTCCTTCCAAGTATCCCTTTCTTGTGGCTCCTTCTCCATGGAGTGTAAAGTGCCCATCCCGAGCCATGCTAAAACCAGCCTTCTCTTGGACATTCCCTTCCTCTCCTTCCCAACTTCCAGGACTCCACTTCTCTGATGATGTTGCCTTCCTTGAGGAAGGAAGCACAAATTTTCATGCTCCAGATCAGTTCTTCTGGGCCCCTCTTCTTAGCCACTGTGTTCAGGTTTCCACCCCCAGCATCTCCTGAAACTCCGTCTCCACTGATTGTCTTGACTTGAGGATGGAGCCCTGGAACTGTAGGCTCCCCTTCTGTGGGCATCTTAACTTTACTTCAGAAGCACTCCTTTGAGGTTGACTGTTCACCCCTTTTCTGGCTCTTGAGCATGTGTGCAGCGGACCCCAAGGCTCTCCCCTTAGCTTACTCCCCCTTTTATTTGCCTTCACCCTTGCCATGTGCTCTTTCTCAGCTGCATAGTGTCAACCATCACCTCCTTGCATCTTTGTGTCTTTGTTTCTGACTTCTGTCCCTTAGTGTAAGTTTTCAGTACTTGGTGGACTTCCTGGTCAGCACATCCGGTTCAATATGGAGAAATCTGTCCCCTGTTGCTCTCATTCTGTTTTGTATTTCTGCCCATTGAACAACCATTCTCCCTGTCACCAGGAATGTTTCTTATTCCTCAAATTCAGACACTTCAGAAGCTTGATCAAGACCCAATGCCAGCTGCGGGATCTCTTAGTAGCAACTGGTATGGCTAACTTAGTCACTGCTCTGTTGCTGTGGAGAGACACCATGACCAAGGCAGCACTTATAAAAGAGAGAACTTAATTGAGTGCTTGCTTACAGTTTCAGAGGGAGCATGGCAGTGTGCAGGCAGGCAGGCCTGGTGCTGGAGAAGTGGTTGGTAGCTACATCTTGATTTGTAGGATGCAGGCAGAGGAGGAGGAAGGAGAAAGATAGAGATAGAGATGGAGAGAGAGAGAGAGAGAGAGAGAGAGAAGAAGAAGAAGAAGAAGAAGAAGAAGAAGAAGAAGAAGAAGAAGGAGAAGAAGAAGGAGAGAGTGAGTGAGAGAGGAGAGAAAGAGAGAGAGAGAGAGAGAGAGAGAGAGAGAGAGAGAGAGAGACTGGGTCTGACACAAGGTTTCCAACAATAACACAGGTACTCCAATAAGGCCACACCTCTTAATCCTTCCAAACATTTCATCAGAGACTAAGTGTGCAAATATGTAAGCCTATGGGGGACAGTCTCATTCAAATTATGACAAAGGCTGTGTGTGAGTAATTATGACTCTTCACCTGGGTCACACTTGTTTGCTAAGTAGTCTTTGAAAGGTTCCTTAACTTCTCTGTGCCTATGTCTCATGTCTAGAGAATAAAAAAAAAATGCTTTAACAGTTTACTGCCAGCATTAATTAGATGATGTTAGAATATTTTTAAACAGGGCTCTTACTATTTACAAAATACTCAAAGAGCTTTATATAATTAAAGAGTCTGCTCATTTTTGTTCAGACCAAATACCAGAGAGATTAAGTGACAGAACTGGGCCTGGAAACAGCTGACATCAAGTTCTCTATGCCTCTTCAAGTCAGTATATTTACAAGCTAAGGAAATACTAGTCACAAAAAGCTAAAGTAACAGCAATAACAAAAAGCAAGCAAGCAAGCAAACTTTGTGTTTGTAGACATGTATTTTTAAATTGTAGTTGCTAGGGAGAGGAGGCACATCTCGAAGGTGAGGTTGAGACAGTTATTTATGCTAATCAGACCAGTGGAAGTTGGAAAATAAAAGGGGCACCCAATCTCCAGATGCCATTTGAAGAACAGCCTCAACTTTTCCTTCAATTCCCATTTCCTGTTCTGTTATCGCTCGCTCTCCGTGTGGGAACAGCATGCAGAGCACAGTGCCGCTGACTTTTTAGTTAGGTAGATGGAGGCCAGGCAGTCCATCTTACAGGAGGTTCTGAAGAAGAACAAGACAGACACAGACAGAGGGCCTGGCAATATTTTAAAATAGTCAAATAAGAGTCCACACTTGCTATCAATGTCTGAAAGAGCCCCATTTTGGGGGAGGGTGGGGACCACTGTTCCCTTCAGCTTAATGTTGTTCATGTTTCCTTATCTTGTTAACGTCATTAAACCCAACGAGAAACGGTTTCAGTCTCACAGCTAATTGGTTTGGACATGTCTCGAGTGAGGGTTTTTTCCTTTTTCTTTCTTGAGTCGTGCCTGCTGCTTTCTATCAAACCATACCCCAATTGAAGGGGCATCTGTTATTGGAATGCCTTTCAAAAACAACAGTGGAGCCTGCACGTCTGGAAGGTTTACAATAAAACCTTCTATTTGGAGCCCACATTTGCGGAGGGATGCCTGAGTTTATTTTGCTTTATTTTTTAAAGTCTTGTCAGGCTTTTTAGGAAGTTGTCATGTGTGATCGTGTTTCTTCAGCTGAATGTCATTGATTAAATCTGGCTCAGAGAGTGCTGGGGAGGGAGACTGTACGGGAGGCGGGAAGTAACTAGCAGGTTTGGGCGATCTGGGTACTGGTGGGGCAGCGTGCAAGTTGAGTTTTAAAGGAGACACTTTCTTTGCCTGCCGTCCATTTCCACCAGTCTCTGTTTTGGAAGGACTTAAGCTACGGTGGTCATGTAGCAAATAACTAATGTCCTTTGGGTGACACTAATGTACAATAGGCCCTGGCGTGAGGGTGTACATGTGGGAAGGACTCCTCCTTGTCCTCTCAGTTACAACCCCAGTGCTACAGTGTGCATTGAAAGGAGCTTGGCCTGCGGAGCACCCCGTGATCCCAGTGCCCGAATCAAGAAGATGCAGAGTTTGAGGCCATTCTGGGTATAATGAAGTCGTGTCTGAAACCCAAACCCAAACCCAAACTAACAACAACAACAACAACAACAACAACAACAACAACAACAAAAAGGATAAAACAACCACAAGGAAAAGGTGGCTTAAGTAAAATTTGAGCAGACATGTGAACATTTGTCTATAGACATTAAAGCAAAAACAACAACAAACAAATGCAAAAGTATTTGAAGGGTAGAGTACAGGGGTCAAGCTCATCCGAGGTTTACAGAGACAGAACCACTGGTCTGCATTCTGAAGATGGTGATAAATTGACAGCCATGCTAGCTTCCTCGTGCCAGACTGTAGGGGCCATGCTGTCCTCCTGACTCATGGTCTGTCTCCATCAGATGCAAAGACTCAGAGTCTCTGGGGTAGAGACTCAGGCAAACCATTTGAAGGGCCGAGGAATCACTCTGAAGGCCACAGAGTCCCGATCGGGGGTCCCCAATGGCTAACTGACCTTACTAAAGAGAGAAATTTCTAACGAGGACGAGCTGGCTCACCGCTACTTTCCAGGTTGTAGTTGGTTCACAAACAGGCTGCGTTAGCACACTCATGGCTAGGCCAGTTAGCATCACTCTCCCAGCCTCCCAGGCTTTGGGGCTGGGCTTCTCACTGCCAAGAGCCTTGCGCACCACCAGTTCTGACAAACAAGAGTAGTCACAGTATCTCCAAAAACACTGGCACAGGTTCAGTGGTTTTCAGAAACTCCCCTGGAATGCTGCCACGGCCTTCCCGAGGCTCTTTGTAACCTCCCCTGTCTACGTGTCCAGCCGTTCTCACCCTCCCTAACGCTGCAGCCCTTTAACACAGTTCCTCACGTTGTGGTGACCACCAACCATTAAATTATGCCATTGCTGCCTCGTAACTGTCATTTTGCTACTGTTAGGGATGGGAATGTAAATATCTGTGTTTTCTGGTGGTCTTAGGTGACCTCTGTGAAAGGGTCATTCATCCCCACAGGGGTCATAACCCATAGTTTGAGAAGCGCAGTACTAGTTCCTCTCTGATGTGAAAGTTTCCTTCAAATAAGTGTGACCCTGTCTCCGCCTTGCATGAAACCTTCTGAGGACTGACTCCCCATGGCATGTTGAACAATAGCCAACCTCCTGAGCTGATGGTTTTTTTTTTTTTAAATTTACAGTGCTGAGGACAGAACCCAGAACATGCTAGATAAATATTTTACCACTGACCAACATTCCCGTCCCTCCTTAGTTGACCAATCCACTTCACACAGGGTGCCCTATGCGCAAACCTTCAGTACCTGTGTGCAGTGTCCCAAATCCTTGGGCCCAGTGTGTTCCTCCTTGTGTTGAACCCTCCTTTCTGCCCCTCTCTCTTTACTTCAGTATTTTCATTTGGGAGTAAGTTTTCTGTGCATAATCAGGGACAGTGGCTAATTGTGTCGTGTGACCCAAGGCTGTCAGACACAATCCAAGGCACCCAATGAAATTGGATTTTCTAAGAAATAATGTGCATTTTAAAATTATATGCAGGTCTCAGGTGATATTTGAAACTTATTCATACTAAAAAAAATTACTCACCTAATTTTCGAATGGAGCTGATTATCCTGATCTCTGTTTGCTAAATCTGGCAAGCCTGGCCATGCTGAGACTCAGCTGTCGACATGTCAGTTACATGTCGCTGGCAGAGTCTCACAGACACGTCTTAAAAACATCCACGCGTACAACTAGACTTCAGGACTAACACCAAGTTCTTGCTGAGTTCATGTTTCTCAGATAGAGGGAACACAAAAGAGGAAAGGATGAATTCTGCTGCTTAACCTGTATCACTTGGAAAATTAAATAACAACAACAACAACAATAAAACAACAAACAAAAAACCAAAAATACCAAAAAAGCTGGGCTATTTAAACAGGACACAGGAATCCCATTCTGCAAATCTACCAGTGTTTTGGAAGTCAAAAATTGTTCAACACTGGAAACAGTGAGAGCAAAATGGAGCTGAAAGTTCTGTGTAGCAGAAAGACCCAAGGAGCACAACAGCAGTGAACTAAAATGAATTATTGTGCACATCTGCCATTGTACCCTAAAGTCACCCCCCATTAAATCGTCCCGTGATCCTGTAGGACAGGGGAGCATTGTCACGGGCCGACCAGCTTCGCTTTCCATTGTAGGGCCATGTTAGCTCCAAGTCTGCCTCCTTCCCAAGGACAGGAAGCTGACCGTGGAGGACGTCGCCTGGAAGACCTACCTCTAATTGCCAGGTTTCTGCACAGGATTTGGGCTCAGTCTCTGCTTCCTGGGATGCTTGCTTTGCCTGTCAGGGACTGTTCAATTTCTACTTTTGTCTCAGGCTTGTGGCTGTAAAACTGCCTTGACTGAAAGCTTGTTTTAAAAGCTTATGACTCTGGGAAATAAAGAGATGTTTGAAGAGCGGGAAGGGAATAAGGGCATGCGTGATTGTGTGTGGGATGGGATGTTTGGTACAGCTGCCCTCCCCCACTTCCTTTCGTAGAGCCCACGGTGGGAGACCATTCAACAAGCCAACAACTTGGGTAACAGCCCTTAAATTGACATTGTTCGGGGATGAATGGATCCAATTGGCTTTAAACATTTTGTCCCCCCCCCCCCCCCATAATTCCTATTTTAGGCAGATTGGTTACTATAGAAACTAGAGCTGCCTTCATTCTGCATGGTCAAGAGACGACAAGCTTGCTAACGGCTAGAGCAGAGGTCTAAGGTCCAAGGTCCTGGTCTCAGCCCAACCCGGAGTCACTGTGAACCTGCTCACAGTGCACCTCAACGCTGCAGTTTTCCTGTCACTAGACAGGGATGAAAATACGCACGCTGGAGCTTTGGGAGAGCGACACTTGATTGCTTTGTCACTGGTGTTGAGAGAGAAGGAAGGGCTAGGGATGAAGGGAGAGTGATTTGAACACAAAGTAAATAAAAATAAAACAACAACAACAACAACAAATGAACTTGGAAGGTGTTGATGACCTGTTAAGAAACCAGTTGGCAGATGCAAGTGAGCATTCGAGGCTGTGATGCCTCTGGGGCTGGGACTTGGGCAATCCTGGTTTGCAGTGTTTTATTTTTGACATGAGTGTATGCATGCATGCATGCTCATCAAACCTGTTCCCTGAAGGTAACAGAGAAAGGCTGCAATTAACAATTGAGTAATTAATAAGTTGTTTGTCCCTGTCCTGCAGAAGAATTTACTTTATTTACTGGTAGCTCTCTTCATATTTAAAAAAAAAAAAAGATCTTTTTAAAAATAAGTGTATTAATTGGATATAGTAGTGGGTTTCATACACATAATGAGCATTAGCCGTACTCATCCCCTCCAGAGCCCCTTTTATCTCCCTCTTCTTTTACCTCCCTAATAGTCCACCTTTTACTTTCATGTCTCTCCCCCAGAAATTCCACAAATGAGAGAAAACATAAGATGCATTGAGCTGGTTCTGCCCAGTTTCCTACTTTTTGTTTTTCTTTAGAGCTCAATAAAACTTTACTGTGAAATTTGGGCACAAAATTAAGATGATAATGTGAAGAAATGATTATATGCATTATCTAGCTTCAATAGCTTTCACTATTCGAGCTCTTTTTTTTTTTATTATATCTCATTCACTTTTTGTTCTTTTACCTTCTGGCCTATGTAACAGCAAGTCCTAAATACCACATCAGTTTCTTCACAAACGTCTGTGCTTCTCAAATGCATAAGGTCACTAGCACATTAATGGAACCAATGATCCTTAATACCATCTAGCACCTAATGTATATTCAATATTCATAGATTTTTCTCAGGCACATCCTTTTTAATGGTTGATTTTTCCAACCAGAATTCAGTAATGTTCCACACATTATGCTTGCTTATTATGCATGTAAGTTATTTTAAATCAGTAATACATCCTCTTTCTTTTCCTCGTCATTTTATTTAGAAAAATATCCAAGATTTCAAGCTCATGCAGTGAACATCATTTGCTTTCACACAGTTAGTTGCTCCTCAGATGAGTGCTGGGGACAGGGTATCACCAGCATGCTGCCTTCATCGCCATCATCAGCATCATCACCATCAGCAGTGTGTCTTGCTGAGTCATTGAGAGTTTACAAGTGTGTTGCAGACATTGTAACATCTTTCCTTTGACCATTTCAGTGAGCCTTTCCTGAGATCAAGGGCATTCAATTACAGAATCCCATGGTAAACATTAGACAAGGAAATGTAACACTAAAACAGAAATATGATCCATTGCTCAGTCTATATTCAAATACTGCCGATTGTCACAACCCCCTCTAGATTCTGTGAGGGGAAACAGGAACAAATAACAAGATACTGTGTCTACTTTTGGTTGTTGCTTGTTTTTCTTTTGTTGACCCTTTGACACCCATCCCACTCACCCCCAGTCAGCGATCACCCCAGGACCTCTTGCCTGTTGGGCAACCAAACACTCTCCTACTAAACTATATTCCAACCTTCTCTTAAGTGCTTCCCAGCCCAGAATGTTCTGCAAAGACAGTTATTTTTAATTTTTCATGATGGTGACATTTTCTCATGGTCATAATAGTTTATTTTAATATAAATTTTATTACTTAAAGCAAATTTTAAATGTGAATATATTTTGATCATACTCTACCCCTCCTCTAAGTCCGTCCAGATCCTCTCCCTCCCTCTCTCTCTCCATCCTCCCAACTTTTTATGTTCTTTCTCAAAAAGCAAACAAAAACCTAATAGAACAACAACCCCCTCCAAAGAAGAAAAGCAAATATTAACACACACACACACACACACACACACACACACACACACACACACACACTCACACATATCTTAGTTTGTTATAATTTGGAACACAGTTCTCCCCTGCTAAGACTCAGTTTTGCTCCTTCTCTGACACTTTCGCGTTCCCTACTGGATGTTTGTCCTCATCTTTGCCCTCAGGGTAGCACCTGCCTTCATCTTTGGTACCCCAGGTGGAGTTAGCCTAACTAATGCTTACTTCAGGAGCTTCTGCATGGTCTTAAGGGTGTGCCAGGAGCGTTTAGTCTCATCCGGAGGCATAGTTACCACTAGGTTCTTATCTGTTGCACAGAGAGAAGCAGCGTGTTTCAACCCACAGTCGTGGAAAGAGGAGGAGTTTGGGACTCTACGTTGCCTTTTCTCCTTCTGCCTGGGATGTGAAAGCCACCCAGATCATGAGGCAGGAGGCACTTGGGTCCCACATGGAGTTGCCAGCAGCACAGTCTGTTTCTGCACGTGCTCTCTGGCCTCATGCTTACCCACCTAGCCAAGACAGCTGGCCCGTGTTGGTCCCTGGCACCTACATATGGTTAACTTAAGCCAAAGAGGAGCTTGCTTTTAGCCACTTAGCCATTTAGAGCCACCTGAAGGAGCAAACACGGAGGCGACCACAAGACCAGCAATCTCAGTATCTAACCCCCACCTCTCTCAGAGGGCTTTTGTGATGATGCCGATGCCTCAGGCCTCTTTCTCTCCTAATCTATGAGTGTGGATGCCTCTCCCCACATCTCGACAGCTGTCTGGACCAATTTCAAGGAGTCCAGATGGTGCCCCATGCTCAGCTCCTGCTGCCAGGTCACTAGTTCTGGCCCATAGCATTGTACATCATCTGAAGGCCATTTAGTGGAGGATCCAGGGACAAAGACGGTAAGAGTGGGGTCAAGTCACCGAATGCCCACAACCTCTCTTTTGCACCTTCTCTGTGTCAGGAGCCATCTTATTTTAGACTCTGACAAGCAGCCAGGCAAGAAGGGCCAAGCTCCCCCAAAGGGAAGCTGGCAAGGGGTCACGGGGTAGGGGGGCATCTGTTTGTATTTTCAGGTGCTCTGTGGAGTAAATGGAAAAGAAGCGTAAGGGTAGGACAGGGTGGCCTGGTGTCCCTCATCATCACATTGAGCCTGGCTGTCGTATGTGATTACCCTGTTTAACACCCCGCACCCTCCCCCAATAAAGTCAAAGTTACCGGCACCATTTAAAGGTTGACGGGACAGAGGTTGTTTGTAGCTGTTGAGGCAGTGTTTTGCTCTGTAGCGCAGGCTGGCCTTGAACTTGAGATCCTTCATCAACCTCCCCAGTGCTGGGGCTACAGGTGTATGCCACTATGACTGTTTTAAAAAGCAAGAGCTCTATATCTCAGAGAAATCAAGGGGCTTTCCATAGACGTGCAAGTGGTGGCCTAGTTTTGAACTAGAACTTGACTCTCTTCAAACTGTAAAGCCAATGGTTTTGTCTCTAGTCTCCATTTCCTTAGGAGCACTGGAGTTAGTGCCCGGCATAAACGTTCTTCCTCCCCTCCCTCCCACCACCTTCACTCTCACTCAAGCCAAGGAGGCTTCACAGCCAAAGGGCATCTTTGGGGTTGTTGAGCACGCAGAGAAATGCAATGGAGGTACATACCTGCTCTTAAGAAGTCTAAGTAACAGGATGGCAGAAAAGAAAGGTACAACATGGCGATGCGGGTTCTAAGACTTACTTACTAAGTAAGTCTGCCACGCCTGTGCTTGGAGTCAAATAACTCATTCTGAGAGCTGAGTCTGCCTAATAGCACTGGCTACTGTAAGACTGAAGGACACACACACACACACACACACACACACACACACACACACACACACACACACACCACCGGAACATCAGAAGTTGGAATGAAACGGGAGGGGATGTAAGAACAGAAGGATGTTGCCAAGTACACAGGGCCAGCAGAAAGGTCAGGACTGCCTCGGTCCCCAGCCCGCCCCAGTGACTCACAGACCAACACAGCCCCAAGTCTGAGCTTACATGTGGGGGAAGAAAGCCTGAAGCAGGGCCCGGTCAGAGACTGAACCACTCGGCGGGCTGAAAGGGAAGCTTGGAGCCTGGGATGTCTGTTTAGACGGATTTTTGTCGCCAATTAAGGAAGGGGTCTCTCGGGCTCTCTTCATTCATCTTGGGCCTGGGTCATTCACCTTTAATCTCTATAACGAAAGGATTAAACACACCCCATCTTGGCTTCTCAGAGGATGTTTGGCCTCAAGTTTCCCCCCAAGAGCTTTATCTTTATATGTGACTGCTCAAGACACTCTGATAATTTGAAGTCGGCTGCAAAAACAGCAGGCGAGAGTGTCCCCACTTTCCGTGCCATTTCCAAAGGCAGTGTAGGGTGTACCAGGAAAGAGGCTCTGGATCCAATACTGTGTGATTTGCTCCCAGATTACAAACTGTGCGGTGTTGGCCACATTTCTCAGTCTCTCCGATACTCAGAAACCTCATCTATAAAATTCCTGCCGCACCAGGGGTGACATAGGACCAGAAGCTTCTGTCCACTCTGCTGATACTGAGGTTGGCACCCTCAGTATCATACTCGCTCCTGCTCACCACTCCTTCTGTGATAACACTTGAGAGGACGTAGAAAAGGCCTTATCTGCCTCGTACTTCTTCTGACAAGGCTGTGAAAAACTGAGCATCTTTGAAGTCTAGATATTCACCCCACGTGATCATCGTGTTTATGGGAAACGCGCCAAAGAATGAGAAGTTCTCATCCTATCTGAGCACTTTCTGCAGCTCAGAATACATGGAAGCACACAAGCTGCTGAAGCCCAGAAGCCCTAGCCGAGGTCGAGGGATGTGTCCGCTAGGCAGAGCCAAGGGCGCAAGTTAAAAGAATGGCGTCTGTTTCTCTTGGGGTTTCATAGTGCTGGCCTTCCTCTCCGGGATCTGAAGGTTTAATTGCTGGAGGCAACTCCAAAGAGATTCAGTCACTGGAAGCAGAAACAAATTAGCACACACACACACACACACACACACACACACACACACACACACACACAAACAACTGGCCCAAACGCTGCTCCCCACCAGAGTTTTGTAATTGCCTGAGTTGGATTCCAATCAGACAAGATACCCAAGGAGATAGTGGAAGGCCTTTGATAACCAGAGTGGAAGAAAATTACTAGACAATTAAGGAAAGCAAATAGAATGCTGTTTTTATTGTAGCCCTCGAGTGAATTTTTGTTTTTGTTCTACATTTTTCTAAAAAAATAAAATAGTACTTTTATAAGCTGGAATGTCCAATGGGGCAAACATGATGCACAAGGATGAGGTGAAACATGTTCTGAGTTAGAGATAAATGTTTGATGGTATCAACTTAGATTTCATTTACAAAATAATTTATTGTTTACATGCATGTGCCTGCGTGTGTGTGTGTGTGTGTGTGTGTGTGTGTGTGTGTGTGTGTGTGTAGGGGGTATCTGTAAGGCCAGAAGAAGGTGTTGGGTCTCCTGGAGCTGGAGTTCCAGGAGGTTTGTGAAGGGCTGGTGCACATGCTGGGAACTGAACTGTGTAAGGACAGCGTGCTCTCATCTGCCGAGCCGTCTCTTCAGCGTGGAGCCTCATCTTCTAGGAAGTGGATGCTATAAAGTGACACAAGCCGGCTTCTGCCTGTCCCCTCTGCTGTGAGCAAGCCAGCCTCTGAGCTGGCCTGAAGGGTCTTCCGAAGACTGGGGCATCAGGATGCTCTCTGAAGAACACAGTTCTCCAAATGGAGAGCAAGGGTGAGGCCAGAACAGCGTCTTCATCTGAAGACATGAGCAATGGCTTGGAAGCCTAGAGCGTTGAGGTCCAGTGCACATGCTGGAATCCCAAATCTTCTAACTACAAACCATGTGGCTCTGCGGAGCTGGAGAGGGCGGGGTGGGGGGCGGGGCGGGAGGAGAAAGATTTTTAGTCCCTCTGATCTGTAAAATGTGGAAACAATCCTTAATTCACAGGCTGGCTTGGAAGCTTAAAATAGGTAAGACTTCTGTTGGACACTTTGTTTATTCAACAAACTGGACTCTGTCCCTCTGACCACCTTCCTCCATGGCCCTGTCTTCCTTTCACTCTTCTCATAAGTCTCCAGTGGACGTTCTGCCTCTCACAGCTTTCCTGAATGCACAGTAAATAATGTCACAGAGAACAAAACTGGCTAATAATGTTTATTATTAAAAGCCTATAACCATTATGGCGGTTATTAAGAGCCTGCTACCATATCAATAAAAGACACAGACACCTATGGTGTTTTAAATATGCCTTATTTTACCTGGAGATGGGCAGATTCTAAGCTAATCTAATCTTACTACCCTTAAAACCCATATAAAAAGCCAATCGTTTGCCAAACCGATGACTCCCCAGCAGCTTCTGCTCCGGAACAGGAAGAGAGGAAGTAGAGAGAAAGGAGTGTGCACTGCACCATCACACCTGGACCTCGTGAGAGCTGGTATTGCAGGTGTGCTCTGCACCATCACACCTGGACCTCCTGAGAGCTGGTATTCCAGGTGTGCTCTGCACCATCACATCTGGACCTCCTGAGAGCTGGTATTGCAGGTGTGCTCTGCACCATCACATCTGGACCTCCTGAGAGCTGGTATTGCAGATGTGCTCTGCACCATCACATCTGGACCTCCTGAGAGCTGGTATTGCAGGTGTGCTCTGCACCATTACACCTGGACCTCCTGAGGCCTGGTATTCCAGGTGTGCTCTGCACCATCACACCTGGACCTCCTGAGGCCTGGGATTCCAGGTGTGTTCTGCACCATCACATCTGGGCCTCCTGAGAGCTGGGATTGCAGGTGTGCTCTGCACCATCACACCTGGACCTCCTGAGAGCTGGGATTCCGGGTATGCTCTACACCATCACACCTGGACCTCTTGAGAGCTAGGATTGCAGGTGTGCTCTGCACCATCACACCTGGACCTCCTGAGGCCTGGTATTCCAGGTGTGCTCTGCACCATCACACCTGGACCTCCTGAGGCCTGGGATTCCAGGTGTGCTCTGCACCATCACACCTGGACCTCCTGAGGCCTGGGATTCCAGGTGTGCTCTGCACCATCACATCTGGACCTCCTGAGAGCTGGTATTGCAGGTGTGCTCTGCACCATCACATCTGGACCTCCTGTTTTCAAAGCAAAAGTGACACCTAAAGCTACAGGAATCATTTTGGGGCCATGAGGCAATCATCCCCAGTATATAAAGCCAATAACCAAAGATGGAAATGGAGTCTGTATTTGTAACGATATTGATAGATTCCTGAGCTGCTGGATTTCCTATTGGATGAGTAAATGTCTATATTGATTAAGTCACTCTTAACTAGATTTTCTATTGCTTGCAACCAAAAACATTCCTATCTGATATCCCTTCTTTTTAGTTAAATTTTCTTTCTGAAGTATTGTACTGGCAGCCTTCTTCATAGACCGAAAGTCATCTGTGTATCAAGATGGATACCACGGGGTCCTTGCTAAGAGATTGTTGGAGACCATTGTGTTAGCTGAACTTGAGAAATGATCTTCAGAGAGCGTTAGCATTTTTAACAGAGCTATTCACTGGAGACAAATCCCTAAAGCCATGATGGCAGAATGGTGGATCTTGTAATTGGCAGTCAGCAGAGGGCCAGAGCTGTGATTTCTGCTCCTTTCCTCTCAGCATGGATGTGGCCACCTATTTTCCCCATATCTTCCTCTGAGCCTGCTACTCAAAGTGGGGCCCATCAGCAGTGTTGGCATTGTGCTTTTTAAAATGCTAAATCTGTCCCAGCCCAGAGCCACAGAAGATGCACTTGAAGGAAAAATCTCCAAGTTCCTCAATTGCAGATTAGGATGGACAGGTCTGGCCCCAGAGGCTACTGAGTTGCTGGAGCTGGAAAGAGCTCAGATTTCCAGCACTGGGTCAAGGGCAAGGCTCAATGTCATGCGAAGTTCTCATCTGTCTCTTTGTCTGCTTGTGGAGATCTGGGGCAAAGCCCAACTGTTAAATAAATAAACATGATCCTCTCAGAGTCATTTGAACAGGGAGACCAGAACCACCCAGAACCATCACTTTGTCCAGGATTCTTTCTTCGTTCTGAAAGAGACATGAGTTAGGCAGAAATGGCAGAGCTGGACAGACAAGGACATAGCAGAGATACAGGAGAGGGAGGAGCCTGAGGAGCTGGGGCTCAGGCACATACTGCCTGCCCCCACACGGTCTCTGTGAGCATCGGCCCACGCCTCCAAGACTCAGAAGCTCATTACTGGCAGCGCCTAGAGTTCAGGCAGTATGGGGTTATCCGTGCCAGGGAAAATAAACATGTTTGCCTGAGATCTGTGAATGTCAAAATATTCATTTACATGAAATATACTGCTATTACATAGACAAGAAAACTGTCCCAGGGACTTTTTCTCCCCCACCCCCAAACAAGTTTCGTGGGAATCCAAACTGTAATCAGAAATTATCTCATGCAAACTGTCAGGAGACATTATCAGACTTAGAGATGACCAAAACTCACACACACACTCTCTCACCCTCTCTCTCTCTCTCTCTCTCTCTCTCTCTCTCCCTCTCTCTCTCTCTCTCTCTCTCTCTCTCTCTCTCTCGACATTATCAGACTTAGAGATGACCAAAACACTCTCTCTCTCTCTCTCTCTCTCTCTCTCTCTGTGTGTGTGTGTGTGTGTGTGTGTGTATAGAGCAGACACCAGTGTCGGGTGTCATTCCTCAGGATGCTATATACGTTGGGTTTTGGGAGGTGGCTAATATTGAAACAGGGTCTCTCCCTAGCCAGGATCTCACTGACTCAGTCCCAGGGATCTTCCTGCAGCTGCCTCAGCAGCAGCAGAATTATGGGTGCACCCTCCTATGGCTGACTTTTTAAATGGAACCTAGGTCCTTGGGCTCATAAGGCAAGCTTTTTACCAAATGATCTATCTTCCCAGTTCTTGGGGAATCAGTATTCTTTAAAAAATATTTATTGATTTGTGCATGGGATGCTGAGCATTGAAATCTAGAGACTCATGGGCTAGGCAAAAGCCCTACCAACGAGCTGCACCCTAGCCCTAGCTCCAAGTTCTTACTGGACACCTCAAGCTCACCTCAAGTGCTAGAGCAGCACAGATGGCAAAATACAATCTCCATTCTGTTTACTGCTGTTGATGACACTCCCATGAAGCCTTCTGGGAAATCTGACATTGCTGTCACTCTATTGGATTGCTAGGGCTGGCATAGCAAGGCAATATGACGTGTGGTGCAAACAGCAAAATTTGATAGTTTTT
The DNA here is from genome assembly GCF_964271855.1 of Acomys minous. Lineage (NCBI taxonomy): Eukaryota > Metazoa > Chordata > Mammalia > Rodentia > Muridae > Acomys > Acomys minous. The sequence continues at coordinate 110,263,423 of NC_140492.1, read as the reverse complement.
GATAATCTCATGGTTCTGGGGACTAGGTAGGAAGAGTGATGCATGCACATCGAACTTCCCCAGAGGCCTCTCTCCTCAGCCTGTGAACGACTGCCTCCTCCTTGGCACCTTTTTTACATGCATGCATGCCCCGATACCTTTTTATAAGGACACAAGTCTGTGGGTCTGGACCTATGAAAATGACTCCATTTTGACCTAATGTTCCTTTAACACCTCAGATCCAGTCATGTTCTGAAGCTGAAGTACCTAGGGTTGATACTTCAGCATATGGATTTTGAGAGGACTTCCTAGCAGTACCCAAGAACACAGAAAGGAGTCTGTGGGTTAGCTTAGCCCAATGGGGCATGACTTGTTCACATCTCCATGTCTGCATCTGGAAGGCATAGCAAACTTTTTCTGTAGGGGTGGATGGTAAATAGTTTGGACCATATTTACGGGCCACAGAGTCTCTGTTGACTCTGTCCTTGAAGCAGAAAGCAGTCTATGACAAGACAAATCAAAACAATGACTGCATTCCGACAAGACTTTGTTTACAGGGCAAATATCATCTGTGGCTGAGGGCTACTGACTTCTCACCTCAAGAGATGGCTAAAAGAACACGAGGAAGGAATTTGAGACCCTGAAAGATCACACTAGTAAAACTACACTAAAAACTGTTTCACAAGCAAGGCGTGGTGGCGCACGCCTTTAATCCAAGCACTCGGGAGGCAGAGGCAGTGGATCGCTGTGAGTTTGAGGCCAGCCTGGTCTACAGAGTGAGTCCAGGACAGCCAAGGCTACACAGAGAAATCTTGTCTCAGAAACAAACAAACAAAAACTGTTTCACGAAGAAAACAAATATCCAACTTACTGAGGCTTCTGTGTAATTGGGTCTCTGTTCCCACAGCCTGAACCTAGTTCTTTTACCTTCCCTAGATAGCTGGTGTGGATTGGTCTCCGGGTGGAACGTAGCAAAGAACTGAAAGATGAGAAAGCACGCGTTGCCTGCTTTAGGGCTCTTCAGCGGCCGATGAACAGGCACAAGGTCAGTCATGAACAACTTAAAACTTAAAATTTTGAAGTATTTGAATAAAATGCTGTGGAGGGAATCCTCAAGGTGAGGATGTTCTAGGTGGAGAGATAGCTCCATTGGAAAGGTCCTCAACACACACAAGCATGAAGACCTGAGTTTGGTCCCCTAGAATCCACCTTAAAAGCAGGATGTGTTAGTCAGGCCTGTACGACAAATCCCGAGCAGCAGAAACAAGAGGATCCTGGGCCTCCTACTTCAGGAAGAGGCTAAAAAAAAAAAAAAAAGAAAGAAAAAAGAAAAAAATGGTCAAGACTGATTGAGGAAGACACCCCAGTGTTGACCTTTGGCCTCCATCCCTCCCCTTCAAATATATATAATAAATAAATAAAGTTCAACGATAAGGTTTTAAGTGAGGGACAGGAAAAAGGGCACATGGCGGCAAAGTCCAGAAGCCAGGGCAATGCTTCCAGTTGACCCTTGCGAATGGAGCCACGTAGGGACACAGACACTTTACCCTCCAGCAGTGAGGTGTGGCAGCACGTGAGAAATGGTCTGGACCAGGCTAGCTCGTCAGCGTTGGTATCCAAGGTTTTTATTGGAAGCCTGCTCCCTGGACGTCAGCTCCATAGTGACTGGCCTCAGCCACACCCTCTCCAGCTCTCCAGAGCAAAACCAGACATTTGCCAGAAATCACTTTCTTAGCAGTAACTTACTTATTTCTACCGGTCAGGCCCTAGGCAGACAAAAATAGGTTGATACCAAAACTAGGAAAACAGGGTGAATATCCTAAGGGTTTAGAAGTTATTTTCAAGGTCAAAAACTGTTCTGGGAAGTAGGGCTTTCTTTGAAATGCAGGGCTGTTGAGTTAACCCTTCCTCTCACTTGGGTCTCTTACTGTAAATGAGACTAGACCTAGGGTTCCTCTCCTCTTGGTCTTTGATATCTGGGATTGGGTTACAGCTTTTATGGAGACCCTAGCACAAGAACATTGGCAGCGCGAGCTTGCCATCCATCCATCGGGAGGGCGCCAAGGGCTGGTAATCGCTCACATACTGGAAGGAACACAACAGGAACACACGAAACACAAGAGAGACACTCAGTGGCCCTACATGGGGCCAGGGTCCTTGCCAGCTGTTGGAGACAGGAAGAAAGCTTTCATGAGAGAGAAGTTAGAGATGAGCTCAGGACTATGAGGGGAGGGGGAACACAGAAGCAAGAGCTGGGTAGCACTTCAGAGGGACATTCTGGGGCACTGCAGGATGTGAGTGTGATATCAGTGTAGCATGATACCAACATATTAAGGCAGGAGGATGCCTGTGTGTTCAGGGGACTGGTTGTCCCATTTGGCTGTAGTGGGTAAAGGTACTGGAAATGTATGTGAGACTCATTTTCTGGAATGCTTCCCTTTTGCAAGTTTCAGGACCCTCTCACGTCATGGCCCACCCTTGAAAGAATTGGTATAACTGAATTAATTAACTTTAAGTCATTGACTCTTGGGTGAGCTTTGTACATGGGCTTAAGACGTCTGGTTATTGTTGAAATCTACACCCCATGGAAGCCCTTGGCTTTTGCCACGGAATATTCTTGAATATATAGTTGATGGGAAAATTTCCACATGAATTTGATAAATCCGAGTTTTAAGTGGAGCCACCAATAACAAAGTTATTCTGAGACAGAGAGCAAAAGCCTGACCTATGATTGTGGGTGTAAATCAGAGAAAAGAGAGGACATAATTCAAATGCAGAATGCATAGGGTGGAATTTTGGGAATCTAGTAGTGGCATATCAGCAAGGCTAGAGCCATAGCCAGTTCCAAGGCTTAAAGTAAAAGCTGACTGGAATAGTTACAGTGTTACCGTAAGAACTGAAAACTTGGAACTAAGTACTGGGCCTATTAGAATGTGGGTTGAGTAGGATAGGGACAGTTTGTTGAGTTTGGAAATGATGACTGGGAGATAGCCAGAAAAGTGTCCCCAGTACCCGAGCAGAAAGCCAAGTACGGTGGCATATACCTGGAATCAAATGCTGGGAGGGAGGGATAGGTGGATCCCTGAAGCTTGTTGGTCCCTAGTTCAGCCGATCAGTAATCCAGGTTCAGTGAGAGATCCTGCCTCAAAAACAAGGTGGCAAGCAACAAAGGGGGGACATCTGCTGGTATCCTCTGACCTGTGTGTGTGTGTGTGTATGTGTGTGTGTGTGTATGTATGTGGGTGTGGGTGTGGGTGTGTGGGTACTTGCCCCTACACACACACACACACACACACACGCAGACACACACACACGCGCGCGCACACACACACACACACAAACACACACACACACAGACACACACACACACACACACACACACACACACACACACACACACACACACTAGCCTGTATGTTGGAAGATTACAGTTCTGAGGATCCTTGGCATCAAGGTTCTGTAGAAATAAATAACATTATCAGGGAAGAATGCGGAGGGGAGAAGAGGCGGGCTTAAGGAGAAGACAGAAAGTGCCAGACTCTAAGTGGCTGTTAAGGATGAGGCACCAGAGAAAGTTAAAGACAGTGAGAGATGGGTTGGAAGCCAGGGGAGTAGAGGGAGTCTCCACTGTGACACGTCCTCGGAGGGCAGGCAGAGAAGGACGGCAACAACACAGCAACAACAACAGCAGCAGCAGCAACAACAACGTGACACTGTTTCATCTTACAAGAGGCACTGGTTAAACTTCAGGGGTCAGGGCACAAGTGAGGACTGGGAAAGTAGTGGGGAAATGCTCCTGTTTGGTGAAGAAGCAGGGAATTGTGGGTTAGCGGGTAGCTGGGGGTGAGACTGGGTTTGCCACAAGGGCAAGCCAAGGAAAGAGACATGAGAAACGAGGCACCTTAAATTCTCAAAACAAAATTTAGAAAAGCTAGCCCTTCGAGGTTCCAAATCCCTCCCCCGCCCCCAGAAGAACATGGGATAGCATCTTTCTAAGGCCTCTTCAAACTGGACACACTGTGGATGTCCCCTCATCAACGACAGAGAGAATGACCCCAACAGTTATCATCGGGCCACCCCGCCCATCAAGGAATCCGGCAAGTGTGCGGCTGCTGCTCTGTGGCCCGGGATCTCCACTCTTCAGACTGAGGAGCTGAGCTGACACTGTTTACTTTGGCTCCCCCTCCCCATTTCTCAGGGACGGGCTTGAGTCTGTCTAGGGTGAGTCATCCAGTGGATCTACTTCATGGCTCTAGCTACAACCTTACAGACATAAAGTCATCTGATTCTGACAAAAAGCAGATGTAACTTCTCTTAGTTTGAATACCCAGTAATATGGAAAGAGGGAGAGAGGGAAGGAGGGAGAGAGGGAAGGAGGGAGTGAGGGAAGGAGGGAGTGAGGGAGGGAAGGAGGGAGGGAGGGAAGGAGGGAGGGAGGGAAGGAGGGAGGGAGGGAAGGAGGGAGGGAGAGAAGGAGGGAGGGAAGGAAGGAGGGAGGGAGGGAAGGAGGGAGGGAAGGAAGGAGGGAGGGAGGGAAGGCGTGAAGGTTCTGAGATAATCAGACACAGCCCTCCACTCTGACCCAAAGTCTTCCTAAGAGCTTCCAACTCCTTTACCTTCTCCAAGATGACTCTCAATGACTTCATGTGAAGGCAATTAAGTTGGTTCTACCAGCTCCCACAAGCCACTCCCCTGAACATGAGACATGCACTCGAACCAGAAATAATATTGATCCTTATGTTTATAACACACCGAAGATGCGTCGGACTCAGGCCAGCTGCGGCAAAGAGCTGAGGTAGGGGCGTCTGCAACTGGAGAGGTCACGCCCAGTCCAGACTTTCAGGAGGAGGCACTGCTGAAAACTGTGTGAATCACACCAGATGGGAGGGGTTAACTGGAGGTAAAATGGTATGTTCTAGGAATAAAGACTTGGATAAGTGTGGTGGTTCGAATGAACACAACCCCCGTAGTCTTGGGACACTTGAACACTTGGCCTTCAGTTGGTGGCGCTACCAGGGATGTTTAAGAGCTGCAACCTTGCTGCAGGAGGTACGGGGTGGGGCCTTGAGATTAAAGACGGCAAGCCACTTTCAGTTTGCTCTCTGCTTTGTGCTTATGTTCGACGACGATGTGAGCTCTCGGCTCCCTGTTCCTGCTGATGCTTGCCACTTGCTCCTGTGTCTCTCCACCACAATGGCCTCTTAGCCTTCTGGATGGAAACTTAAGGCCAAATAAACTCTTTCTTCTTTAAGTTGATTGTGGTTGGGGTTAATAAAACAACAACAACAACAATAATAAATTAATTATATTATTTTATAATTTAACTAATTCACTACTTATATTATTTTATATTTTAATTAATTATATTATAATTAATGAATTAGCAATAACTATTACTATTATTACAGCAACAGAGTAACCAATACAACAAGAAAGCACAAAGAGACCAGCATCATAGGTCAAGTGTGGGTTGAAAAGTGGAGGGATTTGTAGGTCCTGATGTTGACACACTTTGATATATTAGGTCCACTCGGGCAACTTCTGAAAGAGCTGTCAGCTCGGGCTTCGACTCTGGATTTTGTAAGCTAGACTGTTGGGAAGTGGCCATGGAAGTAGCAGGCCAGGATGTCCTGCTCGGGGAAAGAGGACAGCTGGTCGAGGGCCTATCATCAGGCACGAACGAGGGTTTTGCTTAAGTTTTTATTTTCCTTGAGGAGACTTGAGAAGTGAGTGCTGAAAGAGAAGGCTTAAGAAAAGCAGGTCGGATGCAAATTACGTAAAGGTTGGAGGAACCTTTCCTTTTTGTGGTACTGGAGGTTGAGCCTAGAGCCTTGCAGTGCTAGGCAATCGCTAAGTGAAGTCCAGGGCGAATATGTGTTGTTTGACACAGGCTGGGCCGTGTCAAGGACCCCAGTGCCTCAGACCCATGGGCATGGCAAAGCCTCCACGGCTGAGGCTCAGAAGAATGGCAAAGTCAACTTCTGGCCCATCTGCGGATGTTGAGAGTGTATGCAGAAAATGTTCGCAGTAGCTTCCCCCCCTCCGCTCCTTTCTTCCTTTGAGTATTCACAGCCTGAAATCTATGGAGGTTTCTCCCATCGAAATTAGCACTTTCCTCCTTGTTCAGCTGTGTGCAATAACCTCGCCTCTCTGCTTCACTGTTTATAAAGAATTTGCTGAGCTTCCTGGGAGCATGTCCTTCACAGAGCCTGGCCCCCTCAACCCCAGCGTTTCCATGTACCCCATGTGCCTGTCTTTCCTTGATTTCCTCACTTCCCTAGTGAGGCCAGTCCCTGGGGCCCTACACACACACACACACACACACACACACACACACACACACACACACACACACACTCCAGTCCTTTAACTAGAAATTTTCTATCAGCATACAGAGTCATTAAAAATTATGGAAAAGAAGCCAGGCATGCTTTTATTTTTTATTTTTGTTTTCTTTTTTAATTTTTAAAATTTCTTTATTTATTGTATATGAGTACTTTATCTGCAGAAGAGGGCATCAGATCACATTACAGATGGTTGTAAGCCAGCATGTGGTTGCTAGGAATTGAATGCAGGATCCCTGGAAGAGCAGGCAGTGCTCTTAACCACTGAGCCATCCCTCCAGCCCCTGTGGTGCACACTTTTAATCCCAGCACTCAGGAGGCAGAGGCAGGTGAATTCCTGTGAATTCAAGGCCAGCCTGGTCTACAAAGCAAGTCCAGGACAGCCAAGGCTACACAGAGAAATCCTGTCTCGAAAAGCTAAAAAAAAAAAAAAAAAAAAAAAAAAAAAGGAAAAGAAAAGAAATGATCTTGAAGTAACAAATGCAGCCTAGAATTGGTATCCTCCTCCCAGCCAGCGAGGCTTTCCACGCCCATCTGAACCACCGTCTCCTGTAAGTCGATACATTTTTCTCCTCTTACGTGGTAAAACATCCCAAGGAATCCCCACTTCACTGAGCATCTTCAAAACATCCCTGTAAGAACCAGGAATCCAGAGTAGGTAGAAGAGTCCAGATGTCCACCTGGCTCCTGGCCCAAGGATGATCCATGATAACCCAGCCCCGGCCCTCTCCTCTCCTCTCCCCCTCCCCCCTTCCCCCTCCCCCATGCCCCCAATACCTCATGGACCTCTAAGGCAGGAGACTTGTGCTACGGCAGCTCAGCAGCTTCCTGGGCAGTGTGGTGTATTAGTTTCTTTTCTTAACTGCTGTGACCATTTGCCTGGCAAGAGAGTAATTTCACTGAGGAAGAGCTTATTTTGGCTCAGAGCTTAAGAAGGGACACAGTCCATGACGACAGGAAGGCGGTACAGCAGGAGTGTGACACAGCCATCCTGGTAAACACGCAGTCTCTCGGCAGAGAGATGACAGGCCGTGGGGCCTGGCTACCAAACACTGCTCACCAGCTAGTGGCTCCCCTTCCTCAGTAATACTTTACCTCTTACAGGTTCTGGAACCTTCTAAAGCAGTGGTTTCCACCCTTCCTGATGCTGTGGCCTTTAATACAGTCCCTCATACTGTGGTGACCCCCCCCTCCACCATAAAATTATTTTTGTTGCTACTTCAAGACTAATTTTGCTACTGTTAGGATCGTGAATGGAAATATCTCTCTGTTTTTCAACGGTCTTAGGGGACCTCTGTGAAAGGTTCGTCTCACTCTCCACCCAAAGGTGTTACAACCCATGGTTTGAGAACCTCTGTTCTTAAGTACCATGGCTAGCTCACCAGGCACAGTGGTTTCACACTCAAACCACATGCACCAGAGAATGTGGAACCCTGTCATTCCCCAGGGGAATTGTGGGTATTTAGGGCTGCCACTTATTGCAAGGTGAGGGGCCTGCGTGAAGAAGATCCTTGAAGCCTGATTTTGGACCCATTGCTCTTTATCGATGATGATGTCATGGAGGAGATGGCGTCTGAGGCCTCACTAGCTCCTCAAGTGCGCAGGGGTCACCTGGACCTAGGCCACCCGGTTCCTTCTACTGCAAGATTCTACCAGACTTTTTCTCATACTTTATCTTCCTTCTTCTTCTCCTCTGGGGAGCAAAAAATAGTTCCAACAGAAAGATTAAACATAGACACCCTAAATGGAATCACTTGCTACAGAAAGAAGCTCAAGATTGTAATTAAAATGTTGGCAGTATTATGGGATGTCAGAGAAACTATCACCTTGGAACAAAGATTGGGCTAAAATAATCTGGGAGGAAGAGAGTCTTTTTAAAGAATTAGCTGCACTGCATTTAACCCCATCTGTGCTTTGAATGCCAGGCAGAAGGTCAGAGGTGACACGCCTTGCATTTTGTGCTCAAATACAGTTTTGCACGGTGCAAGCTATCCAGCACCCCCAGCCTCTCCCTGCAAAGACCAGCCCCACTCCTTAGTCACCACAAAGCTAAAATGTGTCTTGAGATACACTCCTCTGTGTTTCTGATAGCCTGTATATGTTATCTGTTTGAATCAGCAAAATGACTCAAAATGCTTGACGGTCTTCCCTCTCCAGCTGGTGAGCTGTGACTTCCACGGATTTCTGACTTGTTCCCATGGTGCAGCAGGGGTGTTGTGGGGTTTCATCATTCAATAGTGCTAATTGGAATAACAGAGGGGAAGACCTTGGAGTTCCCATGGTCAATAAGGAAGGGAGGGAGGAGAGGAAAAGAGCCAGTCAAGAAGGTCTTGAGAAACCTTGAACTACATTGCATCACCCACCCCTGTGGATCCTTCAATAAAATGCATTATTGCACTGTGATGCTCAATATCATACATTACTCATGAAATACTTGTGTAAATGCTTTGTACAAGATAGCAAAGGGCATGGTGCACACCTTTAATCCCAGCACTCGGGAGGCAGAGGCGGGCAGATCGCTGTGAGTTCGAGGCCAGCCTGGTCTACAAAGTGAGTCCAGGATGGCCAAGGCTAACACAGAGAAACCCTGTCTCGAAAAACCAAAAAACAACAACAACAACAACAAAAAAACCCAAAAAAACCAAACAAACAAAAAAACAAAACAACTGAGATGGTCAAGGGGACCCAAAGGCCAGAGACAGAAGGAGCCTTGAGTAAACCTCCTGAGAACTGCCAGACATCGAGGGCAGGGCCTGGGATGTGCAATGGGGCTGCAGTCTGTGGATTCGCCCTGATGTCTGAGACAGCACCAGCTCCAGCTCACGGCTGAGTCACTGAATTTGGTGGTGGGTGAAGTGTTGCTGGAATCTATAATACTTTCCAGGAATTATAGCAAGGAGACCGATCTGATGCCAGAAACAGAGTAGCATTGAGCAGTCCCTGGGCAAATCAATGTGAAGACCTGTATTCTCGTGTGTGCATGCAGGCATGTGTGCATGTGGAGGCCAGAGGTTGACTTTCTGGGTCTTAGGCGCTTGGCACTTTAAGTTTTGAGACATAGTTTCACACTGAGCTCGGAGCTCATCAGTTTGGAGTGTGAGGCAGCTGAGAATATTGCATCTGCATCAGGAAGCACAAAGGTCGAGTATGGGTGCTCAACTTACTTGCTCAGTCTTCCTCAGTCCATCTTGTGCCATGGTAGCACTTACATTTTAGGTCAAACCTTCTCATTTCATTAAACTCAGTGTAGAAAATCCCCTCCCGGGGGCACCCAGAGGTTTGTCTCATCGTAGGTGACGTCAGATCCTACCAAGATGACATTGACTGTTAAGCCCATCTTCCGTGGAACTTTCCAAGGATTCATTTTCTGTTTCGTTTTGTAAAAGAACAGATCAGATAAAAATACATATAACAAGGCGACAGAATAATGTTATCACAATAAGTAAAGCCATACCTCAATTGTGTGATGCGCCTTAGCATTTAATTTTTTAGGCTTTTTTCTCCCTCAGTAGTTTTGATGTTTTGGATATCCGGTGGTTTCTGGGAAGATAGCAGAAATAAATCAGGCTGCAATGCAATAGATAGCATTGACAAGAATAGTTATTAGTGGTTTTGGCTAGATTTAGCTAAGCCATTGTTATGCTCAGGTGTTAATCCATCCTGTGAAATTTCCCAAAGGCTGGGCATTTGTTGTTGTTGTTTTAACACGAGGTCTTGCTCTATAGCTCTGACTTGCCTTGAACTCATAGAGGTCTGCTGCCTCTGTCTCCTGAGTGCTGGGATTAAAGTCCTGTACCACCCGGCCAAAGGATTAGGCATTTTGAAGAAACAAAACCATAGAGCCATAGAAGTAGGATGTGCACAGGGTATGTGCAGGGGTGGCCCCGTCATCTAGTCTGTGTGGAAGACTGTACTGCTGTTGGATGGGGGAGGGGAGAAGTCAGCCCTTCTGTCCTCAGAACATCACCTCACTACTGTCTCTGTTACTGGGCTTCCACCTGAAGATTTTGTTTGGTGGATGGAAGCTCCCAGTGATTTTCAAGCTCCTTTAAGCTGCAACACTGTCTCCCTTGGTAAACATACATCCAGTGCGCAGATAAAGAAAGGAGCTAAAAGCCGAGAGGCAACCTCTGCGACTGGTAAGCCCTTGGCTCAGCCTTCTATGTGGAGGACCAACTGCAAGCCGCTGGGGTTCGCACAGAGGCACATTTTAAATCACTGGGTTATGACGAGCTTCCCAATTGGATGCTCACAAAAGGATTTCAGAAGCTTGGGAAATTGGGATCTCTCCGCCTTCCATAGTGGGAATCAGGGTTGTGAGTGTCCTAGCCTCTTGGGACCCAATGCTTTCTCCTTCAACTTATCACACTATGTAGTGGGATTATCATTTTGTATGTGTGCCAGGCATGGAAAAATGTTACAGTGCACCGGTTAAGACATCATTCTTTGATGGAGGCTATTACCCTGAGTCATTGTCATCTCAGCAGGAATTTTTTAAAAAAGGAACTTTGCCCCTGCCAGTTATCTATAGGAAGGACGTTTGTCCGGTCAGTCTTGGAAAGGCAGTTGATGGGAAGATGGGTACAAGCCAGACCACTGAGAAAGGGAGGACAGAGTGATAAGCCTGGAGCTGCAGAGGCCAGAGGGAAGCTTCACCATGACCTGGAGAAAAAGGCAAAACACTGTGACAAGGACTCTAGAGAGAAAGGAGAGAACATGGAAGTGCTCGCTGTGCCCCAAGGCTCCAAGGCAGCAGCTCAAGCCCTGTCAGAGTAGCACACAAAACCATACACACACGTATACATATGTATACACACACACATATATATACACACTCACACATACATACATATACCCTTTTTTTTTTTTTAACTTCTGAAAGAGATTTCTCACAGGATAAGTGCTCATTTGAGGCACCAAGAGTAGATTCTTCACCTGGAAAAAGACAGACTTGAGTTTTGAAAGGATGGGTGAGTAATGCCAAACGGGGGATCCGTCAAGGAAGGAGACAGGCCCTGACAGCCCCAGACTGAAGAAACAAAGCCGCCTCCCACCCTCCCCTCTCCCTTCCCCCGCCCCCATGTCCTTTTCCTCTGTTTCTCAACCCTTTCTTCCCATCGCTCTGACTCACAAGTGTCAGCCACCGGGGTTGCTCCCATCTCTCAGCCTTCAGAGACCTCTCTGTGGGCCTTTTCTTCTCTTCCCCATCCACACAGGGTTGGGCAGGAGTCCAGACACATCCACTTTTCCAAAGGCTCCCACAGACGGGCAGCTTCCTGGCAGGCACCTTCCTCAGGCAAAAATGATTTGCCTCCTAGGAGGACGAGACAGATGGACAAGCCAAGGCTCATGGTTGTTTTCCACCAAGGGGTTTCACAAAGCCTTGCCAATTCTTTACCAATCCCTCTCTTTGCCATTGGCCAGTTTCCTTTCTGAACTCCCTTTGTGTGTGTGTGTGTGTGTGTGTGTGTGTGTGTGTGTGTGTGTGTGTGTGTGTGTGTGTCTATCATCTGCTGTCAGCCAAATCCTTTCATTTTTCTCAGCTTCATCTTGGACTCAGGCCTATTAAATCTTGTCAAGAAGATTCCTGACGTACTAAGTTTCATGCCCCGTCCACCACCACTGTGAGCTGGTGAGTGGTACGGCTGTACTTCACCTCGGTGATGTGTTTGAGAGAACGGAGTTCCTATGTCAAAAATAGTATTTGACCAAAGCCCCAAGGGAATGACAGCTCCACAGTTCTTTCCGAGTGGAGATGTAAGCATGATGAATAAATATAATGTAATGAAGCCAGGGAGATAGACTCCTCAGAAGAGAACTGAAAGGGGGTGTGTGTGTGTGTGTCAGGGAAGGTGTGGAGAGAAACCAAAATAGAAACTGTGCTGGTAAACAGCTGGAACCCTTTCAGGGAGAGTCAAAAATTACACCAAAAATGTTGCAGATGCTCTGCGAGGATTCTGTTTCTGTCCACGTCTTACTAGCTCTTTTCTTCCCTTTTACACGAGTAAAAACCACTCCCCGGTAACTCTCAGCATGATCGCTTGTGTTACCAAGTGTGTCGTTCCAACATTTCTCCCTGTGACGAGGTGCCACCATTAAACACTCGAAGATACTAACAGGTGAGGCGCCGGAGGCTGAGAGACTGTAGGGCACTTGCTGCAGGACACCCAGATAGATGAGAATTGTCCCTCGAGTCTGTCTGATCCCAGAGCCCAGATTCTCTAATCGGCCTCAAGTTGTCCTCTTTTGTTAAGTGAATGTAATGTTGACAAATTTAATGTTTAAGCTCCTGTGTAGTTTGACATAGAAATACCAGCTCCAGGTCATGGTAAGCTCCTCGTGCTCCTGTTTAGAGCAACAGGAAAGGTGATCTCTCTCCGCCCCTGGAGGCCAGGACTGTTACCACCCACTATCAGGCCGATGATACTTCCAGGGGAGCAGACAGCTAGGGTCTGAAGAGTCCGCTAGTGTGGCTTGGGTTCTGCACTCGCCTGCCAGGAACATTAAGACAGACGTCTCTGGGCTGTATCAGTTCTTTAGGGAGCAGGCATTCACCCGTCACACCCCACACTCACTCTCCACCAAGCCTAGTCTGAGTTTAGTGACACTCGTGTCAGCTTCACGCACCAGGCCCTACAGTGCGTCACGTGCTGTGTGTCACGTGCGCGGCTGTGCTCTTCTCGGTCCATCTGTCTCACAATCCCCTCAACGTGCTTCTATTTCAGGCGGCTTCCTTGCCTTCCCGAGTCATGGATGTGACCACTCTCCAACCCTTACTTAGCTCATGCAAAGTTTAGATGAACTTCTGAGCAATTTGAATCTCAGGGAGGCGCTGAGGGTTATCTTTACCCCGGCGAGAGACCTCTAGGGGGTACTCAGCCCAGTTTTTACCCCATCATCTTTAGCAAGCAGGGTTTAAATGTTTCACATGTCATCTTATCTTGGGAGTGTAGCTGAACGCACAGGGGAAGTCGTATTACTTTACTGCTCTTTGCTTCTGTCAGTCAGTTCTTTTTGCCTCCTGCAGCTCCTCAGGCTGTCGTGGATATTGTGGAGTTTCATCATTGGTATCCATCCACTAGGACACTGGAATCATCTGTCTCGTTTCCTTTGTTTCTTAGCAATGCTGGGAGCAACGGTGAGTTTCTCTTTTAGAGAGACTCTTTGGAATCTCCAAATGGCTGTGGGGGTTGGGACACCTTTATTCTCAGCCACACCACAGCCTGCTAGCAGCCAGTCTCTGACCTGTGGTGGTATGAGAGTGCAGCTCCGTCCTGGTTCTGACTCCTTTGCATTCATCTGCGTTCCCAAGGGAGGCAGAGAGTGTAAACCGGACACTAGAGTGAGCCTGGGAAGGTCCCGCAGCTTTGAAAGGAGCTGGCTAGCCGGGCGCTTGGGAGTGATTCCCTTTCCCTCTTTGGTGTCCTTTCATCTGGCTCCAGTTGGCTTCAGAAGGCCAGCCTGCCCCAGCCTCCCACCCCTGTGTGGGCAGCAGCAGGCAGTGGGAGGGGGGCAAGCAGCTTTTCTACTCTGTTTTTACCTTGCTCTGACCATGTCCATCATGGTGACCTTTGCAGTCCCAAGGCTATATAATGTCTGTCTATCTATCTATCTATCTATCTATCTATCTATCTATCTATCTTTTATTAATTTATAGTTGGGGCAGAATGTACCTCTGTAGCTCAGGCTGTCCTCAACTTTATCTTCCTGTCTCTGCCTCTTGAGTGCTGGAATTACATGCATGAGCCACCACACCCAGCTAGAATCTTCCTTCTTTAAAAACATAATTATCTGGTTAATTAATTGTGCAGGTGTGTGTGTGTGTGTGTGTGTGTGTGTGTGTGTGTGTGTGTGTGTAGCTTTGTGTGTGGGTGTGGGTGCAGGTGCATATACGTCACTTTTCAACACAGTTAACTAACTCATTTTCTCTACATACCATTCTACGAATAATTAGTTTGGGTTAATTGTATGACCAAACGTATGAAGAGAACACAAATTCCTAAGTATCATAGCTCAGGTTTGGAGATGCCAGTTTGTGTCCAGCACAGAATATTCTGCAGAGTCAGCATCCAACAGCCAGCCAGCCTCTTGTTTGTTTGATTGGTTTTGGTTTTTTGAGACAGGCTTTCTCTGTGTAGCCTTGGCTGTCCTGGAGTCACTTTGTAGACCAGGCTGGCTTCGAACTCACAGAGATCCACCTGCCTCTGACTTAGTCAGCCACTTGACAGCTCTTTACATACAGTGGTTAAAGGCCTGGAGTTCAAAGCTGAGCTGTAGTTTCCCCTTGGAGGCATGCTTGTGTTAATGAACTTAAAATCAGGTGTGAAACCACAGCATTCTGAGTTTGGGCTTTTGCCTCTTGAAGGAATGCTTGTTTCCTCAGATGAGAGGAAAGCAGAAAGGGCTGGAAAAGCTCTCAGGAAGGCAGAGTTTAATGCTGGTGAAAAGATGAAAAGAAACACCAGACTCAACCCTAGCAATGCCACCTGCGGGAACTACAGCTACACATCTCAGTGGCTTGGTCTGAATGCCATCCTATTTAGTGACAGTTTGCTCCAACACACCTGTCCCTTGAATAGTCTTGCTTTCTATGAAAACTTTCCCACTTAAAATCTAAAGTATCCTTCAGTCTGCAGGATGATTCCACGCACTCAGGAGAGAAACCCAACTTCTGGAGGGAACAGGTTCCAAAGACTTCAGATCCTTCAGAGTCAAACAGAAATGAAGAAAGATTTATTCTTAAATTACCCCCTATGGTGTGTGTGTGAGAGAGAGGGGGGGAGAGAGAGAGAGAGAGAGAGAGAGAGAGAGAGAGAGAGAGAGAGAGAGAGAGAGAACACGTGTAGAGTCATAGGACAACTTGCAGGACTTGGATCTGTCCTTCTACTGTGTAGGTCGTAGGGATTAAACTCAGGCTGTCAGGCTGGACAGCAGCTGCCTGTGCCCATTGAGCCATCTCACCAGCCCTAAAGAAAGATGTGCAAATAATGTTCTCCTCAATTGAGTTTACTGTTTATCCCTTGCCTATATACAATATAGTTTGCTCATTCCAGAAAACTAACTGGCTAAGAGATTTAAGTGTCTCTTCCAGAAGAGAAAATCCATCCTCTCTTCATCCAAATCTCATTGTTTAATGATAACATACATGAAGTGAAAGAACTTAAGGGTAGTCATAGTGCCAAGGAAGCATCGTGTCTTGGTTAGTATTTTGTCAACTTGACATAAGCTTGAGCCATCTGGGAAGAGGAACCTCCATTGAGAAAACGCCTCCCTCAGATTGCCTGATGGTAAGTCTGGGGGACGTTGTTTTGGTTAACAATTGAGGAGAGACAAGTCACTGCCTAGCTGAGGGCTTCGGGGCCATAGACACACACACGAGGAGCCATCTCCTTCAGAGTCTGTCGATGCTGATGTAAAGTGTGGCCTGCAGAGAGCAAGCATGGTTGGGGGGCAGAGAAGTTACCCACATTGAGCTCCGCCATGACCTCAGTCATGTCCTGAGCTGAGGATTGGGGTTCCAAGGCTGACTCCTTCAAGAAACATCTGATCTAAGAGCAGAAAGACAACACAGGTCTGCTTCCCATTAAACAGCCCCACCCCCACACCCTGTGCAGGCCTGGTCAGAAACCAGAGAGAGCCCCCCAAGGCGTGCAGGCAGAAGTTTGTTTTCTTGCTGCCCTTTCGGTCCTGTGCCTAGGGTAATGAAAACTCTCAAAGGTGTTAATTAGTGCCAGTCAGAACGAGGCTTTGTGAAGCTGACCCCTATCCATTAGGAAATGGACTGAGGCCAGTGGACCAGCCACTTAACCAGGGCACAAAAAGCTAAAAACTCAATGCCTGGCCAACTCCTGCACAATTAGTGTGTCTCTCCAACCATGCTCCAATGCACAGTGGGAGCCCCTCAAGGATGGGAAAGGGCAGCCCAAGGTTGAATGCCACCTTAAGCCTTGAAGCAGGGATGTGCACAATGGCATCCCAGAGGAGGTGCAGCGGCCGGAAGATCAGAAATGGGGAGGAAACACTGTGTGCTGCTGTGGGGAGCAGAGCAAACCCACAAGGCACAGAGTAGCGCATGAGCAAGCAAATGGCACCCATTCATCTAAATTCTGGATAAAGCGATCTGCTGACTTCTGGTGAACCACAGAGCTTGCATTCTACCACATTTCTTCCTTCTCATTCCCCGACTCCATTCAGCTTCCACAGATACCCAGAATTCTGCTAATATTTTGCATCATCAAGAAACAGAACCTTCACTCAGATTCGTACAACAGCTTTGTCACTGTTCTCCCTTCCATGCCCCATCTAAATCCCTCCCTGCATTTAAACACCATGGATTTTCCCCCTTAATTTTTAAAATATGTTGTGCTTAAAAAAAAATAGTTTAAAAATATGAATGTGTTGAGTCCCGTGACTAAGCTCTTCAATGGCAACCGTGTCTTTTAGGTAAAAACCTGAAATCCTTCGCTTGACCTGCCGCTTGCTCTGGCTCCTGCTGACCTCCCAAAAGGAAGCAACATTTTCCAGGCCTTCTCAGTCTCCGTTCTTCTTTTCCAGCTTGGGGTTTTCAAAAAAGCCGTTTATCTGCACATATGTAAGAATATAAGGATTCACATGCACACGGGCACATTAGTTACCTTTTCTGTTACTGTGTTCTGGTTCCAGAGGGGTAAGAATCCATGATGGTAAAGAGGGGCAATGACAAACTGTGGGCGTGGCTGTGGCTGTGGGCGTGGCTGTGGTCTCCTGACAAAGTCAAGGTCCTGGACCTAGCTTAGGGGCCAGGACATTGGAACAAGGACTCAGTTTCCTTCTTTGGTGTTTTGACCCTTCATCCAACTTGGGGAAGCTTTGTTCCTGAGCAGGGGAAGGCTCCTTTCAGGCTCTTGCATTCCCACAGGACGAGTAACTCAGATCTGCGGGCCCAGAAGTGCTGTCTCTATTTCAGCATCGGGGTCCTGGGCCTTTGGGTCAAGTGGGCGGAGTCAGGACTGGGTAAAGTAAGCGGAGTCCAGGCTAGGTAAAGGAGGCTGCGCTGAGTGGTTGAAAAGTTCAGTCTCTGCAGCTAGACTCTGCCGGGTTTGAATTCGGATGTGATAACCAAGTATTAGGATCTTCGTTAGTAACAGGAGGGAACCTACACTCGATGCTTCAAATAGTTGGCTGTAAAGGCGAAGAGGACCAGCAGGTTGTGCGAAACACCCAGCACCAAGCTGCCATCAGCTTTAACTCCTTACTCCCAACTTCTCCTCTTTCTTTTTCTTTCTTTCTTTCTTTCTTTCTTTCTTTCTTTCTTTCTTTCTTTCTTCCTTCCTTCCTTCCTTCCTTCCTTTCTTTCTTTCTTTGTATTAAACGTTATTTTCTTTTCTTCGTGAGGTATAAATATAAAATAGAGACGTGTTTTGGAAAGTCTAGCAATTAAACACTAAAATACCTTTATAAATAACCAAACAAAAAAGTCCTTATTATAGCCTGTCAACGCTACCGGCCACCCCATCATCTCTAGGTCATATAAATTCACTCTGCACAGTGAAAGCATTTCCCGGAGCCAGTCGCTAAGCAACTGCTTAAAACAACTTGCAGGGACTCCCATCCCTTGGTCATTCAGGCTTATGACTGTCAGGCTGCTTATTTCTTGAACTCAGCCTCCAGCCATGTTTTGAAATATTGGTATGCCAGACTAACCATTTTTTCTAGGGCAACACTGGGGACTTTAGGGAAGGGGGGCGCAACTAAATCTGATCCCTGCAGTCACAAAATACTAGTGAGGTAGATCTTAAGTGGTGAACATTTATTTGCTTGCTTCTTTGTCTAGTTGTTTCTATGTTGTTTGTTACATGCAGAGGGCAATCTCAAGATGAATTTGAGGCTAGCCCCAAGCATGACAAGGAAGTGTCCATTCACTGGCCTGGCCTTGCTGGGACTGGCCCTATGTCAGGAAGTCCATTAGTAAGAATGCCGATCAAGGGGGATCCAAGATGGCGGCGAGCAGTGTGGACCGTGTTTGAAAGCTCCAGCGAACAATTCAGGGAATTGCACAGATTTCTGAGCCAGGAACACCAAGGTCCCCACACCACGGCAGCAGAAGTGCTCCACGGTTCGGAGGGACCAGGGTGCGGAGGACCTGCCTCCCCCTGCACACGGGAGGAACGAGGACTTTCTCGGATCAGAGCGGCGGCGGCTTTTGGGACAGCAGTGCTACCAGCGGCTCCCCCAGTGGCTCGGGCACCAGCGACGGCGGTTCCAGCGGCGACAGAGGCGGTGGCTGAGGTTTTCAGCTCAGAGCCTTCCAGTGGAGGCGATTAGTGCGGTGGACGGGCGAGGGGACTCTGGGCAGGATTTGGGTCGCGTGGCCTTGAGACCCAGGCTGGACTCAGCGGACGGTTCGGCCCCGGAGCCCTGGGTTTGCTCAGTGAGCTGTGCTGTGGAGAGGCGGGCTCGGCTCGGCGGGCAATTCTGCCCGAGGCGCAGCTCCTCTACTGTAACACAGGCTGGGCGGGGTGCCCGCTTCTACCCTGGGCTCTGGCTCAGCACAGACACAGTTTTCCTGCTGTGACACGAGCTGGGCGGAGTTCTCAGTTATACTCTGGGTGCTTGCTCAGGGCTGTGGCAGTTTTCCTGCTGTGACACAGGCTGGGCGGAGCTCTCAGTTATATTCTGGGAGCTTGCTCAGTGCTGCGGCAGTCTTCCTGCTGTGACGCGGGCTGGGCGGAGCTCTCAGTTATACTCTGAGTGCTTGCTCAGGGCTGCAGCAGTTTTCCTGCTGTGACACGGACTGGGCGGAGCGCTCAGATATACCCTGGGTGTGTGCTCAGCGCAGACTTGGTTTTCCTGCTGTGACGCAAACTGGGCAGGGCGCTCACTTCCACCCTGGGTGCTTGCTCAGTACAGTCGCAATTCTCCTGCTGTGGCAGACGGTTCAGGCCCTGAGAAACTAGCTGAGCTCCACGCGTGGTTCAGGCCCAGTATCCCTGGCTGGACTTGGCAGGGGACCCAAAAGGTTGTGGATACCTTGGCCTGACCCAACAATCATTCAGAGACACAGAACAATTGCAGGACCCACAGCAAAGGGGAGCTGAGGACCACTGGCGGTGAGAGCCCAAAACGACAGGGCTAACCTCCCGCCATTCACACAAGTGAAGTATCAGGGCTTCCAGCCTACGGAAATCGTGAGAAAACAAGTGAATCTATCACCAGACTCCCTCCACTCAACTCTGGAAGTTACCAAAAAAAAAACAGAGACGGCAAAATGTCTAAGGGACAGCGTAAAAGCATACGCAAAAAACCCCAAAACAACATGGAGTCTCCAGTTCCCAGCTATCCCAAAGAAAACAATCCGGAGAACTCACATACAATGGAAACACAAGAAAATGACCTCAAATCCCTGGTAATGAGGATGGTAATGGAGGAAGCAATTAAAATTAGAAATCAGATGCAGGAAGAAGCAATGAAGCAGGTGCGAGACATAAAAGAAACACATAGAGTGGAACTGGAAAATTTTCAGGAAAATATAAACAACCAAATGAAAGAAATAAAAAAATCTGTTCAAGATATGAAGATGAAAATGGATTCAATGATAAACACACAGACAGAAGAAAAACGAGAACGTGAGGTCTCAGAGAAGAAGGCGAATGACACAGTGCTGAGCTTTTCTAACAGAATCCAAGAGATGGAAGAACGAATCTCAAATCTAGAAGATACAATCTCAGATCTTGAAGCAACCATTAAAGAAAATGCCAAATCTGGAAAACTCCTGACACAAAACATCCAAGAAATTAAGGACACCATGAAAAGAAGAAATCTGAGGATAATAGGCATTGAAGAAAGAGAAGATATCAGACTCCAAGGCCCAGAAACTATTCTGAACAAAATCATAGAAGAGAATTTCCCCAATCTAAAGAAAGGGATGCCTATAAATATACAAGAGGCATACAGAACACCAAATAGAATTGACCAGAAAAGAAAAACTGCCCGTCACATAATAATCAAAACACAAAACATACAGAACAAAGAAAAAATATTAAAAGCTGCAAGGGAAAAGGGCCAAATAACATTTAATGGCAAACCTATCAGAATTACACCCGACTTCTCAGCAGAGACCATCAAAGCCAGAAGGGCCTGGACAGAAATCCTGCAAACCCTAAGAGACCACAGATGCCAGGCCAGACTACTTTACCCAGCAAAACTATCAATAAACATTGATGGAGAAAACAAAATATTTCATGACAAAACCAAATTCAAACAGTACCTATCCACAAATCCAGCTTTACAGAAGATACTAGAAGGAAAACTCCATCCCAAAGGGGCAAGCTACAACCAAAACTACTCAGGAAATAGATAACTATACCATGGCAAAAACACAACTACACAAACGCTCAACTGGAACCAACATCAAAATTAAGACTCTTAATAGTAACTGGTCGTTAATATCTCTCAACATCAATGGTCTCAATTCTCCAATAAAAAGACACAGACTAACTGAATGGGTGCATAAACAGGATCCAACATTCTTCTGCATTCAAGAAACACATCTCACCCATAATGATAGGCATTACCTCAGGATAAAAGGTTGGAAAAAAATATTCCAAGCAAATGGTCACAAGAAGCAAGCAGGCGTAGCCATTTTAATATCGAACAAAATAGACTTTCAACCAAGATTAATCAAAAGGGATGAGGATGGACACTTCATACTCATCAAAGGTAAAGTCAACCAAGATGACATCACAATTCTGAACATCTATGCTCCCAATACAAGGGCACCCACATTTGTAAAAGATCTGCTAAAAAGGCTTAAACCACACATCGATCCCCACACAATAATAGTGGGAGACTTCAACACCCCACTCTCACTGAAGGACAAGTCATCGAAACAGAAACTAAGCCGAGAAATAACATCATTAACCAATGCCATGGGTCAAATGGATCTAACAGATATCTATAGAACCTTTCACCCAAACAAGAAAGAATATACCTTCTTCTCTGCACCCCATGGAACCTTCTCCAAAATTGATCACATCATAGTTCACAAAGAAAGCCTCAACAGATACAAGAGGACTGAAATAATACCTTGTATCCTATCAGATCATCATGGGCTTAGACTGCAATTCAACAACAACAGAAATAACAAAAAGCCTACACGTATGTGGAAATTAAACAACTCTCTGCTAAATGACACCTGGGTCAGGGAAGAAATAAAGAAAGAAATCAAGGAGTTTCTGAAATTCAATGAAAATGAAGGAACAACATACCCAAATTTGTGGGATACATTGAAAGCAGTGCTAAGAGGAAAATTCATAGCACTAAGTGCCTTTAAAAAGAAAGTGGAAGCATCACACATAAACACCTTAACGACACAACTGGAAGCCCTAGAAAAAAAAGAAACAGAAACACCCAAAAGGAGTAGACGTCTGGAAATAATCAAACTCAGGGGTGAAATTAACAAAATAGAAACTAAAAAAACAGTCCAAAGAATCAACAAAACCAAGAGCTGGTTCTTTTAGAAAGTCAACAAGATAGACAGACCATTAGCCAAACTAACTAAAAGGCAGAGAGACAGTATTGAAATCAACAAAATCAGGAATGAAAAGGGAGACATAACAACAGACACTGAAGAAATACAAAGAATCATAAGATCCTACTTTGAAGGCATATATGCCACAAAATTTGAAAATCTAAGGGAAATGGACGATTTTCTTGATCAATTTCACTTGCCAAAGTTGAGTGAAGAACAGATAAACAAGCTAAATGGCCCTATTTCCCCTACAGAAATTGAAGTAATCATTGATAGTCTCCCAACCAAAAAAAGCCCAGGGCCAGATGGCTTCAGTGCAGAATTCTACCAGACCTTCAAGGGCGAGCTAATACCGATACTCTTCAAGCTACTCCAAAAGATAGAAAGGGATGGAACATTACCAAATTCATTCTATGAGGCCATAGTCTCATTGATACCTAAACCTCACAAAGACTCAACAAAGAAAGAGAATTTCAGACCAATTTCTCTGATGAACATCGATGCAAAAATTCTAAATAAAATACTTGCGAAACGAATACAAGAGCACATTAAAGATATCATTCATCATGACCAAGTAGGCTTCATGCCGGGCATGCAGGGATGGTTTAATATACGGAAATCCATCAACGTAATCCACCACATAAACAAACTGAAAATAAAAAACCACATGATCATCTCTTTGGATGCAGAAAAAGCATTTGATAAAATCCAACACCCATTCATGTTTAAAGTTTTAGAGAGATCGGGAATACAAGGCACTTTCCTCAACATAATAAAGGCTATATATAGGAAGCCAATAGCCAAAATCAAAGTAAATGGTGAGATACTCAAGGAAATTCCTCTAAAATCAGGAACAAGGCAAGGCTGCCCACTCTCTCCATATCTTTTCAATATAGTACTCGAAGTTCTAGCCAGAGCAATAAGACAACATAAGGAGATCAAGGGTATTCAAATGGGAAAGGAAGAAGTCAAATTATCCCTATTTGCAGATGATATGATAGTCTACATAAGTGACCCTCAAAATTCCACCAGAGAACTCCTACAGCTGATAAACACCTTCAGCAAATTGGCTGGATACAAAATTAACTCAAAAAAGTCTGTAGCCTTCCTATACACAAATGACAAGCTTGCAGAGGAAGAAATTAGGAAAACTACACCCTTCACATTAGCTACAAGCAATATAAAGTACTTAGGAGTTACTCTAACTAAGCAAGTGAAGGACCTGTTTGAAAAAAATTTCAAAACCCTAAAGAAAGAGATTGAAGATGACATGAGAAGATGGAAGGATCTACCTTGCTCATGGATAGGGAGAATTAACATAATAAAAATGGCCATCCTACCAAAAGCAATCTACAGATTCAATGCAATCCCTATCAAAATACCTACACAATTTTTTAAAGACATTGAAAGTTCAATTCTGAACTTCATATGGAAAAACAAAAAACCCAGAATAGCTAAAACAATCTTGTACAATAAAAGGTGCTCTGGAGGAGTCTCCATACCTGATCTCAAACTGTACTATAAAGCAATAGTAATTAAAACAGCATGGTACTGGCACAGCAACAGGCTGGTTGATCAGTGGAATCAAATCGAAGACCCAGATATGAATCCACACACATATGGTCATTTGATTTTTGACAAAGAAGCTAAATCCATTCGATGGAAAAGGGATAGCATCTTCAACAAATGGTGCTGGTCTAACTGGATGTCTATGTGTAAAAAAATGCAACTGGACCCATATTTGTCACCTTGTACAAAACTCAAATCCAAGTGGATTAAAGACCTCAACATAAAACCAGAGACACTAAGTCACTTAGAAGAAAAAATGGGAAAGAGCTTGGAACATATTGGCACAGGAGACAACTTCCTGAACAGAACACCAACAGCCCAGACATTAATGTCAACAATTAATAAATGGGACCTCATGAGGCTGAGAAGCTTCTGTAAGGCAGGAGACACTGTAAAGAGAACAAAGCGACAGTCTACAGACTGGGAAAAGATCTTCACCAACCCTAAGTCTGACAAAGGTCTAATATCCAAAATATATAAGGAACTCAAGAAATTAAATACCACCAAACCAAATAACCCAATCGAGAAATGGGGCATGGAACTAAACAGAGAATTCTCAACAGAGGAATATCAAATGGCTGAGAAACACTTAAAGAAATGCTCAACCTCCTTAGTCATCAGGGAAATGCAAATCAAAACAACTCTGAGATTCCATCTTACACCCATCAGAATGGCTAAGATCAAAAATTCAAGCGACACCACATGCTGGCGAGGATGTGGGGAGAGAGGAACACTCCTTCATTGCTGGTGGGAATGCAAACTAGTACAACCACTTTGGAAATCTATCTGGTGCTATCTCAGAAAAATGGGAATAGGGCTTCCTCAAGACCCAGCTATTCCACTCCTTGGAATATATCCAGAAGATGCTCCAGCACACAACAAGAAAATTTGCTCAACCATGTTCATAGCAGCCTTATTCATAATAGCCAGAACATGGAAACAGCCGAAGTGTCCCTCAATAGAAGAATGGATAAAGAAACTGTGGTACATATACACTATGGAATACTATTCAGCTATTAAAAACAAGGACTTCCCGAAATTTGTGGATAAATGGATTGAGCTAGAAATGATCATAATGAGTGAGTTAACCCAGAAGCAGAAAGACTCAAATGGTATATACTCACTTATATCTGCATATTAGCCCAAGGGGCATGTCCCACGAAAGCCTTCACTTACCAGGAAACTGAGACAGAGGAGAGGACATTCTAGTGGGATTCTAGATGAGAGAATCATGGGAAAAAGGCAAAGTAGAAGGACCCAGAGGGTCCTAGAAACCTACAAGTAGAACATTATGATAGGCAGATTTGGGCATAGGGGTCCCGCTCAAACTAAGGCACCAGCCAAGGACAATACAGGCGGTAAACCTTAAACCCCTACCCAGATCTAGCCAATGGACGGAACACTCTCCACAGTAGAGTGGAGAGTGGGATATTACTTTCTCACATACTCTGGTGCCTCACCTTTGACCATGTCCCCTGGAGGGGGAGACCTGATGGCACTCAGAGGAAGGACAGCAGGTTACCAAGAAGAGACTTGATACCCTATGATCATATAGAGGGGGAGGTAATCCCCCTCAGGAACAGTCATAGGGGAGGGGAGTAAGGGGAAAATGGGAGGGAGGGAAGAACGGGAGGATACAAGGGAAGGGATAACCATTGAGATGTAACAAGAATAAATTAATAAAAAATTAAAAAAAAAAAAAAAGAATGCCGATCAAACAGAGGCTCTGGGATGTGGCTTTGAGGATGATCTCATTCAAACCTCCCGAGGAGTATTGCTGCTCACTTAATGCTTTGTGGAAGTAACATTCTGAGATCCAGGATATGCTCTGGCATTTTAACTTCCCAGAGGAGAGGATTTGGGAGAGGAAAGCAGCTGCAGGTCAGAAGTGGGTAGGCAGCAGGCAGGAGGGGAGGCAGTGACAGGCCAGGGAGGGGCTTACTCAAGGAAGTTGCGCCAGAGAGATGGACAGTCAATAAAACTTACCATCCTGTTAAAATATTTTTATTTCTGCTATGCGTGTGCATGTGTGCGTGCATGCATGAGTGCATGCATGTGTGTGCGTGCGTATGTGCGCATATGTATGCTGTGTGTGTACAGGTGTGCCAGCCACAGTGCACATGTGGAGGTCAGAGAACAATTTCTGCGGAGATGATTCTCTCCTTTCACTGTTTATGTGGGTTCGGAGGATCAAATTCAGGTTGTCCGGTTTGTGTGGCCCGAGCCTTTACCCCTGAGGCATCTCACTGTTCCAGAGACGCTTATAGGTCTATGAAGCAAAAATGGGACAGAACTGCTGATATGTACCAAGCAGGGAAGGATATTAAAATAATTATGTGGATAGAAGGAAGCATACAAAAAGATGCTAAATTCTGCTCATGTGGAGTTCTAGAAAATGTGTCTGTAGCAACAGAATGTAGTTCTTTAGCTGCCCAGGGTACCTCACTACTGCCCACAAGAGCCTTCTGCCAGCAGCTCAGCGTCAACCCTAAATTCTCTTCCTCGCTTCTCTTCCCACATTGACTCGAACACAGGGCTTGTGGATCTTACTCCATCTGATGTCCTCCACAGTCCCCCTTTCCCTACCTCACACCCTGCCTTCTCAAGAGAGTTCTTCACACATGTCTTAGCAGCCACCGTTTCCTCCTTTCCACTATTTCCCGCCTGTCTTATCCAACCCCCATCCTGCTGCCAGGGTAACCCCTAACTACCAGCTATTCTAGCGTTAAAATAAAAAACCAGCAATAGAAAATACCTTAAGGTAATTCTAAAAGTGTACAGAATTATGCACATTTAAGTGTCCATCTCTCAGAATTAAGAACTGTCCTTGCGGTGGTACATGCACATAGTCATAGTGTATGACTGAGGCTGAGTCAGGAGGATCGTGAGCCTGAGACATCCAGAGCTATGTAAGTAGACCCCGCTGTGATTTTTCTCATACATTGAAATTATTTCCTTTATATATTTTTATAAAAGAGAACGTATTGAAGCCACCTTTGATCTTCTCCCCACCTTATGTCCTAGCAATACTTTCCAATTTGTAACAAAGTCGTATATTTGTACTGTCACCTCATGAGATATCATAAATGTAAATGTCACCCCTTCCCGGCTCCGCCACCCTGCTTTCTAACTGCAGATACACTGTGAACAGCTGCTTCCTGCTCCTGCAGCCTTGCCTTCTCCATTCTGATGGACCGGTACCTGCTCAAACTCTGAACAAAAGCAAATCTTTCTTTAATGTGAGCTGTTTTGGCCAGAGTGATGAGAAAAGTAACTATGTAGCTCTGGCAGGGCACAAGCAGCTACTGGCTGCTCATGCTAGAAGAAATTCAAAGAGACTAGTGGGCAAGTCAGAGACAGCCTCCATGGGCCAGAGCTGTGCTCACAGAGGGAGTAAGAAGAGCTTTGTGTGAGTGCCCTACAGAGTGACAGGGGGTATGGCCTGGTGTTCACTTCAACATAGTTGCCTATGCGGCTATGTAGGGACTCTACTGGAAGAAGCTGAAGGTGCATGCTGCGTTCCTTGTGGGGCCAGAACACACTGTAAATGACCATGAGACTGACGATGCATTTGTCTGAATGAAAACACACAGAGAGATCTCGAGGGAGCACCTCCTACCCCATGTACAAATGCCCCAGGAGGCCCCGTTTTAACTCCAACAGTCTAGGTGCTACCCAGATTTTCTTTTTTTTCTTTTTTCTTTAAAATTTTAATTTTATTAATTTATTCAGATTACAACTCAATTGTTATCCCATCACTTGTATCCTCCCATTCCTCCCTCTCTCCTGCTTTTACCCTATTCCCCTCCCCTAGGTCTAAGGCTGAGGGGGACCTCCTCCCCCTCTATATGATCATAGGCTATCAAGTCTCATTTTGGTAGCCTGTTTATTCTTTCTTTGAGTGCCATCAGGCCTCCCCACCAAGGGGAGGTGGTCAAATATGGAGCACCAGAGTTCATGTCAGAGTCAGTCCCCACTCTCCACATAACTGTCCATTGGCTAGATCAGAGTACGGGTTTGATGTTTCATGCATATGTCCTGCTGTCCTGTGACATTGGAGAGCAGGGAACATGTCTTATGGTGTCTTACGGTGTGTAGCACAGTGCCTCCCATGGGCAGTGGGAATAGAAAATAGATTAGAAGCTGACTCTTCAGGATTTCCCCAAGAAACCTCCAAGTTGCTAGAAGAGAAAAAGACACACACCTCCCCCCCCCCCCAGTAAGCTGGTGAGATGCTGGTAAGGTGGGGTAGCAGAAAGCGAGGTTCAAGCACCAAACAGAGCATTCCTTGAGACCCCACCTCCAGATTGTGCAGGGTTATTCCTGCCACAAAGGGACTCAGACAGGTTATCAGTTGTTACCAAGCTTCCTGAGTAGTTGGGTGGGAGGCAGAGGCAGATTTTTGTTAGATTGCACCCGAGCTGGACCAACAATGCAAAAGTATGTTCCTAGACAGACGCGTAAGTCATTCTGTCTATTTACTTTGTAAATGAATTAATTGATGTGTGTGTGTATATGTGTGTGTGTGTGTATGTGTGTGTGTGTGTGTGTTCATATGTGTGTGGATGTATGCCACATGTGTGGAGTGCCCATGGAGGATAGAAGAGGCCATAGGATCTCCAAGAGCTGCTCAGCATGGCTCCTTGGGAACTGAACTCCATCCTCTGCAAGTGCACCAAGTGCTCTGGGTGCCTGAGCCGTCTCTCCAGCCCCTCAAGTCATTTTAACTAAAGGAAATTTAGTTAAATGTGCAGCAGGCCTTTGCTAGGCACACCGCTGACATAGTGAGGAAAGAATGCTGAGTCTCAAAGGAGTAGCAAACAAAAACAAAACTTTGGGTGAAATTTGACACAGGGAAATCCATAAAGGTTAAAAAAAAAAAAAAAGCAAAGTCACACATGGAAAGCGGTCTGCGCGCGCGCGCACACACACACACACACATACACACACATACACACACACACACACACACACACACACATACACACACACACACATACACACACACACACACACATACACACACACACACACACACATACACACACACATACACACACACACACATACACACACACACATACACATACACACACACACACACACACACACACACACACACACCGTGGGGGAAAGAACAATAGGAAGGGAAGGAGGGAGGGAGGAAGAAGAGGGGGGAGAGGATTTGTGTCAGCATCCCTCACTACCTCTCATTAGTAAGTAATACCTTCCTGACCATCTTCCCCTACAAATGATCATGTTTATAAAATTTATAACAACATGTAGCCACAGTAAAGCACGACGAGAAGAGAAATGGATGTATTTCTTTAAAGCAGCTGAACATAGGGTACTTATGCTGCCCAGCAGACCGTTTATCCACGTAAAACCTGATCCTATTCACTGTTTCCTGTGGAGTCTCAGCTAGCGGAAATGGCTTCGGTTTCCTTTGGTTCTTTCAGGCTTAAGCCCTAGTCCTCTGCGTGTGCGACGCTGGGTAGTCAGAGATCAGCCTCTGATTGGCTCCACGTAAAGGTGAGCTACTTCCACCTGGGATGCTCTCAGCTCCCGGAAAAGCCGCTGTGCCGCGAGTTTTAGAAAAACTCCCAGAGTCCTCATTGTAGGTCTTGACCTAAAGTACAGAAGAGTGTACATGGGGCCTCAAGATGAGAAGTGACGCGCTTTAAAAGACATCTGCCCCTTCCTGTAGTGACGGGACAGAACCGCCTCCGACACTGGCTCTCCGCTCTGCTCTGCACCTTTCCTCCTTAGCCCTAGGCCCCGTGGGAAGGGTCTGGTCGCGGTCTCCTTGCCATCATCCCCCACTTCTAACCACCCCATCCCTCTCCAAGTAAAGACATTTCTCATAGTCGGTATTTTCTTTCTTACTCTTGTGTTAAAGTCTTTGGTAGAAGTCAGAAGACGCTGACCAGGTGAGTGAGGTTTCCAGCAAACACTTGAGTCGCCATTACCCGCTTTCATAGTAGCAATTATAATGGGGAACAGGTATTTTTTGAAAAAACATCTTTTTCTATTGACTGTCTACGGACTTCCCTCTTGATAGTTTCTGAAGTTTTACGGATTTCTTATTCAGTGTACATTACTGTTTTCATCTTGCACACACGAAGGCTGGACCTTAGGAGGCCAAAGTGACATGCCCAGGCTCTCTCTCTCACAGGATATGAGTGGCAGATCGGTTCTGAGTTCCTCACCACTTGGCCAGAACCGAGGCCAAGGGCTCTTAGTTGTTTACGGTGTCTTGTTTTTGTTCATGCTATAGAGCTCGTGCTAGGGAGTTCCAGGCTGGCTTGGAACATGCGATGCTACTGCCTCTGCCTCTTCAACATAGGGGTTATGGGCACGCACTACTGTTTGTTACTTTTTACTTGGGGAAGTTTGGTGGCAACATTTTAAGCCCAGAGCTGTCCTAGTGACCACCTAGAAGCATGCACACATCCTACAAGGCTTCCTTAGGGATGTCCCAAACCATATATTACAAGGTGATTGTCTTGACTATTTCAAGTAAGCATTCAAAATAAATTATATGGTCATTTTCACACACACACACACCCCCATGTGTGGAGAGCTGAGACATCATGGTCCTAATTCTACAGTTTCTGGCCTTAGACTTGTTTTTCTGTGACTATCACATGGGAGCACTAAACCGAAAAGGTAACGATCAAATTAATTTTAACGCAAAATGGCCCAGATTAATTTTTTAATGATTTATTTATTTTTATTTTATGTGCATTGGTGTTTTGCCTGCATGTATGTTTGGGTGAGGTTGTCAGATCCCCAGGAACTGGAGTTACAGGCAGTTGTAAGCAACCATGTGGGTGCTGGAAGTTGAACCCTGGTTCTCTGGAAAAGCAGCCAGTGTTCTTAACTGCTGAGCCATCTCTCCAGCCCCCTGCCTCCCCCCTGTTTGATTTTTAAATGCTATTCTATCTCAATTTTTAATGTTACTTAGTGGCCAAAATATGATATTCTTAATAATAAGGAATAAATTATAAATTCCCTTACTTCTTAAAATAGATTTTACTGAAACTTCCCTTATATATTTGAGACCACTTATAATAACATAAAAGCTATATATACTTAACAGAAAGTACAGTGCTTACCCACTAAAAGCCGTAAACTGCTGCTGAATCGGAAAAGAGGAAGAATTAAATCAATAGAGGGATGTATCGGGTTTGTATATTGGAAGAATCAATACAGTGTAGGTGCAAGATGATGTGTAACAGAAGCCAAAAACCATGGCCCAAGACAAGCCCTGCCCACCGCCCGAGTATGTATCAAACACGCCCACACCATTCATCTGTTCTCTTGCCCATGGCAGTCTGCCCTTAAAACTTCTGACCTTTTAGAAAAGAAATCTTTCACAATGTCAGACTTATCTGTGAATACAATCTCAATCAAAATCCAGTTGGTTGTGTGAGTGTATGTGTGTGTGTGTGTGTGTGTGTGTGTGTGTGTGTGTGTGCGTGCCTGTGTAGAAACTGAGTATAGTGTAAGCTCATATGGAAATGCAGAAGTCCTGAGTAGCTTATAACGTTGAGGAAGAACAGCCTCAGAGCCACATCACATGGTTTTGAGGGTTAACCTGGACCCCTTGATCCTGCCATCCTGAGTTTCTTGTGTCTGGTGTTTTTTTTTATTTTTTATTTTTTATTTTTTATTTTTCAGAAGGACCTGCTCGGATGACTCAGCTCTTTGGTGAATGTGCATGGGGTGAGGCGGGGGTGTATTTATTCCTTAGTTCCCATGATACAGTTCAGTTCTGATGAAGTTTGTGTGTGGGTGAAAAGGGGAACACATTGCCTTGTTCAATTCCCCCTGAGGCCTGTGCAGATTAGATCTCCAGAGGGTGCCGACTTCAGTGGGATGCAGGGGTCACACTGTCCCTGGACCAGGCAGCTCTCCTGGTGGCAGTCTTCTACTCTTCCTTGCTTTTGCTACAGCCATCCCAGCCCTTCTGTTTCTCCTTCCTGCTAGGGCCCCAGTGTGGCAAACCCCAAGTCCCTCCCTTTTCTTTTCCCACTCATATCTATTTCCATCCAAGGATGCGCCATTCACCTAAGTGGCCCCTTCCACCCACTCTAAGGATCGGCACCCAGTTCCTTAACAACAAACCTTTTTTCATAATTCAGTTTGCAGATAGCCTAGGGATTTCTCTCGGGGACTGTTTGGAGAGACAAGCCTGGTCGTGTGTGACATAAAACCCAGTGGTAGCTGCCATTTTCTACCCTGGTCTTCTCAGTATGGTCCAGCAGCTAAGATGAAATGCAGGCAGACAGCCTGGCTTCACCTTTGCCAGCTCTATAAGCCTTGTGCATAAAACGCTTAACTTCTCCATGACCTTGTCTGTCTCAGAAATAAATCAAAGGTAGTCAAAGCCACACTCGCCTGTACTTCCTTATAGGGTCACCCTTAGTATCTTCTGGAAGGAGGAAACAAATGTAGGTAGGAACCAAGAAATGTCCATTGCTCTTCCAGCCGCTACGCATTCTTTCCAGGACGAGGACTTTCTGCCCACTTCTGAGTTAACGCTGAATAGATTGGGAGGAAGTCCCCTTCCAACAGCACTCCCCTATATGAAGAAAGGAGCTCCCTTGGAAGAATAGCGAGCCATCAAAATCAGGAGGCGGCCATCTTGACAAGCAGGGGGCAATGTGATCACATAACCAAACATATTCCCTTTAGAGACGGGTATACTTCAGGAACGCCCCTGGGACTCTACCCAATTGTGTAGCTAATGTCTCCAAAGAGCACAAATTTTGTCTTTTTTCCTTGACCCCCTTTTCCTACCTCTCCCTGACACAAGGAACACTAAATCATTTAATATAAGCCACGTGGAAACTGTGGCTTGGGTATTTTACAGGCTCTCTTTCCTAAAAGGACCCTGTTACTATTTATTCCCTTTAATAAGGCACGTGCATCTCTGCCTGGTAAATACTGCATTCCATCCTGCTCTGTGAATCACAGTAGATGTGACACCAGAGTGCTCAGTGGACTTACAGAAACGGTGATGCAAATCACTGATTGCTGGCGGTGGTTTATATTGATTATCAGCTTGAATCACGTGGAATCACATGGCAGAGGCACCTCTGGCCGTGCCTGTGAGGGGCTATCTTGATGGATTCGTTGACATCGGAAGACTCTCTTACTCCCTAGGCCTCGGAAATTCCTGGCGTACTAATTCTTACTGCTGTGATAAAACGCCACGACAGCCATTATAGAAACACGTGTTTATTTGTGGCTTTACAGTTCTAGAGAGATAAGAGTCCGTCACCACGGCTTAGAAATGTGGCAAGAAGCAGGCATGGACTAGGGGCATCAAGCTTTGAGTTCACATCTTATATCACAAACGGGCTCCAGAGCAAACCGAGGCTTCGCAAGCCTAAATCCCACCCGCAGTGGTGCATTTCCTCCTGTAAAGCCGTACCTCCTAAGCCTCACCAAACAGCACCATGGACTAGGAACCAAATATTCAAACATCTGAGACTATGGGGGACGTATTTAAGCCACACACCTGTTATACAATGAGGATAAAAACATTAAACATTAGCATTCACTATTCTGTTTTTTGCCCATGGATGCAACATGACCAATTGTCTCACACTCCCACCACCTTGATTTCTTGACCATTATGGGATGTGACCTTCAACTGGCAGTCAAAAGAAATCTGTCCTTAGGTTGCTTCTGTCTGGGAATTTTAACCCAGCAATAGAAAAATGATCAACAGAGCGCCACTCTCTGCTACTCTTTCTGTAACTTATTTGCAACCGAGTCAAATAACGAATTGATCACTACTGAGTTTCACTTTAGTTTTTGATTCTACAAGTAAAATTTATGGATATATATGTCATGGCCAGCACATTAATTCATTTGGAAAATGACATTTGTAAAGCCACTTTATCGTTTTCAGCCATGTCCCTATGTTCTAGTGGACTGGCCCGTGGTCCAGAACAGGATTTTGTCCTCTGACAATAATAAGCCAAGGGATCGTAAAACCACATTCTACAGAATTCTCCCAATTCACTGTTCATGTGTGTCTTACTGAGTTAGAAATTATTCAAATTTCCAACATAGGAAAGTATTTTAAACTGAATGTTTAAAAAAATTTTAATGCAGTGTTTCCATTGACGGGTGAATGTTATAAGTAGGAGTTTTAAAGTTTAAAGTAAAAGTTATAGGGGTAGATTACAAAAACTTGAAGTGTGTGTGTGTGTGTGTGTGTGTGTGTGTGTGTGTGTGTGTGTGAGAGAGAGAGAGAGAGAGAGAGAGAGAGAGAGAGAGAGAGAGAGAGAGAGAGTGTAAGAAAACACTCTAACTTTTATTCAACATCCAGGCATTTGGGCTGCTGAGAAGTGATACAATTTTGCATCAGCCACAAACAGGGAAGACTGCTGATGGAGACAAGCATCTGAGCATGTGGCTGGTACCCAGACATCTCTAACTTGCCCTGTCCTTGAGGAGAAGATACTTTATACCAGGCATTGCCTGTTGTCTTTAGCAGTAGAGCTGCTCATTGAAGATAATTTGGATATAAAGATATCAGTATTATTTCTTTTCTTAATCACATCAGCCTGAGGAAAACATCCTTTTCCTTATTTTTGAAGTTTCAGAACTGAAAGATCAAATGGACTCACAAACATCATTCATAAGCGAGGCGGGAAAGTCCCGACGAGCTACTCGAGTCCAGTTCCGCTGATCGCTCTAAACAAATGTTTCCGTCTCAGAGGATTTCAGCCTTTCCTCAGCGTGTAAGTCAAGGCTTTTGTGATGTGTAGGGGATTTTCCTCCCTAATTGTACAGCTTCTGATCCCTGGGCTGGCACGGAGGATGAACAGGGTAACGGGACTCTGGCTATGGGGTCTCCAGCTACTGTCCACATCTAGGGCTAACTGCAAGTTAGCCTGAGAAATAAGATTTTTTTAACTGTCTGTTCAAAAGGAAGAGGATGTATAGACTGTCATATAATTTACATGAAAGGTCATGTTGGCAGCAGGCAAGCTGCATGCTACCCTACATGGGTTTCCTTTTGGTCTACACTGAGTGCTTTGAAGATTCAAATTAGTTCAAAGTTTTGAATATCGAATCATTTCACTACCAAAGAAGGAGATATACTATTTTTGGTTTTGCTCAAAAGCTCAGAAGTCTAAGATATTTTCTATTTTTTTTGTGTGTGTGTGTGTGTGTGTGTGTGTGTGTGTGTGTGTGTGTGTGTTTCCTTTTGGCTTCAAATGGTCCAAACCCAGTAGTGACAGTCCCTGAGCTTAGACAGTCTCCAGTTTGCCTTGGAGCCGGCTGCACTCCTGATTGGCCAGCTCCTCCGAGATTCCAAATCCACAGTGGGAAAAACAAAAGGCTAGCAATGACAAGACACACAGAAATAGACCCATTGGGAGTAAGCAGATGCTAAGTGTGGGCTTTTCAGGCCATGCAATGACTTTTGTTGGTTTGTGGGGTTTTGTTTTTTGTTTGTTTGTTTGTTTTTGGTTTTTCTAGACAAGGTCTCCCTGTGTTAGCCTTGGCTGCCCTGGACCCTCTTTGTAGACCCAGCTCTCGAACTCACAGTGATCCCCCTGTCTCTGCTTCCCAAGTGCTGGGATTAAAGGCGTGCGCCACCACACTTGGCCATCCAACGACTCTTGACTGAGAGGAGGAAGTCTCTATAGGCTTAGGACAAAGTGGACTGAGAGATGTGACAATTCATCTCTGGCTCCCAGAGATTGAGTTCCAGAGTGTGTGTAACCGTGGGCATTTCAGTGTTAGGAAAAAACAAACAAACAAACAAACAACAACAAACTAGACATATCCCAACAGAGCAGTACAACAGAGGAACAGAAACCTAGCTGTTGCATGCACAATCCCAAGTCTTCTAGCTGGCTTGGACCAGGAGGCACCCACAGCGGGCGCCTTTGAAGTGTGTGTCTGTCCTTTGAGATTGATTAGCCTGCATAAAGGTAGACGTGGGAGTTAAAAGTGGTGAAATGTGAACGGGAAGCATCCAAACTGATAGCATGAAAGTGCTTTTGGAAGGGTTACAGGACAGCCCTTTGAGGGTTCAACAATTCTCATTCCGCCAGACTCCCCCACGTTCTGAGAGTCCTTTACCCATCTCTTCCCCCAGCCAGCTACAGCAGGTGGCGCAGGACCCGCCCACTCCTGGTGATGTTGATCCCAGGAAAAAACTGTGGCCAAAAGATCCAAAAAGGCAAGGTGACTCATTCCTCCTGCCTGGGTTGCTTCCGTGACTCATGGCACTTTAATCTAGTCCTAACTATGGGAGAGGAACATCAAAAAGACTGCCTATGATTTTTAGAAAAATCGGTATTTGATGAAAACCAAAAATCCCCTTTCATAGGATCCTCATAGAACATGTTTATTTGTCCTTTTCATTTTGCTGCCATTTCTTCTCAGCGTAGGTGTGGAGAAAGAAAAAGGAGGCGCTGAGCCTTGCGTCAAAGAAAGGTTCAGATGGCTCAGCCACCGCTGCCTAGGGCAGCAATCTCAGCATGGAAGGGCCGACTCTCCTCAGAGTAAATCAAGAGTTCTTATCACTGAATGCTTTTCAGCTGTGTAAGAGTGTTGCGTTCTAGGCTAAGAGTGTTGGTCTACAAAGCAAGTCCAAGATAGCCGAGGTTAACACAGAGAAACCCAGTGTCGAAAAACAAAACAAAAACCCAAAAGAGTGTGGTGTTGATATCTGCCAGGCTGGAAAAGCAGAGGAAGTGGTGGGTGATTCTGAACATAGACTTTGGAGTCAGGTGGATGGATGGATCGGGAGTTGAATCCTGAACTTATCACTAGTGAGCTGGGTGACTTGAGGCGAAATCTTTGAGTAAGTTTAAATTTAGTGCTGATAGCCATAGAACAACCATAAAATTAAAAAAAAAAAAAGTAGTGCTACAGAGCTCACACACCTGTCATTGATTAAGCCTTTAGTCTGTGCCAGACGTTGATTTAACTACCTCAGCAGTCGCAGACATGAGAACCGTGCCTGGGCCCATTCTACAGATGTGGATCCTGATATGCAGAGTGAGAAGAGTGTGTCCAGGGCCATAAGATTAGAAAGCGGCAGAAACAGCATAACATCCTCCGGTTGTTAGGAGGTCTGGGAATAAGCTAAAGGGCTAATTTCCAGAAAATGCACAATATATAATACACTTTAAAATAAAAAGAGAAAGAGGAAAGAATTTCCTTTCCAACTGCTCCGCTTGCTAATTACTTCCGTTTCAAACAAATGAACAATTTTGTCATCTAGCCAGTATGTGACAGTCATTCATAATATACCTCACATTTTGACCCAAGTTACCCAAAATCATGGAGAATCTTCATGAAAAAGCAGTGAGCGTCATCTGACCCTGGGCTAGGACACACTTTATTCAAGAAACTTCTCTGTTCACCTTTTCAATGTAACGGGGCTCTCGCAGGCCCAAGCATGGCAAATACGGCTCTAGAAGGCCTTTCCCTTCCCCCAGCCCCTCTTCCTCACTAAAAACCTTTAGATTCCATCCCTAAAGCCAGCCACCAAGGTCTAGTCCCTTATTTGGCTACTTCCTCCTCCTGAGGCTAACAACCAAGGTCCAGCTATCAAAGGATTAAAGTCCAACAATCAAAGGGCTTTGCCTTTTACCTTTATATACTGTCTTTTGCTATGGGCCACGTCTGTCTCCTCTCTATCCAGAGGCGGACCTGTGTCCCTCTGAGACAAATATCCCTTCCCCTGCTCCCTGTTCCTTTCTTCTTCTCCTTCACCTCTTTCTCCTGTCTTTGTTCTTATTCCCTGTCCTTTATTCTTTGGGGGCAATTAAACCTCTTTTGTGCCAAGAACTTGGTTTTCGGGTGTCTTGGGCCGGTAACTGTCTTTTCAAAACTGACTACAACAAAGCCATACAAGCCACTGAAAACCCGCTTTCTATGAATGTGCTGTCAACGTAGGAGAATACTTCTGAGCAAAATACAAACTCTTTCCTCCATGTGTGTGTCACAGACAGACATGTATATCATACATACATGTGCTCTCACATACACACACCCACACCCCCCCCACACCCCTACTTGGGCATTCAAGACCATTTTGGAAGTGAGTCTGCTTAAAGCCCCCTTACAGTACTATTCTCCATAGTGGCTGATGTGTGAGACTGGGACACCATAGCCAACAGAAGGAACAGAAATTAGGCCCAGAAGGCCAAGCACAAAGTCCCTGGTGACACTTCTCGCCATGGTCTGCAAGCTGTCACCTCTTCTGATCCTCACATGACCTTTTCTCAGTATGCGCTTTCAGAGTTTGATCTTTTTCTCTCTCCCTGTTTCCTTCTTCTTGCTTTTCCTCCTTTTCTTCCTCTCTCTTCTTCCCTTTCTCTAGTGTGGGTTAGAACTAGTCCACGATAACTTCTTTAACATTTATTTCCTCCTTAAAACTCTCCAAAATGGCCTTAACATGGGACTCTGAGGAGGACAGTTCAGTCAATAAAGACCGGCGGAGGTTGGGGCCCACGTATTTCAGAAAACTACTCACCAATTATTCTCCTTTTCCACGGATGGAGGTCATCTGGTCACCAGTAATTAAGAAAGGCTTTGAATGAGGCCTTTATTCTACACAGCCCTTGAACACAGGTTACACAGAGCAGACCAGGCATTTTTTTCCCCCTAGAGCATAGTGAAAGAATTCTTGAACTATGGAGTGGTGGTGATCTTCCCAAGATCAAGCCTTGGTGGCTGGGGACCTCTTAACACGGCAGGGCATGTGAGAACATAGGTAAAGGAAGAGCTAGCTGTGCAGTGGAAAAGGCAATGCTGCAGAAGGAATGCGTGCTTTCAGATGATTTGCATCATTCCCTGTGTTGCTCTCAGGTTAAAGAGGCAGGCACTTGGGTGTCCTGACTAACCGTGGCTGTGTTTTTATGGCTTCAGACATCTCAAGGGTGCTACTTTGGTTAATTTAGGAAGATTCACTAATCCTTTTCAAGTTTTATTTAAAACTTTTGGACAGGTGAATATGCTATTCTCCCACTTTCTGGCCTTCCACTTTGGCCACAGGTCTACTCAAGTGTAAGCACGTGTTTATGTAGGCGGGGATGTGGGCACAGCCAGATGACACAGGTAGAAAAAAAGTAGAGATTTCTATTTGTGAAAAGTCCAGATAATATTGCTTCTGTTCAAAATCAGATCTGTTTACATGACTGTTGTCCTGACAGTAAATGTTCAGGGAAAAAGTTAAATTTCTTCTAGAAATAAGGTACTAAGACCATATGCCCCACAGATGCTCTTCACAGGTAAAGGAACCAGACAAACCCCAGAACAGACAGGCTGCTTTATGAGAGTGTGTTTGTGTGTGGGGTGTGTGCACATGTGTGTGTTTGGGGGGTGCGCACTCACTCATGTGTTTGTGTATACTAAGAGCCTCATAAAACAATATTTGTGCTTTCGAGGTCTTTGAACAGGTAGATGGAACATCCAAAAAGAAAATAACTAGTTTCTATTAAGCCAGTCTGCAGAGGATCCTGGGTAGTTGTGGGGAACTTGAGGTCCTGTACCTTGTTTTCTGATGAAGAAGTGCCCGTGGGGCTCCTGGGTCACAGGAACTCTGGCAGCAGAGGCCAGGCTTGAATGGAAATGTCATAGACACCCAAGGTGTGTACAAGGCCTTCTCTGATGGGGGGGGGGGAGAGAGAGAGAGAGAGACAGAGAGAGAGAGAGACAGAGAGAGAGAGAGAGACAGAGAGAGAGAGACAGAGAGAGAGAGAGAGAGAGAGAGACAGAGAGAGAGAGAGAGAGAGAGAGAGAGAGAGAGAGAGAGACAGAGAGAGACAGAGAGAGAGAGACAGAGAGAGACAGAGAGAGAGACAGAGAGAGAGAGACAGAGAGAGAGAGACAGAGAGAGAGAGAGAGACAGAGAGAGAGAGACAGAGAGAGAGAGAGAGAGAGAGAGAGAGAGACAGAGAGAGAGAGAGAGAGAGAGAGAGAGAGAGAGAGAGAGAGATTGCTGGTGGACTAGTGACCAGCACAGGCAGAGGACCCTATTTACCATGGTCCCCCGGAAGCTCTGTCATCGTTTGCATCTCAAAGTCATAAAAGCAATGGCAGCCATAGCTGCTTCCATCTTCTCATTTGCCAGTTTAAGAAGAACAACAACAAAAAAGAAAGAATGCGACGAAAGACAGCAGGGATGGAAGGAAAGGAGAAGGCCTTCCAGAAGTTTGTGAGTTTGTCCTTGAGACTAGCCAGGTGTCACCCAAAGGCACTCTAGTGATTGGTTTCCACAAAATCAGCTTGATTTTCTGATCTAATACCTCGAAACACATCTCTGTCCCCTCTCTTTTTAAATCCATTGCCAGGTAGAAATTCTGTGATAAAGTAAATTGTCACTGGTACTAGCAGTGACTTGTCAATATTTTATTAAGGCTTCTCTTCAGGGTTTATAAACTTCAAATTAGATCTTATTATAAGGCCATCCAGGAGAGAGTGGCCAGTGCTATGCACTCTTTGTCTGGATCAGGCAAGGACTCCCACAGGTAGAGTAGATTTTTTTTTTATTGAGGAAAATCCTTGACCTGAGTGTTTGTTTCCAGGCAGTTAGCTTTTTACAGAGGTAAAAGGTTTTGTTTGGGGATATCAACTTTACAGATCACATTCCCCCTCCCCCCTCACCACATGCCGCATGCCCCCCCCACCAACTTGACTCAAATTATCCCCATATCTTTAACCCCTTATGAAGCAGAAACACGCTGTGGATTGTAACTCGTTTTTTTCTGGCTAAGATGCCCATCTCATTTCCTGTTCCCTGTGTGGGTCTGAGTCAATCTTTAAACCTCAGCTCCTTGTCCATTCTTCATGAACTCCCCCAGAGTTATTTAGCGCGAGGGTACTTCATAAACGTCTGCACATTCCACAGATGAATGCCGAGTCGGTGAAAGGTGTTTTGACTTTCTCAAACAGATAATCCCAGGGCTGACTAGATTCCAAAGTGAGAGCGGCTCATGGGAATTCCTCACTGTGTTTCTATTTCTTTCTACTGGAAAGTCCCAGCCAGTTATCAATTAATAGTGAGTACCACTGGCTGTTTATCTAGCCCTAATAGAGGGCATGTCTGGAGATAACTCCACGGAGCAAGCCTATTGTGAAACAGCCTGAATCCTGACCAGTTTCCTCCCTCTCTGGTGGCACTTAACACTTGCAGTGCCATAGGTGGGAGCCGAATTCTGTTATCGGTTAATCCGAGCGTTAAGATTCCTGTTCCCTCAGTCCAGAAGTCAACAGGCTGATAGCAGGGTACCTGGCTCCTGGCTTTGTGTGTTGATGCCTTTAAGGATCTTTGGGTGGAAAGTAAAGATAGGAAGACAAAGGGGCCATTATAAGACTCACCTGTTTACGTTCCGGGATTGTATCAGGTCAAAGGGAATCTAGACAAGGGCAGGGCTTGGACAAGTGACAAGACAGGGTAGCAGCAGCAGGGCTGGGTGAACCATCGCAAGTCCCAAGTGTCAAGCCTTGCTGCCGTCTTAGAGTTCTTTGTCCTTTCTAAGCATAAACGGATTGCTATTGCCTCATGGAGGTCCTATGAGTTTTGAGCATTGACCGATCTCATGTTCATATGTAGCTCAGAATTTGGCAAACTAGATTTAGAAGCCAGGGGTCACTTTGCTCGAAGGTTGGAGGGGGCAGACATGTCTGGGAAGGACAAAATGGTGGTAGATTTTCTGGTGCCTGAATGAAAACCATGCAGGTATGGGTAACAGAAGAAGCCATATTCTTTTGGTGATTTGGACGCCCAAATCCATGTTCCTTGGCACCTTCTCATAGGCGCATGATGTGTGTCAACTCCTCATGTTAGTGATCACTCTTTCCCAAAGGCTATTGAGTGAGGGCAGAACCTAAGAGTATTAACATCGTGTTGAACTGGTCAAGGAGTTTTAGGGAGAAGTTTCTACATGTCATGGCTATTGAGTATGGACATCTCTATGAGGACAGACGCATCCTTACTTATGGAATGAAAGATGAAATTAACTTTCTCCTCAGGGCCATTTTAAGTCTGGGAAGGGTGTCAGTTTAGAAACACCAACTGAATGCTGACTTTAAAATTCCTAATTTAGGGAAACAGATACTTGGCTATTCAGTGAGATCTTGGAAAACAAATCCTGGAACTTAGTGTTCTAGAAAGAATTGCCTTGTTAAGGTGGAGGCAGGGGCGTGAAGAGGAGAGAAGAAGGAAGCAGAGGAGGAAGACACATCTCTGAGGAAAGGGGCCTCAAGATACTCAGACAAATTGCTCTGAGGGAAAAACTTGACAGACAAACTGAAGGAATGAACTCAGTCT
This sequence comes from Acomys minous, assembly GCF_964271855.1. Lineage (NCBI taxonomy): Eukaryota > Metazoa > Chordata > Mammalia > Rodentia > Muridae > Acomys > Acomys minous. Next base: position 110,221,701 of record NC_140492.1, on the reverse strand, counting down.
CTGGAGGTGTCTGGGCCAAAACAAGTCTTAGGGCTTTGATGATAGGGTTGGAAAATGTATTATGAATTCTAAGATAATGAACATCAAAGCCCCATAATTTGGAGGAAAAGAACGTTACTGTCATGCTTTGAGTTTTGGAAAATAAATGATAGAATGACCTTTGGCTCACCAGGCTGAAACTGGATATTTGAATGCCTCACAAGAACAGAGAAGAAAAGAAAAAAAAAAATCCAAAAACACAAAACCTTATAAACTTATGTACAGGAAATTCATCATGATAATGTGACAAAAACACACATACTTGTGTTGCATGAAATAACATTAAAGCAGGAGTAAGTCAGAGACAACTCTTAATGAAGCAGCCATTGTAAATGGGAACCATTATCCATTGTGTAGAAACCCATAATTAGGTTTTTTAAAGTCACATTTATGGGGACTATGTTTTTTTCATAATCTAACAAAAAATCCTACTATAATAACTATTATTGAATCATGTTCCCTCTATCCCAGTATAGAATGGTAGAGGAGCGAGGTTAAGGCTTAGAGCATAGCCTGGAGACAGAACTTTGCTGCTAGTTATGGACTGTCCAAGAAGAAGTCTTTTGGGTTAATCAAGTTTACCAGCAAATAGATGTCAAAATGGAACTTGAAAGAGCCTCAAGGGCAAAAGAGAGCAAGGTATGTAACTGTCAGCTGTGCTTACGCCTTTTCCAGGCTGCCTTTGGGTGTGTGCAGATAAACTAAGGGGGCTGAGAGAGGCAGCATATCCATGGCTGTCTGCTGGAGGCCTTCAGGGGAGGACCTTGAGGGACAGGATGGTGGCTTTCTATGTTGGGTGTGAGAGACCTGGAATGACAAAGGAAGCAGACCAAGCTACTCCTTGTATTTCTAAAGGGCCCCAGGGCCCCAGGAATGCTACTCAGTTAAGTGGGAAGATGCGCCTTCCAAAGTGGTGGTGGGTACAGAAAAAGAGACCAAGGAAATCTTAAAAGGGAGCCTCTTTGATTTCTCAAGTCTTTGAGGGAAGGGGACCACAGTAGGACAAGGCTTGGGGAGAGACATGGCAGGATCTGGGAGACACGCATGGCCATGCCGTTGTACAAACTCCCTGCACTCTGTCTCTATCCATGGGACAGGGAGCCGGACTGAAGGGTTTCCTTATTCTTATTGTTCCCCGAAGCCTGTTTTAATGTGGACTCTAGAATGATCCTCATCCCACCCAATGCAGAAGACAGGGACCTTTCAGCTCTGCTGTAGCTGCGTTTGCCACAACCATTGACAATGGTCCTTGTGGGCAGTGGCTTCCTGTCGTTAGGATGGGCGCTGTCTGGCTGCATGAGCAAAGGGGGCAAAAGAGGAACTAGTGAAGAGGGGTCAGAAGCGAGACTCTTTTCTTCATTCCTGTTTCGGCCCGAAACTGGGCTCCTATGGTAGAAACCAGACCTTTGAGCAACGTTCCGTGTGTTTATTCTACTGGTATCAAAGAGACTTTCATCTCCCCAGGGCAAATTATTAACACATTCCTCCAAAGATGGGAGGGTGGAGGCCTGGCCTTGGAGAAAATAAATAATCACCATTATAGTAAAGAGCTGCCTGAGATGCAGACTTAACAGACACTAACACAAAAGCCCCTGCTTCTCATAACAGTGGTTGGCTGAACACCAAGGTCTTTGTGCCCAGGGGAGCATATCTGGGCGATTTCTTGTCTGGAAGCTGACCCTTCTGTGCCCAGGAATTTTCCACTAGAAAGCTGATGGTGTTGGAGTTGGAGGTGGGGAGCCTTTATGGGCACCCATAGCCAGTCACCCTCAACCTTAGCAGGAGACTAAATAGTACTGGTTGATTGAACAGCAAGTGACTCTAAGTTCCAGGCTGTAAATTTTTGTCTCTTAAGATTATTTGGTTGAGAAGAGGAGGGGAGGGACAGGAGGGGGAGGAGGGGGGCTGGGGGAGTGGAAGGTGGGGGGCAGGAGAGAGAACAACCAAGCACACTTAGATGTAGTTAAGACTTAGATACAGCCAAGGGGAGGTTACAGACGTGACATAAGCAGAACACCATTTGGCCTTCACTAACGGATCACTCCCCAAGGCCAAGGCTTGAGGGAATTGTTTCCAGACAGATTTTTCAGTTTTCTAAAGCATATTCACTTGATTTACAGGGTCCACACAGTACCCGGGGACCCCCTCTGAGCTACAGCTTAATGAACTCTATGCAGGAAAGCTCCTGGTACACAGGAGTGCTTGTTGTGGGTCCCAGGCTCCGACATCATTTGGGCCTGCCTTTTTAATCATCTTCCCAAGTAACACCAAGGCATCTGAAACCTCAAGACTCACACTCAATGCTTGTGCCAATCAAGACTGAGGGGCAGCCATGAGCATACTGTTTGTCACTAGCTGCAGGGAGGAACTAAGGATACAACTGGGATTTGAGAAGCTTCCTTTAGCAGAACACCCCCATAGAACCTTCCGCAGAACCAGCCTGGGATTCAGACACTCTGTTTTATTGTCTGAGGCTGGGAGATTGGGCTGTGGTCCGAGGACACACACTCTCCTTACATCAGGAGGATGTCACCAACATCCCACCGTTGCACCCATCATTAACTTTGGTTAATGATGGCAAGTGTCATTCTTGACATCCGGTTGCTTCAGAAGCATTGCCCGGCCGTAGATGGGTTACTGCTACAACCAGTCAAAGTGATGAACTCAGAAACTGGTGCAGTGAGTGCGCGGTATCTCCATCTCCCTCTCCAAGATCCCATCCCTACACCTGTGGTTCTCAAGAAGAGAGACATTTCTTAGCGCTCTGGGCCAAGGATGGTAACGTCTGCAGACACTCCTGGCTGCTTTAAGTCAGGGAGATGTTTCTGTTGGTATCTGGCAGGTACCAGTTACCCTCAAAGGCACAGAATGCCCCCAACAAATAATTATTGATAAAAACAGGTGATAGAAACTGGGTGGGTAGTTTCAGGGTGAGGAACTCTGAAAGTAAACAGTCTTTACAAGGCTAAAAGCTCAAAGTGCCCTGAGGCTCGTTGGAAGTTCTGTCCTTGACAAAGGCCAGGGATGCCAGAAATGTTTCCAACAAAATGTCTTTGGTTGTGCCCTGGCTAGAAGCCAGGCTGCCAGGTGGGGGTTTCTGGTTTCTTCTTATCGCTATTCCTCCTGGAAGCAAAGCTGAGAGGAGGCACCTGGACGTCCCATGGCTGGGCCACCTGAACTTACCAGCTCCTCGCCCTCCCCATGTTTCACTGCAGTTTCTGCTAAATGTCTATTAAAAAGCCCCCGTCTAATTGTTTAATCTCGTCCCATCTCCCAGGACTTGGCCCTGCCATGTAAGAGCTCTGCTTTCTTTCTTATATGCGCCCACCTGTGAAATTCCTTTCTAAATTCATCCTCTGGTTGTCTGTGGATTCATCCTTTGAATTTGAGAGCCCAGAGCCCAGAGGCCATTGACTCAGTGGAAGTTGGGTGTGACCACAGTGTCTGCCACCCTAACTCCTGAGTAAACCCATCTGATGTGAGGGAGAAATCCTCCTTCAAACTAAAAATTATCCCATTTTCCCCATATCATCTACCCCCAAGTGTCAGTGCAACTGAGGCTGAGAGAGCTGGCTTCACATATTCTTGTATTGGGGTGGTGGTCCCCTTTACCTACACTGTGTAGTAGTTTGACTAAGAATGGCCCCCCACAAAAGAGACAGCTAAAGGGAAATTTCAGGAGTAGTATGAACACCTAACGCAACAGAAGCTTTCTAAAAATTCTAAACAAACAAAGGTGTTCTAAATGAAATCACCAAATAATGTGGGAGACAGAGTCCCACCTGGACATCTTTTGTCACTAAATGTAGCTTTCCAGTCCCAGGAACAGGTTACATCTAATTGAGCTACTGGCCACAGAGGTCTCATGGGAACACCCAAACAAGCCAGGCGGTAGCTGATGCCAAGGATATTGGTTGCTCTCCACAAACTGACGGCAAGGTCCGATTCCTAAAGACAACACCTACACGCCTCATTGAACATGGAGCAGTGGAGCTGCTGCCTACATAGAGCTTCACCCCCACTGAATAGAGTTCTTGGTGCCAGAAAGTATTCTACATGACACCGAAGGAGAAACGTAAACACCAGCCCAGCTGCAAAAAACCTTCACTCTACAATGGCGTCCTGCTTGCAAGATAGGCTAGTGCAATGGTGGCACAAAGCTTGTGGAGTAACAACCAATATCTCATTTGATGAAGGCCTATTTCATGAGGTGGAACCCACACCTGATCCCACTATAGTGATCAAGAACTCAAGACTAGAGAAGCCATGGGCCCAGGAGAAACACAAACACTATTGTTCTATTAAAAGAATACAGCGAAAATGTAACTCCTAATGACATTCTGTTATGGCCATAGATCAGTGTCACACTCAATTATCATCTAAGAAATGCCCTCTTGTGATCATGGCAACTAACACAGAGACCCACAGCTGGACAATGTGCAGAGAGTGAGAGCCTTTGCAGCGCTTAGTCCCGAATGGGATGTCTTCATCCAACGCCTTCTTTTAGGGAGCTGTTTGTGGATGATGAGGCAGAAATATTGTAAGATCCAGCAGAGATGGAGGGCACCAAGGGCACAGTGTCTTCCAGACGCGACGGGACTGGCACATGCATGATTTCATAGAGACTGGCATCTGCCCTGGGGCCTGTACAGGTTCAAGCCAGGCAGGAGCCTAATGCTGTGGGGAAACACAATCTCCCACCCCTGAGTGAGATGCATGCTATCTCCAAGTGATGATCACCTGCAAAGGGAAAATCAGTGTCTCCAGTGGAGTCTCACGGGGGATATAAAGTACAGTTAAGGACAAGCCCCATGTCCAGGCATGGATGGCCAGCACAAAACAAACTCAGTGGCTCTTTCCTTTCATAGTGCTTTGTCTGGGCATTAATTTTTTTTTCTTTTTACTGTTCTTAGCTTGTATATTTTAGTTTCTGATTTTGTGGGATTTTGTGTGTGTGTGTGTGTGTGTGTGTGTGTGTGTGTGTGTGTGTGTGTGGTGTGTTTCTTGTCCTTTGTTCATTTTTTGGTTGTTTTTTAAAAAAAATTCTGGTTTGTTTCTTTGTTTGTTTGCCTGTTTGGTTTTTAAAGAGAGAGAGAGAAAGAAAACCTGGAGATGGCTGGGTAGCGAGGTCAGGAGGATCTGGGAGGAGGTAAGGGAGAGGAGACTTTAATCAGAAAACACTGTGTAAGTTTTCAATTAAAAAGAGCACTAGCTAGATGCCCTTATTACCAACAGAGACTTAGGTCCCTTTACGACTGACAGAGACATGTCTGCTTGTCATGGAGGAGTCTGTCCAAAATAAATCTCTGCTTCAGTTTATTGTTGTTATTATTGTCATTTTTTTAGACAGTGTCTCACTATGGAGGTCAAATTGGCCTAAAACTCACTAGGTAGCTCAGCCTGGCCTAGAACTCACTTTGTACCCCAGGCTGGCCTAGAACTCACAATCCTCCTGCTTGGGACATCTGGGTGCTGGGATCAGAGGCAGGCATCGTTTCTGTTTCGAACTCATTACGGGCTCTACCATCTAGTGATTTGTATATTAGAGTCACAGCTGCCGTATTTGATTCTTCCTTCCACCTTTAGTTTGGATCACAAAGGCCTCCCAAATGCATGCACTAAAGATGAAGTCTCCAACTTGAGAGGACATAGTGCTCGTTTTTAAAAAATTTCCTCTTGGAAGTTTCTGGGGCTTTTCCCATTTCTATGCCATTGAAAATCTTCTCTTTCACCCCGAACTCCCTTTCTTTTTACCTTGTTCGGTAGCTCAGATACCAGTTACTCAAGGGAGGGATCGTGCTCCACTGTTTGAGTTTTAAGTCTGTAGCACCAGACATTGGCACTCATATATTTGCTAATTTAAAAGTTGAAGCTTTCTCTTCCTGCTACCTCCAAAGGAAAAAGTTACCTGAGATAATTTTTCACTGAGAACAGCTCCATTTATGTCACATCCATCCCTCAGGATCAGAAGTGAGTGAGTGTGTTCATGTGAGCAGGTGTAGACATAAGCTCTTCAACACACAGCAGCTTCGTGATGCACCAATATATGGTCTACCCACCTGACCGCGAGTTCAAACAAGTGACACCAGCAATTTTCTGAATAGTACCGAACAATTCTAAGCCCTGCATATGGCCCCGAATTTAGGTCTTGATTTGGAAATCAATCTCTTTTCCATGGCCAGATAGAGGGGAGGGGAAAAAACAATCTTATAACAGGATGGTTTGATTCAAATAACCCATTTTGGAGATTAGAAGAAATTCAAATGAGGACACACTGGAGAGTGATCCAACAGTCATATGAGAGCTCTCCACTCTCTCTGCTCTACCCCCTGGCACCATATGTAGTTGAAGTGAAAACACAGTATGGTGCAAAACTTAAAGTAATTCTAATTTCTATTCCTAGCTGCACTGCCATAAGGCACGCAAAAAGACAGACGCTTCCTGGCAAACGCTTTTGTCATCAGCAGAAAGGGAAAAACAGAAATACAGTGTGTGTGTGTGTGTGTGCGCGTGCGTGTGTATGTGCGTGTGGTGAGAGATGGAGAGGTTTCTCTGGAAAAACCACATAGTGGCTTTAACTCAGAAACAAAATGTGTTGGTCCCATCTCCACTAATGTCACCATGTTTCTGTAAATGCCAGAAACCAAGGCCAAAAGCTAGAGATCATCCAGCAATATCTGAAAGTAAAAGATGGAACTGTGCTGTGTGCAAGCATGCATTACACAGTGTGTGTGTGTGTGTGTGTGTGTGTGTGTGTGATGACATGAGAGAGACCTGCACAGAAGACATGGGTGAAAATGGTGACTGCAGCCACGACTCTTTGGAATATGTAAGAAAACATAATGGAGTTCAGTTTTTCCTAAACTATTTTAATAATCTGAAGGTCAAATCCTGACTTTTTTGTTAGCAAGGTGTTTTCCATCTCCTTGGCCCCTGTGCTGGCTAGGTTTATGTCAACTTGACACAAGCTAGAGTCATTGGAGAGGAGGGAGCCTCAACTGAGAAAAATATTTTCATAAGATGGGTCTGTTCACAAGCCGATAGAGCATTTTCTTAATTAGTAGTTGATGTGCAAGAGCCCAGCCCACTGTGGGTGGGGCCATCCCTGAGCTGGTGGTCATAGGTTCTATAGGAAATCAGGCTGAGCAAGCCATGTCAGCAAGTCAGTCAGTAAGAGGCCTTCCAAGGCCTCCGCCTGAGCCCCTGCCTCCAGGTTCCTGCTCTGAGTTCCCACCCTGACTTCCTTCAGTGATGAACAGTAATATGGACGTGTAAATCAAATAAACCCTTTCCTCCCCAAGTTGCTTTTGGTCACGGTGTGTCATCACAGCACAGCCCTAACTAAGAAAGCTGAACACGTTTTCCTTTATCAGTTTCAACATCCTGCTCTGTTCGGTGACAGAAACACAGCTACTGAACATGGCAGTATATTCGCTGAACAGTCTTTGAGAAGAGGCCCGAGGTGTGGAGGAAGCTAGCTTCAATAACAGCACTTCATGTACAAAAAAACAAAACAAAACAAAAACAAAAAACCCCCCAAAAAACCAAACAGGTCTACCTGGGGCGTGCAAGACCCACTTGTCTGGCACCCATCAGTGACGCAGTGACAGTGACACAGTGACAGTTCTAGCTGATGGTATGTTTTCTCTCAGTGTTGTTTCACATGCCCCGGCCTGTGGGAAATCAGTGAGTGAAAACAGCATCCGGTGTCTTTCAGCTCAAGCTGCTTAATGAATGCCCATTGATTGGCTGGGCAGATCTCTCACAGTTCTGGAGGCTGGGAGTTCTAGCTACAGCCTTCTGATGGGTTGCGGGTTGCAGCATGTGTCTCCACATGGCAGAGAAGGGAAGGGGATGGGGGAGGGGCACAGGGGGGAGGGGGAGAGGGTGTCAGGACTTTGGGAGCACACTAACAGCATAGTACATAACACTTGGCCGTCATCCCCACCCCCATCCACCGTTGTAAAGGCCTGCAGAGGCTGCTGCTGTTTTGCAATGCCAGAACGTCTCTTACTAGCATCTCTTTCTAGCGGTTACTGCCCTCGCTCGGGATGCCTCCGCCCAGCTTGTCCACTGACCGCTTCACGTGTGTCTATGGCACGGCATTTGGAGGCTTAGCAGGTGAGCTAGGTTAGCGTCGCGGTTAGACCTTTCATTCTCACTCCAACATCTTACTCCGCCGCACTGCTTTACTCTCCGTGCTTCGTGTCTATCTCTCCCAGCTGCAATTTGCTCACCAAGGGGAGAGATTTTTGTTTGGCTTTTTTTTTCCCCTGCGGTGTCCTCGGTGCTTAGTGCTCAGAGGCTCTTGGAGACATACAAGGACACAACGGATGACATGAGAAGTGCCAGGCTCGTGTCTTCACAGCGGTACTGCAGGTGGTGGCGGCAAGGCAAGCTCTTCCCCTGCCTTACACGCAGTTCCATCTCAGCTGACAGCCTTCTCCTCCTCCTCCTTCTTTTTCTTCTTCTTCTTCTTTTTTTTTTTTAGACAGGGTTTCTCTGTGTAGATTTGGTTGTCCTGGACTCACTTTGTAGACCAGGCTGGACTTGAACTCACAGTCGGCCTCTGTCTCCCGTGTGCTGGGATTAAAGGTGTGCCATGCGCCCCTACTGCCCGGCACCTGTTTCTTTCCTTGCTTTTTTGTTTCTTTTTTAAAATTTCACTTTGCATGCCAATCGCAGCTCCCTCCCTCCTCTCCTCCCAGTCTCGCCTGCCCTTCCTTCCTCTTCACCCTATCCCAGCTCCCCAACTCCTCAGAAAGGGGAACCCCTCCCCCAGCCCACCCCAGCACATCAAGTCCCCTCAGGACTGAGAGCATCCTCTTCCTCTGAGGCCAGGCAGGGGGCCTTCCGGAGACTGGCTGTAGCCAGAAGAGGGCATCAGATCGTGTCACAGATGGTTGTGAGCCACCATGTGGTTGCTGGGAATTGAACTCAGGACCTTTGGAAGAGCAGGCGGCTCTCTTAACCACTGAGCCATCTCTCCAACCCACATTTAAAGTATTCTTAAATCTGTGCATTTGTGAATTTGTACAGTAAAGCACAGTGATATATACTGCAGGTATAGACACAGAAATTATCCTTAAAACCTGGGATGTTATATTCCGTTGCTTCTCGCTGGAAAGAGTGTGTGGGAAGAAGGAAACAGGGTAACTAGAATGGTTTACCTTAGAGCCTGAAGGAAGACTCAAGATGAAACATGCTGAGGGAGAATCAGAAGCTCAGGACATAAACCCGGCCCAATGGAGCAGCTGGGAGTAGCCTGAGGGCACGAAATGTCAACCACAGAACGTGTGGTGCACACCCACAAAGCACTGTACAGTCATCCTAGGCTAACCTACGAATTGAGGACACTGAAGCTCTGACGGGGCAGTTGCCGGGCAACAATGTAGAGGCATCCTGATGCTCAGGGAAGCTTCCGGTCTACAAATGGTGTCTGGGAAGAGCTGTTGGAAACCCTGCTGAACTCTGCAGAAAAGACCTACCTGTATTCTGAGGGCCCTCTGTGTCTTCTGTAGTTGGAGCCCTGAGGCTATACACTGGGTCAAGAGTGGTCAGGAGTCGGTGATGCTGTAGGTCGACTGTGGGAAAGCCCACGTTGGACTGGGTGGAGAGTCTCTCAGAGTGAGAATTGACTGTGTCCTGAGGTCCTGAGGGCTGAAGGAGGTGTGTTCTTTCCACACAGCGACTCTTCTAAAGACATTTCGGACACCATCATTATTTCTCACCTTAGCACTCTCGAATTTCTATTTTTGGTGACCTACAGCCAACGGCAAGCTCTGCCATTTCTACACAACTGCCTTTTGGCTTGGGTTGCAGTCCAAAACAGTTGAGGTAGGGAGTGGAGGCTTGCTTTGCAGGGGCTAATTTTCTATGTTTGCAGCTCCCTTCTTGTCTCCTCTCTGGCTTGCTTCCCTGGTACTCCAACCTTGAGTCCAGCACATTGTTTTATCCTATGCTCTCCATCAGTAAGGGAGCGATGATTACAAATGACAGTCAAAAACTATATTACTGAAAGTGTCTGCACTGGTCCAGGTCTCTGCTCACCACTCCCCTTTACAGCCCAATAATACTCAGAGCTCAGAGGCATCAAGAAGCTAGTCCTGGAGGCAAGCCTTTGATCCCAGCACATGAAAGGCCGAGGCAGGAGGGCCATAAGTTCAAGGCCAGCCTGGACTCCATAGAGAGACTCTAAGGAAAATAGAGATGGAAAGGGGGTTGGGGGACTTGTGGCTTGAGCTGAATGTCAGAGCAAGCCTGTGCAAGCCTGGGATAAGCACACATCCATCTCATAGGCCCATCTTGTTCTTTTGTGACAATGGCATCTGAGATGGATTTGCTAGAATTATTCTCAGCTTATCTTTATCTCCAAAGATTCTGTGTTCAGGGAACAAGGCTTTGAAGCAGCAACTGTGGTAGCAGGTTCATGTGTGTTATAACAAGGGCCTAGGAGTCAGGCAGATTCCCCAGTAGGCAGACAGGGAAAGGATGCTCTAGGTAGATTAATGTACTTTTAATTTAAACATTTAAGACTCTCTCCCTCTCCAAGACAAAGACACAAAAGCCAAGAGCGCAGAGCAAAGAGCAGGGAGCAAAGAGGATGCAGGGCGGGGTGATAAGTCAAAGTGTGCCTCAAGTGACATACTTTCAACAGTGTGCCACCACCTCCTCTAGGGTCTGTTGTGGTTAATTTAAAAGTATGGCCTAATTAATGTTTATTATTAGGCTTATAATTATTATGGTGGTAATATATAACCCATTATTATAATAAAAAGACACAGACTCCTGCTGTATTTTAGAATAAGCCTCATTTTACCTGGGGCTGGGCAGATATTAACCCCCTAAACTAAACCTCCTCTCAACATCTCTCATCCTCTATCCCATACCATCTGTTCTAGCAGTTTCTATCTGTCTGCCTCCCATCCATAATCCCAAAACACTTGCTGAGATTGTTCATCTGAGTCTTTTTTTTTTTTTTTCCAGTGTGGAACTTCAGAGTCCCTCCTCTGGGCCCACGTGGCTCTTTTCTATCCCATGGCGAGTCTCCTGCTTCTTCCTCTTCCTGTGCCACCAGCCTCTCTCTCCCAAGATCCTCTCTGTCCCCCCAAAGCCCTCAAACTTTCACTGTGCATGCCTACATTTCTCTGGCCCTGCCCGGCACTTTCTTTATTAGTCAAACAGGAAGGCAGCTGTAGTCCGGGTGGGGTGCATGTGACAGTGTCCCAGTAAGCAACTGGCGGGTGGGGTGGCGGGCAGGGAAATCAATTAGCAAATACAAAGCATCAGGCCGTACTCCAAAAAGAGTCCGTAACACCCGCCAACAGCACCAACAGCGCTGGTTAAGTAAGTGTTCAGACGTGTGTGCCTATGGGGGACAGTTCTCGTTCAGATCACTATGGAGTTTGTCTCAGCTTATGGTTTCAGAGGAACTGGTGTCCAGCGTGGTGGTGAGGCTTGGAGGCAGGAGCATTTGACTCGCAGAGGGAGCACAAGAAGTAGGGCAAAGGCTATCAATCCTCAGAGCCGGCCTCCGGGGATGCACTACCTGCAGCAAGGCTCCACCTCCTGAAAGTTCCATGACCTCCCCCCCCCCCCCTGCCCCCAGCAACACCACAACTGCAGCCAAGTGTTCAAATACACAAACCTATGAGGGGCTCTTCTCCTTCAGCCCCACCCCCACATAGTCAAGACAGCGGGGTGCTGGGACAAGGACCAGCATGGAGAGTGCTGAAATAAGCCTTTACGTTTGCAACACAGGCGCAAGGCCATCCATCTGGACATCTGGATTATTTCTACTGCTTGGCTGTTGTGTGGACATGTTATCTCATTTCACATGAATAGATACGTATGTCTGGCAGGTGTATTTATCCTATGGTAGCTTACTGTTCTGTTTTGGAATAACTCCAGAGCACAAAAGCTACCATTTTTAGCCATCTTCAGTCAGCACTTAGCTCCATCCGAATATATTAACACTGCTGTGAAACAGATCTCCAAACCCTTTGCACCTTGTTAGTTTAAAACTTGACACCTTCAGAACAGCTCTCCCTCCCCTCTCTTCTCCAGCCCTTGGAAACCAATATTCTACTCTGTGTTCCTCTATCAGCCTATTTAGAAAACTCATACAGAGAATATTTTGGGGTGTGTGTGTGTGTGTGTGTGTGTGTGTGTGTGTGTGTGTGTGTGTGTGTGTGACTGGTTTATTTCACTTAGCGCAGGGCCCTCACGGCTCCTCCATACAGTATTAGGCAGGGCAGACCTTCTTTTCTTCTCAAAATGAAACATTTCAATGGATGGTGTGAATTTAATTTCATTTGTCTTTTTAAAAGATTTGTTTAGTTTTCTTTTATGTGTACAGGAGCATTGCTTCCGCGTGTATCTGTGTGCTGTGTACATGTAGTGCATATATAGGCCAGAAGAGGGCATCAGATACCTTTTGAAACAGGAAGTAAAGCTGGTTGTGAGCTGTCCCGTGAGGGATAGGAACTGAGCCTAGGTCCCACAGAACAGCAGGAAGTGCTTCAAACTGACCATCATAATGGCCTTCTCTCTAAACGCAGGCTGTGCTGTGTACTCACATCTTTGTGCACACTTGAAGTTAATTTGCATATTTTCCCTTTGTGCTCAAGAATTGTTGCTATATTCCTGATTCATGTCTTTTATCAGAGATAAGATACATTATATGATTTCAAATATTTGCTTTTGCTCTCTAACTTGTCATTCTAATGGTGTACTTAAAAGGAACAGAAGTTTACTGTTCTTGGTGTTCAAGTTACTAATTTTTTTAAATGACCAGTATGTTCGGTGTCATATCTAAGACATTGTTGCTTTAAACAGAAAGTCACTATATATATATATATATATATATATATATATATATATATATATATATATTTTTTTTTTTTTTTTGGTAAGGCTCCAGTGCCTATAGGCGATCTCAACATAGGTCTATGAGCCATTTGTATTAACTTCGGCATTTTATGCAAAATATGGGTCAGAGTTTATAATTTCGTACACTAGCACTTAATTACTCTAGCATACATTGTTGTAAATAATCTATTTTGGCCACAGAATTGTATTTGCCAAAAGCCAATTGTCCACATGTCTATAGATCTACTTCTGAACTTTACCTATTTTATTTTACTATTCTAGTCTATCCAACTCCATTCTATTTATACTATTGTTACATTTTCTTAATCACTGTAGTTTTAAATATCAAAACCAAGCACCATTGGTCATTTATTGCTCTTTATTTTCAAAGTTTCTAAAAATTGAATTGTGTAAATTCATGTTAGAAAACACTGAGATCCCTGGTTCGCTCGTATGGTTACAAGCCCCACAGAAGCTGAAGCCCTGGCAGAGGCTACCAGGCTCCTAATCATTGGATTCGGCTGCTGAAGGTCACAGAGCACACTGGTAGGAAACGGGACACAGACAACCTGCTGACCTGCTAAAACAGCTGACTGAGAGGGCTGTCAGTTCACAGTAGATGGTACATTGCGTGTGCATTGTGGCAGCCCATAGTACCTGTCAGTCCCAGGCCAGGTTATGGAGCCTATTAAAAGCTCTTTTTTTTTTCTTCCAGCATAATCATTTCAAACAGCACCATCAATGGTACAAGGAAGATGAGAAAAATCATATTGAAAGACTGGCAGAGAAGATCCAAAGTCTTTGTGCTGGTTCAGGGAGCCGAACCAACAATAGAAGGCTCAGAGGGAACAGACACTTCTTAGCTCCAATGCAGCCATAAGGTTATTGTGCAATTTAAATGCTGAGTCTGTACCCCTGGCCCCCATATCTGGTTGCAATCCTTGTTCTAGGAATCTTCTGTCTCAATGTTTTGTAAACACTGCTCCCCAGTTGTCCCCTTGTATGCCAACAAAGCAGCTTACAGCCAAGCGCTGAGCAGGGGAGAGAACAGGGCTGGACTTCCTGGCAGCCAGGGGAGGAGGAGCTAGACGAGGGAAGCTTAAATTCATATAACTAATTAAAAAAAATAACAATCTGAAAATGAGACATACAGTTCTAATGGCACAACAGTGTGGAAAGGGCAAAACTATGGAGAGAGCAAGAAAGATAAATGGTTTACAGCAGCCAGAAGAAGGGAAGGATGGCTGGGACATAGAAGAGTTTCAAGGATGTGACATTGTTTGGTAGGGTATCATAGAAAATAGTCTATGCCTTTATACATTCATCAAAATCCATGAAACACACAAAACCCTAACACCGACTGTGGTAGTATTGGTGTGTCAGTGTAGGTTAACTGACAGAAACAAAGATAGAACTCTGGTGCCAGAATTATTTCTTAGTTTTAATTTTTATGGTATGCTGTTTTTCCCACAAATATGTTCATGCGCCATGCATATGCCTGCTGCCTATGAAAGCCAGGAGATATCAGGTTCCCCTGGAACTGAAGTTATAAAATATTTTAAGCTCTTGTGCCGGGTGCTGGGAATAGAACCTGGGTTCTCCGTGAAAGCAACCAGTGCTCCCAACTGCTGAGCCCTCATCTCTCAGGCTCTCGCTCCACTAGAATGTTTATCCCAGACTCTCCCTTTTTAGCTCCCAGCTAATAGAACCCATCCTTAGTGGGGGATGCCGCATGTACTTTATAGCCTGCTGACCTCTACGCTATCTCAGTCAGAAACCACACTAGCTCCTAGACCCTGTAGCTACAGAACTGACTCATGTAAACTCCTTTGTGAAGGAATTTCTAAGTAGTCACACCTTAAGCTTTATTGCACATTTCATAATGGGAATGATTGTTGCCTGGAAACTTTTTCCAAAATTGTACTGTGCTTTAAATATGCTGACAAAGAGCTGCCTGTCATCATCAGACTCCGCACGTCTGATCCAGGCTTAGGAAGTCAATCTGAGAAGACTTTTCCTTCTCACCTCTTGTTGTTTCTGTCCCTCCCTGGACACCTGCAGCTCCTGCTGGTGACCAGAAGGGCTGAGTCACACACAGCACAACACATCGAATCTGATGAAAGCTTTAAAAGAAAGTGTCATACAACCAATTTCTTTTTTTTTTTTTAATGAGAGAAATCATATTCCACAGTTGGGAAAATATGGGCTAATTAGCATCAGACCTGGGCCATCATGCGGATAGACCTCATCCTGGCCAAGCGTTTCTCACGAGGTTTCTCTATCGACAGCACTCATCAATAAACAAGCACAAGTGAAAGTTGAGGGAGTATGATTACAAGCTTTAAAAGGGCGAAGCAAAAATTAAAGTGTGGCAAAGATTTGAAAAAGAGAGGAACGAAAAGGCCCTAGCAGCTCGTTAAGTGATCTAAAGTGATGTTCTCTCTTTAAGTGGGGAAAGGAAGCAATATATCTCAAATCAGGAGACGAGGAGCCATGTCTCACCAGCTCTGCTGCCTGAAGTGCCCTCTGGGGCAGTCCTGTCCCATGTCCAGTGGCAATTTCACAGAAACATCACTTTGTAGGACAGCTTTTCAACAGTGGCCATTTTAGAGATTGCAGTGATGATTTCTTCAAGAAAACAGTCAACAAACACAGGAAACAACGCTCAAGTGATTCTCCCCACGCCTTTGAGGGGATGAGCTCAAACTCCAATGTCTCAGTCTACCCACAGCATCTTTATCTCTTGTAAATATTAGATGCCCAGATAAATTACTCCTCCCGTACACCTCTGAGATATTTCACTCTGATGTCTTAGACATTCCTTGCTCAGACATCTCAGTGATGTAATGTATGGAAGCAATGGAAGACGCCAGACAGAACAGGCCGCTCTGCTCACCCAAAGGCCAACGTTTTGGGCGCAGGCAACTTATAGCATCCTTCAGCACTCTTCCCTTGTCTGTCATTTTTCTCCTGCAATGAGTCCTTGCTCTTTCTTCCTCCCTGTCCTCCTTCTTCTTCCTCTTGGTCCTTTTTCTCCCTTTCCTCCTGGTCCTCTGCCCATCCTCCTGCTCCTCTATTTTCTCTTCCTCTTCTCCTGGGTTTTCTGTTTGCTTATGTCCAAATTATTCCAGCCTAAAGGCTTAAAGGCATTTTTTTCCTGGGAAGAAAAAAAAATAAGAAATATAAAGTTAAGCATGTAATCTAATTCTACAAAAGTCAAAAAAGAATTCTGGAACACCACGGAGTTGTTTAAAAACACTGCGAGCTCCCTCCAGGGAGCTAATTTAATCAGACAATGTTGCTTCCCATTTAAACTACAACACCCGGGGCTATCCCAGCTCAGCGGACGGTACTGGTTAGTGAGTTATCTAAACCCAAGTTTCTTTCTGACTCAGGAAGGCCTCAAACTCTTTTCTTTTCTTTCTTTTTTTTTTTTTTTTTTTGCAACTGTGTCATTTTCGATGCTCAGACACTGCAGCATGGTTTGGAAGTCTCTCCATAGTGGCACTCATCACATGAGCTCACTCCGGGGTGTCCCTTGTCCCAGCCTTCCTAGCCTTGCATGCATGTGAAGAACTGGCAACCCTGACATTCATCCAGAGGGAACTGGATCCAGCCAGGGTGTGAGACATTTTCTTTCTGGTCTTTTCTAGAACTTTTTTCATAGGCAATGAACATGTATTGACTCAGGTGTATCTCTGTATATAACTGAATGTTACTATTTATCCCTTAGAAACATGCTTGTTTGTTTTTAGAGGATTTGTCTCTTCTTCTTTTTTTTTTTTTCCTCCAGAGATGAGGACAGAACCCAGGATTTGATGGGACACGTGAAAGCCCAGAAGGTCCTGGGAAACCCTCTATGTCTTTCTTTAAGTTATAAGTAGTTAACTTAGAAAAATGTGCTCCCAAAGAAAATAGAACATTTGAAGAGACATATAGGATAGTTCTAGAGAGGCCTGGATTGTGAGCTGTAAGCACAACAGTACATGCTCCCCTACTCACTCCAGTTTGTCTCCAGAGGAAGACCTACGCTAGTCATAAGGAATCCAAGCCATGCCTTGGGACTAACTTTGTTGGGCTGGACAAAGACTTTTTCTTGTTTGCTGAGCCAGGGCAACTGATGGATGCTCTCTTTTCTTACTTCTCAAGAGTTTCATAGCATCCAGGGTCCTCAGGATCATTCCACCCTTCCCTGGCAAAGTGTAAATTTAGGAAAGGACCTGTTGACTCATTCTCCCAAGGCTTGGTAACTGAAGTCACTTATTGTAATATACTAATTTATTTTTCAGTTGACAAAAAAAGGTTTGGTAACAGCTATTGTGTATTCCCCTCTTCTTCTTCCCGTGTGTGTGTGTGTGTGTGTGTGTGTGTGTGTGTGTGTGTGTGTGTGTGTATGTGTGTGTGTGTATGTATGTGTGTGTGTGGTATGTGTGGTGTGTGTGTGTGTGTGTATGTGTGTGTATGTGTGTGTGTGTGTGTGTGTGTGTGTGGTATGTGTGGTGTGTGTGTGTGTGTGTGTGTATGTGTGTGTATGTGTGTGTGTATGTGTGTGTGTGTATGTATGTGTGTGTGTGGTATGTGTGGTGTGTGTGTGTGTGTGTGTGTGTGTGTGTGTGTGGGTGTGGGTGTGTGATGTTGATGTCTTCTATGATCACTCTCTGACTTGCATGTCAAGGCAGGCTTCCTCAGTTGAACCCAGAAGATGTCGATAGTCTAGTTGGCCACTTTGCTCAGGGGCCCCCTATTTCCACCTTCTCTGCTCTGGGATCACAAGCAGGTTGCCCCATCCATTCTGTGTTTACATCCTCTGTGTACTGTTCCATAGTGACCAATGTTTTAGCGTGGGTGATAGATTCCTAACTGTGGAATTTAAAGACATCAACCAGATCATAAGAGGAGATAACCTTGTAAGACAAAAGATAATGGCTAATAAAATTAGACTATTTGTTTACCTACTTTGCCCTGTTCTAAAGGTTGGCCTAGCATTCTGGACTTGCTGCAATAGTAAGAACAGTCTCTATTAGTGAAGCTAGGAGCTGTCTGTCAGTACAACGAGTCATCTCCTGTGGACGCTCAAATCCCACCGCAGATCTCTCAGCACCCTCCTCAGGGACCCCACGAAGCCAGATACCCAAACAGTAATCTCTGTTCCTGAAGAGTTAAAGCTGAACCGCAGGAGCCGTTGGAATAAATAGTGTCTTTCTGCATTCATAGCACTGGGAAGAATTTTTATTGTAACTATTAAGTTCTATAAACTCTGATAACAATGCTTGGGCTGTATTCTCATTACGATTTCCCCGAAACCATTACCTTTTGGAAATCAAAAAGGCCCTTTGTGCTTTCTAGACTGTGTTTAAGGACACTTTTTTTTCCTGAGCTTCTCCTTTCCCATTTCTATCCAAATTGCTTGTTTCTAAGCAACTTAATACCCTGTCATTACATGTTTAATTCATTTTAAGATGTGTCCAGAACAGTTTGCGCTAGACTCAGGCTGGTCCCTCGAATCCTGCGTGCTGGCCCCTCTCAGCAGTCTCCTTTCTGTTCATTTTATATACAGACTGCATTGTAGACATACAAGCTACTTACACACAAACCCACTTTGCTCTTTTTGTCTTAGACCCCAAATTCCCAATAGGACGCAGCCAATGGTAAGCAGTGTGAGAGGCCTATTTGCGTTTCCATCATAAACTCCTAAAGTATGTAAGGCTCAGGTTAGGTCAACCATGGAGTCCAGGTCAGCTGTGGGAGAGTGATGTGGGAAAGTACTAAGACATTATTACTAGGTAGCTTAGACCAACCAGGGCCTCAGGTACCGAGGCTTGTAACATGCACTGTTCATAGGCTCTGAGATGCAGTGCTTGCCTTCCCTAACACAGTGGGGATGTCCTTGGCTATAAAACACCCTTTGGCTGCTGCGGATGGCTGGCTCTGTGAGTGGCTTGAGGAAGGGCTCTTAAACATACCTGCTGAACTATAGAACAGCCAACAGTTAATGGAAGGGTTTCTCAGTCCCCTGGGAAGATGAGACCGAGGGGACCTGTTCCTTCGGACACAGAGCAATGAATGGCAGGCTCATGAGAATTTTCATTGATGTGAGAGATTTACTCTGGACCCCCTTAAACCCTATATCTCAATAAACCATGATTTCAAGTCTATATGACCTGGTTAACTGTGAAGAAGAGAGATGAGGAAGTGATGCAAGCTTCAGCGGCTGCAGCCTGGTTTAGCAAAATATCTGTATTTTGTGTTAGGTTTCTGTCAGTATAACATAATCCCTAAGGCAATTAGTTTATAAACAACAACAAAAAAGCTTGTTTGGTATCAGAATTTTAGTGATGAGCTGGCTATGTGGCTTTGGGCCTGTGGTCACATCATGGTAGGAGGCTGGGGTGCGGCTGAATTGCTTACCTGTGCTCAGGAAGCCAAAGAA
The DNA here is from genome assembly GCF_964271855.1 of Acomys minous. Classification (NCBI taxonomy): domain Eukaryota; kingdom Metazoa; phylum Chordata; class Mammalia; order Rodentia; family Muridae; genus Acomys; species Acomys minous. Next base: position 110,202,362 of record NC_140492.1, on the reverse strand, counting down.
GAGGAGGGGATTGGCTACATAATCTCTACTGAGGCCATGAACCTAGGACACAAAACCTCTAACCAGCCGCTCTTCGAAGAGTCCGTCTTCCATGAGCAATCCCCCAGTGGGTAACCGTTAACATACGGGCCTTTGGGACTCTCTCAACACCCAACACCTAAAGTATAGCTGAGTAGAACCTCATCCTACATCCCAAGTCTGCTTTCACGCTCGACTGAAGCATAGAAGTGTGACGCGGTCTTGTATGAACACACTTGCTCTGTGTGAACGTGCTTGCTCTTACTCTCTATGACTTCCTGCTTGGAACTTTTCATGTTAATTTAAATGAATCACGTACTTTCAGAACAAGAAAATCGTTCAATCAAACCATACTGAGGAGCGTTTGGCTGAGGAAAACCATGCAGAGGTCCACTGCAAATCTTCAAGAATGGGAGAGCATTTCCCAAAGATCCCTGGCCTTGAAAGACTTTTCCTTATTTAGAGATGCTCTAAAACACAAAACAAAACAAAAAACCAAAAAAAAAAACCACACACACAAAACCCAAAACCTCTTGTTCTGCAAGGAGTCAGACCACAGTCAGATTTCAGCTTCAAGCTAGCCTCAGTCAGCCACACCCACTCCTTCACAAGCCAGCAGCACGACTGTGTTGCCTTGGTTACAATCCATCAGCAGTATCACTGTGGACCGGACCAGGGCCAGCACAATGCCCTAGCACTAAAAAACCGCCACTGGTCCGCGCAAGAATGTGTATACATGTGCTTTACAGAATTCAAAGCCATGAAGTAATCTTGGAAGAGTTGTTATTGCTGTTGACAGTGTCACCAGGCCACAGGAGAGCTGAGGAGTCGTGCAAGAAGAAGGGACCTATGACAGAACGTAAAAGCTGGCCTCCAAGCTGGGCAAGGTGGCTCACACCTTTAATCCCAGCACTCTGGAAGCAGAGGCAGGTGGATCTCTGTGAGTTCAAGGTCAGCCTGGTCTACAAAGTGAGTCCAGGACAGCCAGCACTCTGTTACACAGAGAGACCCTGTGTGTGTGGGGGTGTGTGGAGTGGGGGGGCTCTTGTCGGTGGTGACTAGATCCTTGAAGTACTCAGGCTGCAGGCCTCATCCCCCGGCTTCTCCGTGGTGTACCTTACGAATCTATCATTGAAGAATTTCCATTGGCTTTATTTCATCACATTTTTTCTTTGAATGAGGGGTAAAACTCATGGAAGTATCATAGTGTAACTACCATGACATTAAAATATCTTGTCAATTTGACCTGAAATAATATTTTCCTTAGTCTGTTGGGGCTCCTACAACTACAACGTTTATGCTTGGTAACTGGTTAACAGTACCAGTTCTCAGCTCTTGAAGCCCCACAGTCCACAAGTCAAGATGCCGGCTAAGTCAGTGTCTGGTGGAGGCTTGTTGTGTGCATCCTAGATGGTACCGAGTCACTGTGTCCTCGCATGGTGGAAGGGGTCAATAGAGGCCCTGAGGGCACTGTCCCACTCAGGAAGTAATAGAACTCACGATGCAAAAGCCCCACTAGAAACCAGGAAACTGAGACCCGTGGTTTATTTTATTTACTTTTTTCTAATTTTCAATTTTAAAAGCTAAAATATAATTATACTATTTCTTTCTCTTCTTTCTAGTCCTTCTCATGTCCACCCATCCTCCAAATTCATGATGTGGCCTGTTTTTTTTCACATATGAATTTTGGGGGAAGACGTGTCTATTCAAATTGCAGTGTTGTTTTTTTAAGGTAGCATACAAAACACTAGGTTTTATTATAGTGTTCTCATAATACTTTGTTCAGATTTGTCCCCCTTCCCCATTGTCCTCCCCCATACCCATGCTTCCTTCTTCGTCATCACTTTCTTTTCTCCAATAGCATGCCTGCTTTCATGTCACAGGCATTCTATGATCCTCTTCCCTGCCCCTCCCCCCAGTTATTCCCATAATATATTTTCTCACCTTCTCATGGACAGACAGATGCAGGCACACACACACACACACACACACACACACACACACACACACACACATCCACATATGTACAACAAACAAGCCTTTAACTCCTGCTTACACATGAGAAAAAGAAACATGTTATTTTTCTTTCCAAGTCTGGCTTATTTCACTTAACATTTCCAATCCTATCCGTTTTCACACAAATCTTATAATTTCATTTGTTTCTTTATGGCTCAATGAAATTCCATTGTGGGGGGACTGAAGGGATGGCTCAGAGGTTAAGAGCACTGAATGCTCTTCCAGAGGTGCTGCGTTCAGTTCTCAGCACCCACGTGGCCGCTTACAACTGTCTGTAATTCCAGTTCCAGGGGATCCAACACCCCCACACTAACATGCATATATGCAGGCTGAACATCAATGTACATTAATAAAGATTTAAAAAAGATTCCATTGTGTATCTGCATCCCGTTTTCTTTATTCTTTAACCCACTGCTGGACGTCTACAAGTATCTATGTGGCAGGACTTAGAATCCTCTGGATGTATAACCAGGAATTGTATTAGCTGATGTGGTGATTTGAATGAGACAGTTTGAGTACTCAGTCCTCCATTGGTGTCTGTTTGAGGAAGATTAGTAAGTATGGACTTTCTGGAGGATTTACTCCACTGGGGGTGGCTTTGAGATTTTAAGAGACTAGCACCATTTTGAGTGCACTCTTTCTGCATCGTGTTTGTAATCTGAGATGTGCGCACTTAGCTGCTGCTTCAGCCTCTTGCTCCACCATCATGGACTCTACGCCTCTAGAGCCGTAAACTCACAATAAACTCCTTCTTCTATAAATTATCTCAGCTGTGATGTTTTATCACAACAATAAAGAAGTAACTAAGTACACCTGGGTCACATGGTAGCTCTATTATGCAGATTTTCACAGTGGATACACCAGTCAACATTCCCCCCAGAACTGAATGAGTGTCCCTCTCCAGGTAGCATTTGTTATCACTTGTTTTCCAGAGGATTCTGACTAGGATGGGATGGAATCTCAAAGCAATTTGAATTTGCATTTCCCTGATGGCTAAGGATTAAGAAAAAAAAAAACTTTCAGTAACATTTATTGGCCATTTGTTTTTTGTTTTGTTTTGTTTTTTGGAAAATTGTTTGGATCTATAATCCATTCTTTATAAGCTATATAAATCTGTTTTAGCCTGCAATTTTGAAAGCCAAAAAGCTCAGGCTCAGATGGCCCCATCTGTGGTGGTGGTGGAGTTATGGTTACATAGTGGGCAAGATCACACAGCAGGGGTGCATAGGGGAGTTGTGAACACTGGGAGTGGAAGAAGGTGGCCTTGTATTATAACAACCCCCTCTCAGGTTGACTGATGCCATTGGGTGGTATGGACATTAACCTTTCCTAAGGATGTTGTCCCCAAAAGCTACTTGTCTTTGGTTAAACCTCACCCCTTCCAGTCCTCTTACCTCTTACACTTAATGCTGGGAACTAAGGTTCCTGCATGCAAAACAATATCCAGATTGAAACATGTAGCTTTGTTCTAGGCTACAGGACTTGAGAACGCTGTCACAGATAATACTTAGAATAGGTACAGATAGTATATATTGGAAGTAGATGTTCTTTCCAAATGAGCGTGTCTGAAACACCTGGGTCATATGGCGGCGTGCTCAAGGGCAGAGAGGTCTATTTTAGTAAAAATCTACTTCCTTTGTGACTTCTACTCTAAGTCAGAAAGCTAAGGATCTTCACTGGTTTGGTAACAACGAAAACAAAATAACAAAACAAAAAAGCCATATCCTTCAGGGCCCAGCAAATGTTTGGATGCAACAAAAGTATCAAAGATCTGAGTCTGAGAGAAATAAGGTTCTCCGGATGGGCAGGAAGCCATGACAGCCTCTCATCCTATGGTGCACAGGTCCATAGGTGCACCTGGTCTGGATAGGTCTGGAGACAAGTAAGAATGCCCATAGAGAGATCTTCCAGTGATGGAGGGAAGCTGAGCACATACTCAAGGGCACCTGCTCTGTGCAGAAGAGTGAGAGTCTGGCATAGCTCCAGATGTAAGGACCAGTCTCTTAACCCAACAGGCCTTTGTGTTCCTTGCCCTATCCCATAACCATGAGATTAGTTGGTAAGCAGAAAACAGCGCACCTCCTTTGTGGGTCATCTTGAGGCATTGAAGCCTTGCAAATAAATCATCCTTCCTGGTTGGCCCAACAAAAGATTTTGGGGAACAACGGTGAAAACATTTTGGATGTGCCGATGCACTGCACCCAGAAACAGTGATTTGGGCAACTCACGGGTCGGAGAAGAGGACGCGTGGTTCTACTAGTTGGCCGTGATTGGACAGATCAGAGCATCGTCCCAAGAAGACTAGGACAGACAGTTATTTTCAGGGATAAGAAGTAGAAAAGTAGCTGTCAGGAACCTGAGGAAACTGAATGGAGGTGAGTGGGTGTGGCATTTTCAGTTTGGAGGGTGATGCCAGCTCTATGCCAATGTGAGCATGCATGATGTGACGATCAGAGACTAATACCGCTCTCAGTACCTAGCAAGCCCTGTATCCTTGTCTACAGCATCGCCAGGCTGCTCTCAGACAATGTAAATTTAGAGAAACAAGCATGTCTTGAATGGGAAACACAGAGCTAAGCAACAGTAATAAAACTAAACAGCCGGATAGAATGTCCTCCCCTCTGTCTCAGTTTCCTGGTGAGTGAAGGCTTTCGTGGGACATGCCCCTTGGGCTAATATGCAGATATAAGTGAGTATATACCATTTGAGTCTCGCTAGATGAGAGAAGCATGGGAGAATGGCAAAGTAGAAGGATCCAGAGGGTCCTAGAAACCTACAAGTAGAACATTATGATAGGCAGATTTGGGCCCAGGGGTCCCGCTCAAACTAAGGCACCAGCCAAGGACAATACAGGCGATAAACCTTAAACCCCTACCCAGATCTAGCCAATGGGCAGAACATTCTCCACAGTAGAGTGGAGAGTGGGATATGACTTTCTCACATACCCTGGTGCCTCACCTTTGACCATGTCCCCTGGAGGGGGAGACCTGGTGGCACTCAGAGGAAGGACAGTAGGTTACCAAGAAGAGACTTGATACCCTATGAGCATATACAGGGGGAGGAAATCCCCCTCAGGAACAGTCATAGGGGAGGGGAATAAGGGGAAAATGGAAGGGAGGGAAGAATGGGAGGATACAAGGGATGGGATAACCATTGAGATGTAACAAGAATAAATTAATAAAAAAAATGTAGAAAAACCTAAACAGCCTGATGATGCAGATTTATAATCCCATCTACTGGGGAGGCTGAGATAGGATCAAAAGTCCAAAGGCAAAGTGGCCCATAGAATGAGTTCTAGACTAATTTGGGCAACTTGATGAAACCTTGTCTCCAAATGGAGAGTGGGTGACAGTTTACTTTTGTAGCCTTTGTGAGACTTTAGGTTCAATCCCCCCACACACACCCCAAAACAAAACAAAACAAAACTAAGCCTAAGTATATTAACAGTATTATTCAGATATTTTACCCTATAATTTAACTTAACTGGCACTTACTGGTCTAATTCTTAGAATTCTTTCATAATGCTCGAGGTCCTTATTAGTGGACCTGATAAAATTTCTTCTGAATGAGCAGATGTAGATTGATGAATCTGAGCTTTTGCTATCTGGGGAACAGATATTACCTTCCTTGTAGCAATTTTTCAAAGACATTGTGAACCCTAAGAGTCCCTGAAAGAGAGACACTTTCTCCTGTCCCTGAAAGTGAATTAGCAAAGCCTTGTTTGAGAAAATTAAACCTTCCTCCCTAAAGATGGCTGTGCAGTGGTAAGTCACTACTGTAGAAGGCACTGTCATATTTCTAATGGGCAAAAAGAAAAGTTTAAATTATTGTCAAAATGAAAAAAAGTTTTTAAAAAAGTTCTTGTAATTTGTATACCCTTCCTCCCATTGTAGGGATGTGTCCAGAATCATTGCTTGAGAAATATTTCTTGCAGAAAGTTCTGGGAGCCTCTGAAAGCCAGGGCTTATAAGGGAAAAAAGTGGGAAAGGACAGGGATTGTGGTGATGATAAAAAATACAGGGCCGGGGTGACAGCTCAGTAAAGCACTTTCCAGGCAAGAGCCATTCCCTGAGTGAACCCATGTACAGAACTGGGTGTGGTAGAGAGGGCCTGCCTGCTGTCTATTTTCTGGGGGAGGACACAGAGACAGGAGGATCCCTGGGGCTCCTCACCAGCCTGTCTAGACTAATTGACAAGACTTGGATGCCAAGGAAAGCCCTATCTGAAAAGATGAGAGAGAGAGAAAGCGAGAGACAAGGAGAGGAAGAAGAGGTGGTGGGGGAAGAGAGAGAGAGAGAGAGAGAGAGAGAGAGAGAGAGAGAGAGAGAGAGAGAGAGAGAAGAAGAAGAAGAAGAAGAAGAAGAAGAAGAAGAAGAAGAAGAAGAAGAGAAAAGGAGGGAGGAAGAAAGGAGAGAGACAGAGAGATACAGAGAAACAGAGAGAGAGAGAGAGAGAGACAGACAGACAGACAGATAGAGACAGAGAGACAGAGAGACACAGAGAGAGATATCTTCTGAGGAATGACATCTGAGTTGACCTCTGGCTTCCATATGCTTTCTTGCACACACATATAGTTATACACGAATACACATATGCACACACAGAGACATTCACAAACACACGGAAACAGCAGGAAAATGAAGGTATTTCCCACAGTAGGAGGTAGAGTTAGGAAATCGGTATTTGTACATGGAATAATGTTCAAGTAGTATTTTCATGTCAGTAGACGGGAGTTGACTTGCTGGGCACATCAGATCTTTTAGAAGCCCGTGTCTAGAGAAACTGTTCTTCTGCAAGAAAACATGGGGTGCATTCATTTCAGCACCCCCATTCTCCTCAGGCAATTTGATTTGGAACAGCTTGCTTTAGAAGTTTAGCCAACAGTGCTCCGAGTACTGACATGGGCAGATCGTGTTTTCCTGCGGGGCTGTACAGCTGCCAGCCATTTAGTGCCTGCCCGGTACACGAGTGTGTTTTTCTTTCTCCCTGTCCCCTCTCACGGTTTCTACAACCGAAATGGTCATGTTTGAAAAATGGGAAGGCGCCCTCCTTCTCCTAATCTCGGCCCCAGATCAGCTGTTGATTCTGCATGCTTCGTTTTGCTCCCTGAAGCATAATTTGAAGATTTGAGTAATTAACCCAAGACTCCTAGGATGCCGTCTCTTGGAAGGGAGTGATTTTTCTGTGGTGGAGTCGGCCGCTGTCAAGCACTAACTTCTTAATAATGGAGCCTTTCAGACGCTCCACCATTGGCACAGTGATGTGCTTCAAGCTAGTGGCTTGGCAGAGCATAAGCGGACCGCTTCTATTCTTCCTTCTCACAAAACAGTCCTCTTGATCTCTGAGTTGGAGCTATTTTTATTTTAGTTTGGTCCTTTTCTGCTTTTTAACTTGGTGATCAAGGCCTTCTCTTATATTTTGATCCACTGCTTAATCTGTTGCCTTACCCACCCCATCCCTAAACACCCGCAAAAGACTCCCTTCCCAAGCTCAGCCACTAGTCCCCCTTTCAGGATATTTAGAATCCTGCCTTTGAGAAAGGGTGGGGATTCAGCTGCTGGAGGAACAGGGAGCTTGCTCCTCTGATCCCAGTGCACTTCCTGTTATTAACATGGTAATGCCCCTGGCACAGCTCTGGGGACAATCACACCTGCAATTAAAAGCCGAATTAGGACATATCTTTTCCTGGCAAATGGGATCCACAGAAATCCGAGGACAGCTGCAAGCCCTCCCCCTGCCCTCCCTCCCCCCACCTGCCTTTTAATGTGCCCCCACCCCACCCCATCCCTTAGCAAAGAAAGGAACCATACATTTCTGGGGGTTTGCTTGTTTGTTTAGTGTGTTGAATTGGTGCATTTGAAATGATCCAGCAAATGCTTAACAAGTACATGCGTAACAAACACCGAGACACACAGAGCCCAGTTTTCGCCAGGACCATGGGTAACATACCCAGGATTGAAGGGGAATATGAAAATACAATATCTAACTATAGGTGCATAAGACACATATAACAATTGTATACCTGCAACCTGCAAAAATCCCCCAAAAAAGTCATACACAGTTAAATGACAACTTCATTAAAAGGCAAGGAAAAAAAATTAACTTTACTAAATTTTCTCTCATTTCAAGGATTCCAAAACAATCCTTATTTTTGTTTCCCTTGTAGGCAAAGTTATTTTTTTTTATTGTGGAATCATTTTAAAAGCATATCTATTCAAATAAAAAAATACCTCCAACCTTATAGTAAGGTTTGGTACATAGCTTACAGTAGAGCTCTTGCTTCCAAATAATTCCAAAATAATTAAGTATGTGAATAAATACAAGCTAACATGAGATGCTTTATACAACAGGGGCTTCCTAAACCTTAAAACCACCCGGTTGGCAGAGCTAAGGGATATCAAGAGAGGCTACAGCCACTCTGACACTCTTAGTCCAGACTGGACAGACAAGGCCACCCGTAATGCTGGCCCACCACTGTTCTCCATTGGCTAAGAAGTGAGCACTGCTCTCAACTGTGTCTCCACAGCCTGTTGCCCATGGGAAGGTTTGTAAAGACAGCTCTTCGTCGAACAAATCTCTTCTTCTTTGCTTTTCCTATTCCTTGTTTCCTTGTTTCACTTCTCTTTTGTTTTCTTTTGCTTTATCCTGAAAGGAAAGTCCCATCTCAGATACAAGTAAGTGGGAACTTTGCCACTCCACTGGAGTTTTAGTCTTTTAGCAGTACAGCTATGCTGTGGTGTAAGTATTAGGCTTACAAGAGGGCTATAAGTTTGGGGTACTTTGCCACCAAGCCTGAGGACTTCAGTTTAAGTTCCAAAACTAATAAGATGGAAGGCGAGAACTGAATCCAGATAAAATTGCTCTCCACATTCCACATGTGTGTGCGCATGCATGGGTATACAGAAAGAGAAAATAAATAAATAAATAAATAAATAAATAAAGTAAATGTAAAAAAGGTTATCCTCAATCAAAACAAAAGCACCCATATGTCTTTTTTCCTATCATGATGCAGAGAAAACTTCCCTCAGTGGTACTTATCAACGGGCCCTTCTAAATGTCTTGATGCTTTATATTTTTAAAATATCAGCGGGGCCTTTTTCTTTCTTTTGTTTGCTATTTCAGACAGGATCTCAATATGTACATAGTGAGTTCTATGTAGACCAGGCTGTCCTCAGACTTGCAGAGTTCTGCCTGCGTCTGCCTCTGGAGTGCTAGGCTAAAAGGTGGATTACTTCTATACCTGGCTAGATAAAGTTTTATGAAATCACTCCACTATCCTCCACCCCAAACAAAACAGAACCAAAAAAATATATTATTTTGGTTGTCAAATTACTTCTTCCAGTCATGTGCCATCCAAACTTTGGTAGGTTTGCTTTCCATGTGAGAGAGGATGCCGAAAGACAAGTACAGAATTGGGGACTGAGGGAACATTGCAAAGTCACGTACACCCATTGCTGTGGGTGGCACCCTCTGTTATCAGCAAAATCCAGCAATGGTACTGGTTGCAATTTTATTAATGGGAACACTACAAATGATTTATATAATGCTATGTTGGTCGTGACATTCTGGTTTACAGACCATATCAAGGATAGCGCTTGTATGGTTTCCATTTGTGGTTTGATATTATATATTACAAAAAATTTTAACACGACATGACCAGGGCTCACAGGTATGCACCAAATCATTATGCCATTTTTTCTTTTTTGTTGTTGATGGAGTTGTTTTTATTTTTTTGTTTGTTTGTTTTGTTGTTGTTGTTGTGGTGTTTTAACAATGAGACCTCTGGGTCTGAGATGCTGAAGTTAAGTTTATATGACACTAAAAAAAATTTTTAAATCAGTAAACACAAGGGCAGAGCTTTGAGTACAACCTAGACATGAGACCCGAAGGTGTCATTTTGTTGTCCCCTTTCCCTCCAGTTCAGTCATGCCACAGATCTATGACCGCTGCTCTTAGCGTGTCCTTTATCTGTCTCTATCAAAATTCTGCATGGATGACACTTTCAGAGCTGTCACATGTATACACACATTGAAATTTTTGAAAGCGTAGAGACCATATCCCGGTCAATATTCCTTGCCGGGCTTTGCCTTTTGGCTCAAATCTCAAATAATTGAAACTGATAAGTACTTAATGGTTTGGGGACATTAAAAGAAGAAGAGTAAGGGTCTTGCTGTGGGTTAAAGGGCACAGGAACCTGGGGAAGGTGCCACATTCCCCGTCCTGTTAATTAGCCTATTGCTAATAAAACTCCTGAGATGTTTTTCCAAGATCACAGAATGATTTGCCAAGCTCAGAGTCTGGGTGAGGGGCTACATGCGGATTTCATGGACCTCTCAGAAAGAGCTCTGCCTTCTTCACAAAATCATTCTCCTTATAATTTAGACTTAAAAGAAAAAAAAAAAACAGCAGAACAACAGAACATAGAAATCAAATCTCTGAAATTCAAAGTGAAAAACAGAATGCCTTTCTCTTTCCCCACTTGGATAATTCAAAGCAGTGTTCTTAGCCATCAACGAAAACCTTATTATTATTAGCTGAAAGCATGGGTTTATAATCTTTTTTTCTTAGTTCTGTGGACCCAGTCCATGGAGTTTATTTTCTCTTCAATACCATCTTTGCCTTGAGGGACTACTTACTCATTTAAACATCCAGGCAGTAAATAATGTGTCATTAACAGGGGAAATTTATGCCCACTCCCCCTCTCTGTCTCTGTCTCTCTCTCTCTCTCTCTCTGTCTCTCTCTCTCTCTCTGTCTCTCTGTCTCTCTCTGTGTATCTCTGTGTCTCTGTCTCTGTCTCTGTCTCTCTCTCTCTCTCTCTCTCTCTCTTTCTCTCTCTCTCTCTCTGTCTCTCTCCATGACAAGCCTTTGGAAATAGAATACTTTAAAAGGAAAAGATCAGAACTTGTTTTTCAAGGTCTGAGAACAACAAGCACCATTGTACCTAAAGCTGGGCTGTTACCAACAATCCAGGAACAAAAACCCATATCAGACTATTATATATAAGATTTAGATAAAATATTCTTAGGTTCCAGATGGATTTCAATTTTCACCTTAATATGTATATCTACTTCCATTTAAGCATGACTATTAAAGAAGACCTCAGTGTTGTACTAAATTAAAAAAAAAATGACAGTAGTCACATTAACTAAGGTGAGGGTACCTCGATCTGTGGCCTAATTGGCACCACAGCACATTTTCCTCCTAGCATTTTGTGTGTTGGGGAGATAGGGCAAATCCTGTTTTATCCGAAGACGTATGCGTCTAGCTCATCATAAAAGGACAGCATGAATCAGGCTCAGTGTGATGCCTATATCAAAAGACAGGGCTCGTGACTTGTCATCATTAATCTTGCAAGCATCTCAGAGGCACAAATGATTGATTTCCTGCTATGCTCAGCCTCCCTGGAGACCAGGTTTGGAAATACTCCACAGAAGTTTTCCCTTTACAGAGGACCAGAATGCTAATAATATCCCACCTAACTTTTAGGAGATATTTATTTTGTAACAGGCATAGTTCCTATGGTGCTTTATATATATATGTGTGTATATGAATATATATGAACATTAATTTTTAGCAGTATCAAGAAAGGATATGAATAGCTTTAGGTTAGCTTGTTGCAGAGGAAACTGAGTCACAAAGGAGTTAAGCTATTTCCAACAGGTGAGCAATGAACTTGAACGTGTGTGTGTGGGGGTGTCCTAAATTAAGCCCTGTGCTATTAGAGATCCACATACCATTTGAAATTGTCTGGTAACAACATTAAAAAAAACTAAAATTATCATTTCAACATATAACAGTATAAGATTATTGATGAAGTATTTTAGATTTAAACATTATTAAGCCAAATCTTCAATGTCTATATACGTTATGCTCCCAACATATCTCAGTTTGGCTAGCCATGTTTCAAATGCTTTATGCCAGGCAGAACTTGCATTAACTCATTTTGAATAATGTCTAGGTTTTGCTGTAAATGAGGATGCCCCTTGCCCTGAAGTTACCTAGCCTTTGAAGTTCAGAATTGTGGAAGAGAAGGGGTTTATACTATAGTTCCTGGAAGAAATGGAAGATCTGGACCCTTGGTCCATTTAGGGTCTTTGCATACGTTGAAGAAGGTCTTCCATGGAGGGCCTGGACTCTTAGGATGGCAGAAGCCAGAGCACATTACAACCCCTATCAACGGCCACAAAGTCCAAGCCCACTTGCCCTATGTGTCCTCTTTCTCAAGTGCTGTGGTTTCCCTGTGGATCAAGATAAATGGGAGGCTGGAAATTCTTCAGGTATGTGGCTTCACAGAGCGTGCTACGCGGTTGGTCCCTGGTGTCTGTGTCAAGAAGGAGTTAAGGTCCTGATGTACATTGAGGGACTGTTCTGTGCCCCAAGAGACTGCTGTACATAACCTGAGAGGCCTCATCATCCTCTGTAGGTAAAGTGCAGAGAGCTCACCATGACCCCCGAGCCCACTGGCACTGTGATTTATATATATTTTCTCTGTTTGCCCCTCCTCGCTGCCCCTCCCCAAAACAGTTCTGTCTGGAGTGGGTATAGGCTTTTTCCAGCCTCTATTGAATAGTGTTACCTTTTCCTTCAAGACAAAGTCAGTCTTTCCTAAGGGGCTGTAAGCTGATTGTCTTATTGCCTGAGATCTCTCTGGAAGGAGACAGCCTTAGGGGTTTAGTGCTTTAATGACCAGGTGGATGTCAGAGGACAGAGAACAGGCAGCTGTCAGTGTCTGAGGGACCCAGAGGTCAGTGGGAATAAAGGACAAACGGGAGTGAAGAGATACGTCAAGAGAGTCCTTCAGACACGGAGAGCAGGACCCTCCTTGGAAGCCAGCCCAGCAAGCTCACCAGCCACACTCCCATTTCAGAGTTGTTGGAAGGTTCTGTTCTGCCCAGTCCTGGCTTCACCCGAGTCTTGCCCAGTGTGCAGATGGCAATGGAAGGAACTGAGGACAAGAGAGTGTATTATGTACATAAGCAGCTCTGTATTTCTGCGTGTCAGATCACGTCTTCCTGCAGTTTTCAGATAAGTCAGTATATTTCAAACTTCTTCAACCACCCTTCACAGAAAGTAAGAAAAAAAAAACATTTAAACTACTGTCTATTTGAAGTATTTTAGCTACTTTGAAAAACACTGACAATTTCTAATAACAACAAACTCCCACATGTCCAATGGCCAGCAATTTTTTGTTTGTTTGTTTTTTGAGACAAGGTTTCTCTGTGTAGCCTTGGCTGTCCTGGACTCACTTTGTAGACCAGGCTGGCCTCAAACTCACAGAGATCCACCTGTCTCTGCCTCCCGAGTGCTGGGATTAAAGGCTACCATGCCTGGCAGCCCAGCAGTTCTATGCCTGTGTAGACTCCATATGTGTGTGTACTCATGCTTGCCAGAAGGCAAAGGCTAGAACACATATGAACTTCACAGAAGATTTTAAAGAATGGAAAGAGCTCCAAAGGCATCCATAGGAGCCTTGTTTAAAGGTTATGAAGTCCTGACACATGGTGTGTGTACTGGGTACATAAACAGTGCAGTAAAGAATGAACAAACTACAACCGCCATATTGGTTTTCTAAAAAATAATGCTGACCATAGGGAGCCAGACATTATAGAACACACGATATAATTTTCTTCACTTAAAGTTCAAAAAAAAATTAGCTTTGTTGTATGTCAGGCTACTATACTGTACACTGTAAACCATGATGCCTAGCATTCGCAGTATGGAGCTGGAACCATAGGAAACAGTTCTTACCCAGAATGTGTGTAGAACTCTCTGGTTTTTCTAGTCTAGTTAAACCTATCTGTGACCAGTAAGTGGATTTACAGTAATGAGTGGATTATGTTCAATAATTTGAAAAACACTGATATTCATGCTGGCCCGACTTCTGGAGTGGCTCATGGGTTAGCTGATCTCACTAAGGCTCGGTGCTCTCTCCATAAACACAGGGAAATAAATAATGGTGCCATTTGCCAAGAGCATTGGAGAATTGGATGACTTAAGGCACACTATGCTTTTAGCATATTGACTAGACAGGGAGTATGTGCCTTACACATATACACATGTGTGTAAAGGCACGGGTGTATATGTATGCATGTTCACACACACACACAAACATGTGCGCACACAAATATACATACACTTTTATTAGATATTTTATTTCCCAGTATATCCAGGTCTTTCTTCCGGAAAATAAGCCTTCCAAACCCTTGATCTCAATTTGTGCGGATAGTGGGAGCCTGTCTTCCCAAGGAGACTTAGAGGTGACTCATTGCTGCTCTAGGGGAGCCAAGTCCCTTGTTGAAGACCGTCTGGGATTTGCACCTCTGGGTGGGCTTCTTTAAGCTGTCTCTGTGTTCCCACACCATGCTCCACTGGGCTGCTTTCCTGTTTGCTCCGGCCTCTTTGGCAGGGCTCGAATTCATTTGGCCATGTACAGTGAGACTGTACTCGCAGGATCTTTGTGTTTTAAAAAGTCATCCTAGCTTGGGAAACGTTGGCCACTGCGAAGAGCAAGCCCTCCTACTTGGCCATGGGGTCCGACCAGCCCCCCATCGCTTCCTCCAACAACAGCGGCTTTATGCGCTCCTGCAAAAAGACCAGCTGTCAGCTTACATTTCCCTAATCCAGCCAGATCCTAACTCAGCCAACCAACAGTGTTATCTAGGGGAAGGCCATCTGTGAAATACAACAGTGCCCTTACTGGAATGACATGTCATAAAAATTAGTTTGGGCACTAATCTAAAGAAGCTTTGTGCTGAGTGGAGGGACTGCGAGGTCCCAGTGGGTGTCCTTCTCTTTGCCAGAGGGCTGGAGCAGGCTGGCAGAGTGGGGCGTGAAAACACTGAAAGTGCCCCACACCTTGCCCGTCGCCACCTTCATTCCCAACCTGGAACAGTGCTGTTTTCACTACTCCCCCAGAATTCTCTCCACCGGCAAGTTCCGGAGGGAGGGCCCGAAAGGGTGGATGGGTGGAAGGAAGTACACTGGTGTTTTGTGGGTAGCGCTAGCTGTAGGCAAAGGCCATGGAGGTCTTTTCACTGTGGTTGGCTTTAGTAACCCACAGCGGTTCGCTTTGTTAAGAAGGGCCGTGGGCTCGCTCTTAGGATTCTTCGCCTGCAACCGTCCCCTCTCACCCTGGGAAGAAGTTTTGCTCCTCAAACACAAATTCTGGTCAAGAGAGGAAAAGGCAGACTTCAGACTGACATGTGCTTGGATGGCTGAGGTGGGTTTTCCCTCTGAGTCCCCTGCCTAACTCTTTGTTTCCTTTCTTGTGCCATTGCATCCGGTGCGTTTTGTTGCACCGCGTAGGTCACTTTCCCTCCCTGAAGTCTCTTTTCTGTTTCACCTCCAATCCAACACTGCAAAGAGACTCTGGTAGGTGTCCAGGGAATGGACGGCCAGAGGAAGCCGATCTGGCCCCCAGGACACCTGCTTTGCTGACGGTGGCAGACGTCATTATGAGACTTGAAACAAGGCCCTGACTTCAAGGATCTTGATGTGAGAAAAAGACCTGCCCATGCATGAAGACTATTATCTCCGCTCACCCCTACCCCTGCCTGGCAAGATGCAGCTCTACAGAGAAGGTACCAGGCTAGCAAAGCTGCTCCTCCGCGAGGAATATAGTGCCTGCCATGCCTCCATGTTTGAGTCACTTTATTCACCATACAATGACTTTTTTGAGGAACTACTATGTAGCCTCCGTTGTTCTAGGGTGGTAAGGATGCATTATGCATGTCATCAAAGATAGTGTCTACTAAGACCATCTGGAGTCTGCCAGGCTGAAAATTAAAGTCTGATCAACGGCAAATACATTAAAAGGTAAATTTCACAGCAATGTCCTCAAGGGGACAGCGGTGGCCAGTAGTCCTCTTTCACTCTTAACCTGGCTATATTGTTTACTTAATTTGTGACACTCCTCAGCCAGCCAGACACTGCCTGACCGCTGCCACCAACTGCTGCCTCCCTCCATGCTGGGGTTTTGTCTGGCTTGATCTTGCGCAGCTCTTGTACATACTGATGGTCCTACGCTCACTCACATACTGGCAATACTGTGTGGAATCCATGAGGAGAGAGAGAGAGAGAAGGAGCCACATGAACCTGGGAGGAAATACAGTGATGGTAAGGGATGAGGAGGAATTAGAGGAGAGGGAAAAGGCTGAATGAAACATACATATACATGTATTAAATCATCAAATACACCACACACACACACACACACACACACACACACACGCACACACATGCACACACCCTCACACACACACACACACACACACATGCACACACACACACATGCACACACCCTCACACACACACACATGCTTACACACACACACATGCACACACCCTCACACACACACACATGCTTACACACACACACATGCACACACACATGCACACACATGCACACACCCTCACACATACACATGCACACTCTCATACATACTCACACATATACACAACTCACTCACACACACATATACACACACATACATACTCACACACATGCACATGCTTACACACACACACACACACACACACACACACACACACACACACACACTGTGCCATGGGGCTGTGCTGCTTTTTATTTGTATTTCAGAAAATCACATAGGTGTTTTCATACCTGCTAGTTTTCATGTAATATTTTTGCTTAAAAAAGTTTTGGTGAGAAATGTGAAGACATTTTATTTATTAATTAATTAGCTGATCTATTTGCTTAGTTGGGCTCATCAGAACATTCCCAGCTACTGTCAATCAAATGTATACTACTTCTTCAAGTCCTGGTGTCCTCTTTAAGCAGCCCCTCACATCCTTTTCCACAATGTACCCGATGCCCCTATGCTAGCTTGCAGAGTCTCAGAGTCACACCATGGAATGAGGGGTTGAGACCATGAGACACTTTTTAGGACACTGATATTTAAGTTTTAGAATAATATCTAGGCAGCCATAAAATAAGCGGAAGAGGGGCAACAAGATATTTCCAGTGGGTGTTGAAAGATACCTGCTCAAAAAAGACACACCCTAGTATGCCCTGCAACTAATTTATCTTCGTTTTAATTGTTATTTCACTGGTTTGATTTATATACACTTCATATTATTTAGCACTTGCTTAAAAAAATAAAAGTGAGTCAGTATATCTCTCTAGTTTTCCCATTTTTCTTCATTCTATTTTATTTTAGGCTCCTTTGGAGGGAGACTATCTTATTTCTAACTCAAAGGCATCAGGTACACTGCTCCTTTTGACAGATCATAAAAGAAGCAGCAGATTAGGAGAATTTGAGCTCTTGTGACAATCAGGCCAGAGTCCTGGTGTGAACTGAGAAGAGGAAGGATGGAGCTGGAGCTGGTGGCACAGTCCTGTCATACTGACCACGTGGGAGGATGAGGAAAGGGCATTGTGCAAGGTCAAGACCTTCATGGGCTACAGAGTGAGTTCAAGACCAGGCCAGAGAACTTGGTGAGATGCTGTCCCAAAATAAAATAATAAAATGATTGGTGATATATATAGTTCAGGGAGAGATGGACACACACACACACACACACACACACACACACACACACACACACGGGGTGAGAGGGAGAGAGAGATGTTCTGGCATTGGGGAGGCAGAGTGAGAAAAACCTTGGGGTTTGCTGACCAACCTACCAACTTCAGGCTATTGAGGGAACCTGTTTAAAGGAAAAAGAACAACAAGCAAAGTAGATGGCACCTGAGCAGTGGTACCCAAGGTTGATCTCAGACTTTCCCCAGATCAACACACACATATGATATCAAATCAGCAAGTATAGATTTCTCTTGGTTATAACTCAGTGTAAGTGTAGCCATACCATCAGAAATTAAAAGCAGCAGACCCAAAATATACAGCATCAATATGCAATGTGGGTAAGTGAAGGGTTTAGCCTGGGCCCCAGCAGCACTTTGGCGTGTGTGCTGGTGGGGGTGGGGGGAGGCGGACGTGATGGGAGATGCACTAGGAGGGTATTTGTTGGCAGGTGGAGACCGAGGCTGCAATTTCTCTGGTTCCAACTGACACTAGTATGGTCATATCAGGCGATCCAGAGGGTGCCCAGGGCTGAGAGAGTGACTTCCCTTGGCTTCCTGTTTGATTTTACGTGAGTTGGTTTGTGAGTGTTAATATCTGCACAGAGGTGGCTACAGGGAAACAAAAGAGTTCTCAGCATAGCTTTCCTGTTCATGACGGCTTGTTTCAAGTCTCCGAGGTAAAAATACAAGACTCAGGCAAGATGAACAGAGAACATAGGATTTTATCTGTAGAATTCTGTATTTATCTACAAGTTTCTCTAATATTCATGGAAAAAATGTGTCTTGAAAGCAGAGGAGAAACTCGGAGGAGCATCCATGAGAGGCAGGGGTGGGGTGGGGGTGGGGAAGGACAGGAGGGAGGTGGAGAGACATACAAGCCAAGTACAGTGATTTACATGTGTGTAAATGACATAATGAAGCCTATTATTTTGTATTCTTTAAAAAATTATTGAAAAGGAAAAGAAAATCATCCAGGTATCACGGCGCACACCTTTAATTCTGTACTTGTTGAGGCAGGAGGATTTGTATGAGTTCCAGGCAAGCTTGAGATACAGAGTGAATCTGTATTTAAGAGTGGTGTGAAGAAAGAAGAGAGAAAAGAAGAAGGAGGAGGAGGAGGAAGAAGAGGAGAGGGAGAGGGGAAGGGGGAGGGAGAAAGGGAAGGGAAAGGAAAGGGGAGGGGAAGAGGAAGAAAAACAACTGGCTATATAAAATTTATAATGAAAATCACTATATATTCAACCACATAATTTCAAAAAGGAATATGACTCAAATCATGAAAGTGAAAAAAAGGAACCACAAAGCAAAACTACTGCACACTGTTTTAACATGCTGCCATGTTGAAAAGGAACACCTTTAAATTATTTCTGTTGAAAACAAACCAAGGGTCAGCCTCAGTTGTTCTGGGTTTATTGTCCTGCCAGACTTCAGTCAGATTGGTGTCTAAACATGTGACCTTATCCAGATTCTTAATTTCTGCAGGAGTGTGTGAGCACATGTGTGTGTGTACACATGTGTGCATTCATGTGTGCTTGTGTTTGTGTGTTCATGCAAGTGTGTGTGTGTGTGTGTGTGTGTGTGTATGTGTGTGTGTGTGAATCCTCTTGGTCTCTTTGAGGCTGGTCTCATTATTTTGTTTATTTTTTAATACATCTAATAAAACTTTTGACAGATGCTCCCTCTATGTTTATGTGAATTCAGTTCTTAATTTTAAAAAAATTGTAGCTTTATAAACTTTAGAATTTTGACTTGGTGTGACAAGGTGGTGACCCAGAAGAGCGCTGTCATATGCCTCTGGTGATAACAAATACCTTAGAATAATTCAATCAGCATCTGTAATATTGTGCAGTGTATTTTGTACATTTCCACCCACAGGTGCATGGAGAAAGCGCCAACAGGAACCAG